>NW_026054818.1:0-313177 GCF_022836535.1 Colletotrichum spaethianum | reverse complement strand
TATTTTGTCTTGTTTTCTTTGCAAGGGACAGATAACTGAATATGTGGGATGTCTCGCTCATTGAAAAGCCACAGATAGCACGCTGAGCGAGATCAGCTATACTGTTAGGTGAGAGCAGCATAGAAAAGAGAAAAGGAGCGGGGAAACAGAGAAAATGCGGCGGTGTTCAGCTTCACAAAAACAATAGACCTGCCCCGACCATTCGCACCTTGTTTACATTTCACTCTGTACAACCAAATCTTGACACTCTTAACCACCTTCTAGCCTGGTCGACGGCCTCTACTACCCCGTGTAAGTCGCGTCTGGGATCCATATTGGCTGTGTGTCTCGTGAGCACCCCGCAAAGTCTTGGCATCGCGGCTTTCCCCGGTGTCTCGTGCTTGAATCAGACGAACCAGACGTCAACGTTCAGCACAGATGCGCCAAGGCACTAAACGCGCTCTGGAACGAGCTGCATCATTGGTGCATTGTACTGAGCCGCGCACCTTCCCCACCCATTATTCGGATCAACCTGAATGCCAAAGAGAGGTGGTAGTTATCTTGGAAACTACGCCGCCTGCATCATTTGGGGTTGTCTGCGTAATGTTTCAATAGGGGTTTGGATGGCTGAATCCTACTACGCCTGTTACGTCGGGAGAATGGGTTTTTCAAGACGGAGGAAGGAGGGGACCTTCTTTCCAGCTCGCCATCGTCAAACCGATGTTCTAAATGATGATAGTTGTCTCCAAAACGCAACATCCCCTCATTGGGCCGCTTATCAATTGCTACCCTGCAGCTATTCGCGCGGATACCGCCATCCACTGCCTGTGGATGTGGAAACAAAATAGGCAACAGACTGTGTTTCTCTTGGTTTTCGCGAGTGAGGAAACATCGCCTTTCACCCCATGCCCGCTCCTTGTCACTCGGGAGTTGTCTGGTACGTGTTACTCGGAGCACCATGCAGCGGCATTTGTTCCCCGCGTGGGGCATGGCGTGCCGATGTAAACCCGTTAACGATTGCAAAGACCTGTGCGCAGTACATTCAATGCCCTCTATCATAAGGTCCGAAGTTTGCCTCACGTCTTCAAGGTGGGATCCACCTGTTTGAAGATGTTGAGCAGTCACGAAGAAATCTGCCGCTCGTGGAGACCATCTAGAGCGGACCCGATTACTGTCTTCATCACCTCTGGCACCGTTCGCAGGTGAAGCTTTAGGCATCTGGGGGAGCTGCCTGTTGACTTTCTAGTACTTGTATCCGCAAACGAGGATCTGTCTTCTCACGATCCGCTTTTTTGGAGGACAATGAAAAGAAAAGATGCTACTGGAAAACGTTGACGGAATATCTACCTTCCGCTGACTGTATCCGAGCAGCGAGTTTCTATAGTCACAAACCGGGACAAATATTTCCGTGGTTGGCTGGCGATTATTCCGTCGTGCGCTTATAATGCATAGCGCGTGATAATTATAGGGTTACCTTGATGCCAAGAAGTACGGCTCGACCCAAGCGCCGTGAGGATATAAAGGGCCAAAGTGGCATCACAGTGTCTCGAAACAGCGTACCAGTTTTTCGGTGTGGTTCAGTAGCAAGATTGAAAAGCGATTACACTTTCAGCATAAGATGTTGCCCATGTGGAAACAGCTCGTCGCCGGCATTCTTGCCGTCATGTTCATGGCGCCGGGTGTCAGTGGCCAATATCCCAATCCCGGCGTCGTCACAGGCAGCACCAGCGTTCACGACCCGACGGTGGTCAAGACCCCAAGCGGCACATACCTTATGGCCCACACGGGAGCGAACGTGGCTCTCAAGACATCAACCGACCGCACTGCCTGGCGCGACGCCGGCGTCGCATTTCCGAGCGGTGCACCATGGACCACGCCGTACACGGGGGGCGACACCAATCTCTGGGCACCAGACATCTCGTATCGCAATGGCCGGTACTACATGTACTACTCTGCTTCAACGTTTGGATCCCGCAAATCGGCCATCTTCTTGGCCACAAGCACCACGGGCGCGTCGGGGTCGTGGGCCAACCAGGGCGTAGTCATCGAGACGTCAGACTCCAACGATTACAACGCCATCGACCCCAACCTGATCGTTGACGCCCAGGGTAACTGGTGGCTGTCTTTTGGTTCTTTCTGGACAGGCATCAAAATGATCTCGCTGAACCCAAGCACCGGCAAGCGCTCCGGCACGAATTTCGTGTCCCTCGCGAGGCGCACTGAGGCCGATGGCGCCGTCGAAGCGCCCTACATTACTCGCCGTGGCAACTACTACTATCTATGGCTCTCTTTCGACAGGTGCTGTAACGGCGCCGCCAGCACGTATCGCATCATGGTCGGTCGATCTACCAGCGTGACGGGCCCGTACGTTGATCGCGATGGTAAGAACATGATGTCCGGCGGTGGCACCCAGGTTATGGCAAGCCACGGTTCGATCCATGGACCTGGCCACCCAGCTGTCTTCACCGACACGGATGCCGACGTGCTCGTCTATCATTACTACAGCAACAGCGGCGCTGCGCTACTGGGCATCAACCTCATACGTTACGATGCAGACTGGCCTGTTATATACTAAACACTTTCAACCATTACGGCTTTCATTCTCTTTGAACAGCTTTGACAAGTTTCTACCGATTGATAGCTTAATCTTTCTCTGGCAATAGTACAAATACAGTCCTCGCGTCCATTTTCAGATTTATTGCATTAAAGCTTCGACTTCCGCGTCCTAAGTTTTGGGGATCTAAAGATTCGCAGCGACTCGAGTGATTAACCTCGTCTCCAGCCACATCTTCAGTAACAAGGGCCGTTCCGACAACCTGCAACACCGGTACATCACTGTTTAACCGAGGCTGAAGGCGTACCACAACCGCCTTCTTTGTCCCTTTTAGCCAACAAACTAGGTCAGTTGGTCTGGCTTGGCCCGAAACAACGCCCATCTTCCATGGTACAACGTAGTTAAGACCGTTATACAATTGAAACAGATTCACATCGCCGAACGAGTTGATGGGCGGTGACGTGTGGGCTGCTGATACTCCGCTATTTGTCTGGTTTAAATACCGAACACACCAATCTTTATACTTTGATAAAGCACCATTCTCCTTGTCTCGAAACAGCCAATGATCACCCACGGACTTCACCAGTCCAACGCGGTTGAAGCAAGTCTTGTGTAATTCATGAACTGAAGCTCTCAACACGGCCCTTATGAGCTTGTTACTCTCTCTGTGGGCGTTGCCGAGGTCCGAGCCATAATGGGTTTGCAGCTGCTCCGCCCATTCATCGGTTCTGCGGAGGTTTGCTGCTATTTCCTGAGTCGTCGGTCCTATGTACCAGATACACCCAAGTACATAGGCTTTGATATGGAATACCTTTGGGTTTGATGATTTGCTTGCATCTGATTCTTCGATGGTTTGCAAATCCGTCTGTGGCTCGGCCTGTTGTGAAATTTGTTGAAATGGAGAGCACTTCGGACCCATCAAGAGGGACTTGACAAGACCACCAATGTAGACGATGTCGGTCTCTTGGTTGTCAAGGAAAAGTTCTCGCTTATTCATGAACTCCATGGTATCATTCCAGACCACCAAGAGGGACTTCTCGTAGTTGAGTGGAAATCCGCGTGCATCAAGGGCCAGACCAACCAGGCCGTAGATCTTGTCTCTTGGCTCTTTGCACTGAGCGTCTTTGTGGTCGATGAGCAGCCTTCTGAGGGTATGTGCATCTCCGTACTTCTGGCTAAGCTGTTCTGCTAAGCGAAGAGGCCACCCTGTGCCGTTGTGCATCGTAACGAAATGGATGAAGTCGTCCCAGCCCACTTCCAAGTGGCCAAAGCAGACTCTCTTCGATTCGTTCTGCCCGACCTCTTGGATAATCCATAATCTGTTCCAGTATTCGTCCGCGACAAGCTGCCGGACCATTTCTCGCTCCGCTATGCTAATGGCCGTCTCGGTTTCTTCCTCAGCGTCGTCATCTTTTGACAACCCCTGTTTGGATTTGTTGGTCGGATTGACAATCTCCGAGATCTCGAATTCGGTGAGACCTGTTTGATATTCCGAGTATTTGCGGCCCAGCCAAACAATGACCGATTCGGCTCTGAAATAAATGTGTCTCATGTTCTGGACTTGCTTTGTGCGCTCCTTGAGATTGTGCTGGTCTATACAGAGTGCATCCACCCATAGAAGACGTGTTTTCTGCCGACCGCGAAGATACACTAGGGCGTCAAACAGGTTCCTCCGGATATTGAAAAGACCGTCATTCAGCTTGATTGTTATCTGGTCCTTCTCGTCTCCCCACATGTACGAGAGTGCTTCGAATTTGGGCAGCTCTCCAAAGGGAATGTTTGTCAGGCTACAGACGAGCGGCGCGATCTCGCTTTCGGCGGACTCTATCTGGATGAAACGGGTTGAGTCGACTTCTTCGTCCAACTTTTGATACTCGAATGGAATCAAGGTAGCTAGGATGTCATCTTTTTGCTGGGATGACGGACCATCTCTACGTCGAGACTCGTTTGCAGACATGAGGAGAATGGTGGGCTTTCAGAGTAGTTAATGCGCGGCTTAGTGTTGGATTTTCTCAGTATTATGGACTTTCAGTCTAAGGTGAGGTTTGCAGCGAATGAAGATGCAAAGAAGTGATGGTTGTTTTTCCCACTATAGGGAAGAGCGAGATGGAATCGGGCAACAACGCTGAGGAAGAGTTAAGGTTGACAACTTTTGGAGAATGGGCTGAGAGAACCGGTCTTAACAGCGATATTAAGTAGTGGTGACCAAGTGCAGGCAAAGGCGACCCTGATGATATGCACGTGAACATTTGTGAAATCAGGCTCTGCTAGGCGCTTTCATGTGGCCTCCTATTGGCTTTTTATGTTGAATATGTTGGGACACAACCTGGCATTACCCTATCGGCGAACTCTCTGGATGCAGATCGGCCAACTGGCCTTGTTTGAGTTCGGCGGTTATCAGCGCACCACAGTCGCGACCGAGTTAGGGGTAACCAGAATCACAAATTCGCATAGCAGTCGCAAAATTCCTGGAGATCAAAACTTCAACTTCAACTCTCAAGCAAAACTGGGATGCGGAAAAGAGCTGGAGGGTGAGGGCAGGCAAAGATGGCCACCACGAATAAGGCAACCAAATACATACAGGAGGACCAGTGAAACGTTTGTATATTGCCAGCCTGCCTGACTGCTGCATGCAAGCTGACGAGCGTCCTATGGCCTACCTTATACCACTACGAAACCGCAATACGTTGCACCGATGTATTAGTCAGGTTTATGAACCAACAAAAGCCTTTGGAGTTCTTGCAATTCTAATAGGCCACATGTTGCCCTGGTAGGAAGCGGTATTACTGAGCTATGTTTCGGCCCATCAGGTGGGCGGGCACTTGGATAAGATGAAGAACGGATATCGACATCTTTTTCCAAGAACTACCCTAAAAAGTTTGCGGATCCTGGGCGGAGCATCCACAAACAGTGGCGTCTCTATAGCCCATTTCATGACCACCTTGTCAGGTGGATCTAAAGACAGTTGGTTGAGGTGTTGCAGCAATTAGTGCCAACCGCTCCAATAACGCTACGAACATTGTAACACAACGGGTTTCTACTATTTTCCCATCAGGAATTTCCTCCGTGGCCCAAAAAGAGCAGCAGTTTTCTGCCAGGCAGGTCTGCTACTGACGCGCTCCCACCAAGCAGCCAGATCGGGTGTCGTGTTCAAGAATTCAGGGTCAATACTCAGCGCCAAGTCAATCCATACAGCTGTCCACACGTCTACGAGGGAGAAGGTGTTGCCCGCAAAGTACTGCTGTACAGATGAAATCCTATTGAATATATGTTTGTTGGTCTCCAGAGTTTGAATCGCCTCTCTAAGCGCCTCTGCATCATGAGGTTTTCCAAGTAGCCTGAGATTTGGACTTCGTTAGTCTGTGCCTTGACACTCGGATGATCCTGCTTACGGCTTCACACGTTTCTCCCTCGTGTACGTCCCTGTAGGAGTGGCGAGATATGGAGACTCGAAACAAGCGGCCTCCTCGAATCGGATAACGGCCTCGGGGTCATCTAGCCTCGGTAAAAGAGGCGTCCCTTTGTTCGCGTATTTGACTGCCAACCACCGGGAAATGGCCCGACTCTCTATCGTGATCCATTTTGTCAGCACATATAGCGTCTCCGTCTGTTCTTGGGAGGAGCGGATAATTACCGCATATCCTGACGACACGCCCTTCGGCATCTGTATCCTCAAGGATAGGCACCTTTCGGAAAGGATGTTTAGCTTTCATGACATCCCGCTGCAAAAATCTGGCCGTTAGCAACTTGCAAGGGAACCCGGAGATTCATGGGCCTTTCCATGGATTGGTCTGACGGTTACATACATCAGTCTCAGGGGATAGGAGTTTGACGTCGACAAAATCGAATAGTAAGTCCTTTTCATGGAGTGCAAACAGACAGATGACGGTGTAGGGAGAGACAAAGTCTCCATAAAACTTGATAGACGAAGCCATGATTTGCGATCTATTTCCGAACCGAAAACGTAGCAGTCTTTCGGGAGATTAGACAATAGATTGGTAGAGCGGGTTCTCAGCTGATAACATAAGGCAAACACGCATGACACAAGGCCACTGTGTTGTACATGAGAGATGTTCTTGGAGCGAAAGCCAAAGTTGTCCATATTTGTAGAGCTGTGACGTCCTGCAATCGGCGCGCCGGAGATGAAAATCGTCCGGAACGTCTTCCTTGCTGCCAACATCCACATGCCGATATGCGTGGTGTTACTCTTTGACTTTCAATAAATCTTGACCACTGACACATTTACCTGCCTCACGGGAATGCCAATGCTAAGCCCCGCGTCGAAAACATTACTATCGTCGTATTAGAAGGACCAGTTTTTGTTGGTTCGATAGTATGATGACCTCCGCAAGAGAGGGCCGGGCCGGAACGGTGGGTAAGGGAGGGGAGAGCGGCTTGTCGCGTGTTGCCGCGTCAGCGCGGAAAAGCCGGTTTCTGGGGAAGATCTGCATTTTAGGTTTCACTTCCCACACGGCATCAAAAGATGGGAAGGCTAGACCTTAAACAGGCAGTTACAATGTGGTTACAGGCTAAAGCAAAACTCCGCCGACTAGGAAGATTTGGCTGCGCTGCAACGGTTATCCTGGCAGCTAGTCCGAGGGTCTCGTTCACTTCAAAGCTTATTTCTGACCGAACTCAAAGTTGCGTCAAGTGGGCCGGGTAGCGTCGTAGCCAAACCAGCTGACGTGCCGTTGCAAGAACCGCTCAACTGTCCTTTGCTGTATCCCGTCATCTGTAGCCGTACACCAGGCATTCGTCCAACTTTGTGGCCATGTTAGACTCCAAAAACTGCGGCAAGGGGTTGAAGAGAAGAATGGGAGCGATGCAAACGCCTTTCAGGGTTCTCGCGCCACCGGGATGTGGGACGCGGTCTGGGCACGGGACTATCGTGTGCTCTTTGACGGATGTAGCACCCAATCAAGTGTTGTCACGTTTGATTACTTTTATTTTCATCGTTCTCATCTGGGGGAGGGGGGGGGCAGCGCCACAACCATGACTTTTGACTGAGATAGATAGAGAATGATATTTTCCCAACTATGCTAATCTCCCCTACGTGAATACCCAGAGATCCTTTGAACACACGATAACCATCCGCCTACAATAGGGAGACCTAGCAGAGGCTGCAGTCTAGTGCCAGTTGAACTCGGGCGTCTCATCTACTGCTGGCGTCTTGTTGAAGAGGCGCTTGATAGAAATAAACAAGCTTACTAGGGTCAGCCACTGACCCGCCATGAACAAGAAAATCTTTGAAGGCATCTTGCTAGTGTTCAGCGGCTTTTCCAAGAAGTCAGCGCTGCTCACAATACACGGGGTAACACTGCATCGATTGTTGATGGAAGAGCAGTTTCGACTCACAATAAAGTTGTCTCCTCCACTCTTCTTCACCCAATTGAACGCCCGGGGTATCATCTCGTTCTCGAACTCATTGACTGCCTTGCGGATATCTTCTGTCGATACGGGCTTCTTTTCGGAATCCCTGCTTGCCAGATCTGTGAGAAACGGCAACATATGCCCGGCGTCTAACATGGCTTGGTTTCCGCCCATGCCACTATGCACATTAATCGTTAGTGAGGTTCCTTGCCACCATGAAAATTGTCAGCCTCACCGTGGCGGCAGCATCGCGTGAACGGCGTCGCCCATTACCCAAATCCGCGGGTGACCGACCCCAGGCTTATCTCGGTTCTCGACCTTCTTCCGCCAATTCTTCGACGGCTGTTTTGCGACCCTCGGCGTATATATGTGAAGAGGAGCGCCCCTCATAAGGTCGATCATTTCATGGCTGTCGCCCTGATTAGAACCAGTCGAGTTTTTGTTTGAGAGGAGAAAGGCTCAGGATTCTGAAACTTACAATGGTGGTGCCCAGTCCTTGACGGTTTCCGCCATAAAATCATACTGCGCATCAAGAGAGCGATCGTGGATATCTTCCGGCAACATATCTTTCTCAATGACAAGGCTGATCATGCAAGATGCCAAGTCCTCATCGTATGCCTTTGTAGAGTCCGCATCGGATGCGCCTTTTCGTTGGCTCCCATCATTCTGCTTATTTGGGAGGTACACTACATGGAGTTAGACACCGAATAAAAGTCAATGGAAGAATGGAAGAATTCTCGCTGGGGAAGGTAGAAAATTCTTCTCGGTCCGATAAACATAGGATTGCCACTCACCTCCAAAGAACATGTGTTTGTTATCAGCCCAGCACATGATGGGCGCGCCGACGAGCTCCTTGGACATGGACAAGAACCGCTTGGCAGGCAAGCCGCACTTGGCCGCGATGGTCACGTGCTTGGGGATGTAGTCAAGGCTGTTGAGGCCAATAAGTCTATTAACCTTAGAGTAGCTGCCGTCGGCGCCGATAAGCACGTCGCAGTCGTCGTAGGATCCGTCGCTCAGCCAGATGCGAACCCGCTCTTCGTCGGTGCCGGGGTGGAGGATCTCGTACCGCTCTAAGGCGGCTTCGTACTTGAGTTTGCCGGCGTTGTATAGGGGATCAGCGAGGCAGTCACGCAGTAGACCTCGGCTGATGGGTGCATTCTTGCCGTAGGCCGGGAAGCGGCTTAGATCGATAAGCAGAGACCAGTCTTTATGGAAGACGCGGGGGGCCTCGGCTTTGGCTTCGGTCGTGGGACCAAACTTCTTGATGATGGACAGCATGTGTGGGCGCTCCAAGCAGGTGCGCAAGCCCACCAGCGCCGGCGCCGTGAGGCGGATTTGCAGGCCTTCGTGGTTTGAGTGCCGCACTGCGCGTTCGTAAACCTGCACGTCAACGCCGTCACGCATCAACCCACACCCGAGCAGGTTGCCCGCCAGGCCGCCGCCAATGACGATAACTCGGAAAGGCATATTCTTACAAGTCCACACGTTGCAAGCACTGTCTGATATCAAACTCTAGTCGCCAAGGTTCGCGGTGCAGGCAACAGTCCATAGCCATTAGCAGTCACAAAGAAACACCGACATATATAAAGAAACTCGGTGCGTACCTACCACAAGATCTTAAGAACACTGATGTATTCTGCTGCGCTGCTTGGGTGATTTAGAGTTTCTATTGCCTCCCCGGCCCCACTCCGGTGAGCTCGGGCGCTCGGCAGTCCAGGAGTGGTCGTGTCTGTTCAACATGTCTGGGTGCCGGATATTCCGAGTTGGATATCCCGAACACTGACAAAGCCTCAGGAGCCCTTTTTTCCATTGTGACAGTTGCGAGGCACAAAAACAAGAATTTTCATCTTTGTGTTGCGTCCAGGCGCATGGATATTTTTCCGGGCTGGCACCTCTGAGGGGCTGGCTTCTCGGGACTCTCGCCGGCAAGCGGCGAGTACAGTACATCAAATGACGTGGCATACTGTCGTGTTCTCTCATCCTCAATTTCGAAGTCAAGGCAATTTGTTTTCGTTGCACATCCCGTTAATCTGGTCATTCTTGGACCTACCGAACTTGATAGAGCTTTTGTTGTCAAGCTCTACTTTTCGAATGCAGCCGCATATCCGCTTTGTGCGTGGCATAGGTAATTGAAGCTAGACTAGTCTTGTTGATATGTCTCTTGCTGGTGGATTAACGTTCCAGGGATCTCGAAACTCGGCGCTTCAGATCTGGGAAGATCAAACTCATTTTCACTCGCAGATTTTGCTGCTCTTTCGGGTCTGGGTTTCGATCGGGCTGACAGCTACGACAGCAAGGCATGGTTTATTCCTCTCACCAACCCATATCTGGGTTGGCTCCGCTAGCCCGCCCACCTTTCTTTCTTGGGTTAGTGAACAGTTGGTGACGCTGAGTACATCCCTAAATAGAATTGTGACAAGCTGAAAAACATCTTGGTACCAAAGCTTGCGGTAAGACGGCACTTGTCTCCTGGCAGAAGCTTATCACACTCCCAGGTCGATTGTCCCGCACTGGAAGGTGCAAAGACCGAAGCAATGTCAGCCGCTGATTTTGTCGTCGTGGTCAGCGGTCCAAAGATGCTTGGCAACTCGTCGCTACGAAAGAAGCATCTTATCAGATATTCTCATTTAGGGACGCAATCCGACGACATAGCGCCCGGTTATCGTCATCTGCGTCCGAGTTGAATACAACTATTGACAGCGAATTCCAAGGTAGCAACGATATCAAGTTCCCGGGAAAGTTTTAATCATGCAGCTGTTTACTCAGGTAAATGGAGAATGGTAGTTAACTGGGTTGAAGCCAATGGGTCGAAGAGCACGTTCAAAGAGCAAAAGCTAATAACCAAGAGGGAAACCGGGAATACTTGGGTGGTTGCGTAAGCCAAATCGACCTACCCTAAGCTGTATTGTATCGATGATGCTCTCGGTGATGGAATCTTCGTAATTCGGTACTTTATGATTATCTCTTTGAGACACATCACCACTCGGTTCACGTCCCGAGTGATTATAGTTGTTGCCCTGCGTTGCCATTTTAGGCGGTGCTTGCTGTCTACTTTGCCAATTCGACACGTTCCTGCCCAACAAAACATGGTAGAGTCATAACAGACTTGAGAAAACTGAGAGAAATGCACGTGTCGTTTTGGAGGGGAGCTCTTGTAACCTCAATGTCGCAGATCCTTCGCCTCCCATCGGTCTAACGTAGGTCGGCTGTTCCGGCACATCCACCGGAGACAAGGGCAGATGCAGCCTGTACCCCACCGGGGGGGGGGGGGGGGGGGGGGCAACGGAACCGTGGAGGTTTTATGGCAGCAGTCGGGTGTACGGATGATCGACTGTGCTCTACTGTCTACGTGCACTCTATGCATACGTGTGGTACATTTCAGGCGTTGAGCACGTCGCCAACGTCAAGCCTGGAACCTTTAGCATAACCCCCATTCTTCAATAGGAACATAGATTATCTGTCTTGCTTGCCTATTGACAAGTCACTTGCTGCGAGCCCCAGGGTCAACCCTGCCAATTCCCGAGTCATAACCTGGGGAGCGCACCACATTTGACACTCCCCTCCATCCAAACGCAAACCCTTGAGGTTTCTACTTTATTACGCAGTAAATTCGTGCATGAATTGCCTTCTCTACAAGAGAATCCTCAAAGACGTTTCCATCCCCAACCACACTGGATGACAATCATGAAAACACGAAAAAAAAAATTATCAAGTTATCTGTTCGCGCTAAGCGTTGTCAACAGGAAAATCTCATTATCGGCCACACAGGTCATCCTGACTCTTAACATATAGTCTGCTTCTCTCTCAAGGCAACCCGTCATTATGGATTCGGGCGTGAAAGAAACAGCCCTGGCTAGCGCCGGGGCAAACCCAAAGGTTAGGTTAACTCTCATGAGCCTTATCTCGGAAGTTTCCAAAAGATATGAAAGGAGGAGAAAATGGCATGTGCAGTTATTCCATCATCAGCCCTCACGGCTTTTAATGTGATAGCCTTCAAACCCAAACCTTTCCCCCCTGCTGTTCTATTCATCTATGATGCGCCCGTTGTTTGCTGACATGACTTTTCTCCGCAGTCCTGGCCACTATGGTGGCGGATCTGCATGCTGGCATCGCTCAGCTGGTTCGTCACGATGGGTCAAGTCATGAGCGCCTCCGTTCCGCCCATGTTGGGATCCATCATGCAAGATTTGCACGTTGGTGCTACCGAAGCATCCCAACTGGCCAGTTGGGCCGTTCTCGCTCTTGGTTTCGGTGTAAGCCGCTCTCTTTCTTCGATTCACACTCCCGGCCGGCGTCATCTGGCATCGTAACCTCTGCTGATACATTACGATCAGAATGTATGGTCTGTGCCCATGGTTGCTCATATCGGTGGCAGGTACACCATGCTCTTCGGACTTTCAATCTTTACGGCTTCTTTCTTCTGGCAGGCTGGCGCGCAGACTTACGAGTCTCTCCTTGCTGCCCGCGTCGTGGGCGGCCTGGGAGGCGGTGTAGTCGAGTCGATGGGTCCCATGATCGTCGTCATGCTGTTCCCACAGGAATTCATTGGCCGTGCAATGAGCGTTTACACCATGGCACTCGGCGCTGGCTCCGTCTTCGGCCCCCTTTTTGCCGGCTACATGATTGAGGGACTCGGCAACTGGCGATACCCTCAGTATCTGTTCGGCGCCATGTCGGCCATAAATATCGTCGGCTGCCTCGTCATGTTTCCCGAGCCGGTCAGCAATATACGCATCGCCGGTGAGCCGAGCCTGGCAGACGTATCTGGCGGCAGGCCCGATACCAATGAGCTGGAGATGGTTGGCTCCAAAGATGTCATTTACAGCGAGCAGCAAGAATTCCCCGCAACACCCACGGGAGTGAAGATTCTTCTGACCTCCTGGACGAATCTTTGGGCACGCCGATCGTTTTTCGTCCGCTTCTCACACCACCATCCAACCGCTGGTTGGTTGGTAATGCTCCTCTCGCCGTACCGACTCCTCGCTATGCCTGCTGTTATAGTCACCGTTCTAAGCTTTGGTGTTTCTATCTCGTCGACCATCGCCATCTCCGTCCTTGTCTCCCTGACGTTCGCGCAGCCCCCGCTGTTGTGGTCCACCGGTCTTATCGGCTTGTTCAACCTCAGCGTCCTCGTTGGCCTCTGCGCCGGCACCCTTATCGGCGGCATGTTGGCCGACAAAATGGTGCTTCGGTTCAGCAGACGCAACGGATACCACAAGCCCGAAGCGGCGTTGCCGCTCATGGTGCCCTTGGCCATCTCCCCGCCTCTTTCCATCGCCTGGGTTGGTTACGGGCTTGCGAACCAGTGGCACTGGGCCATCATTGGCGTGCTCTGGGCCCTCGTCAACGTCAACCTCACGGGCGGCTGTACCATTCTAATCTCGTATGCGACCAACATTTACCCGGAGAAGGCCATCGATATTGGCGTCGTCGTCAACGTTGTCAAGGCTGCCATAGCCGCCGGTATCTCTTTTGGCACCGTTGATTGGTGGACTATTGACGGCTGGTACATGTTCCTTGCGCTGGCTATGATCATGTTGTCCATCTTTCTCGGCGTGATACCTCTGTGGCTCTACGGCCCTAAGATCACGAGTAAGACGAGGTCGTGGAGTTGGTATCAGGTGTATAACGTGAACTAAAAGACACGCAATGGTAAAGCCTTACCAAAAGTGGGTGTTTTGGTGGCGGATTCCATTTCTCATTCCTCCAGTGCCACAGTAGTCTTGTCCGCGACAGTCATGTCTCTTTCTGTCATCTTTCGAAGTTATGGAAAGGTTCCACTTGAGCTGTTTTATCTCACCAACGTATTCTATTGCTTCTCCGTTGTCCTCACTTTGAACTTGGAAGGCAAGGTGTATTGTCACAACTCTTATGTGAAGGGAAAGGCTGAGTTTTTATACACCGTTATGCAGTAGGAAGTGGCTCAATCGAGAAAAACCAAATCATGTGATTAAGACAACTACGTTACTACATATCAGTCGGATTAAAAAGTATCCACGCTTGCTATTATACGGAGGTACTGCCGTATTATTGGTTGGCCAGGTAAGATTGAAAAAATACGGTGGTCGGTCTTCCACTTCACCAAGGAGTGTTGGGAAGTCATGAGGCTTTTGATAGGTAGAAGTAGGTATGATAAATGAACTCCAGGAAAGCTATTAAAGGTACTTCCTGTGCAGAAAATTTTATGGGCTCTGTCAAGATCTTGGATTCCCTATATCTCGACTAGACAAGTTCTAGTTGTTCGATCCAATAGATCCTGGTTGGTTTAAGCGTATATGCATCCTTAGGACCTCTTTGAGTTCGTCATGGGGATATTTTCTGTGATCTCTCAGCTCAGACGTCGCAAGTAACCTCCCTGATCATAAATCCTTGAATTCCATCCTTCCCCCAAAGCTTTGATAAGGGTAATTGCTTGTGATTTGCCCAATCAATCGTCTTGGCAACTTGGTGTTTGAAGCATTCACCCAGTTGAGGTTACTTCACTGCAAGGTCTCAATCGGCAAATATCAGGCAATGTTAAATCGATTCGCTTTTCAACAAAGGATTAAATCAGAATACAGGTGAAATTATAGTCAGGCTATTCGAGACTTTTACACCCAAAGATAACAATAAATCTAGTTGCTTACGTTACGCTATCGACCAATTGCAAAGCCTTTTGAAGGGAGATACCATTTTCTTCCGCTTATTGGGTCATCGTCTGTACTCCAAAGTCCGTGCTGATGAGAATGCCACCATTCTTACCACCTGATCCAGCTTCAAGCGCCTTCCCTATATCGTCAATACTCGTGTTTGACTCCCGCTCACTTAGCCGCGTGAATGGGTGCTCGTCTTCACGATCGTGGTTGCGTTCGTGGTTAGGGCAACTTCCTTTGATAGTGATCTGGCCGGGATTAATGTGGCCCAGGTAAGTGCTGGCATGGGCGGCACTGGGCTTTACACCACTATTTAGTGCGTAAGATTCGCTAGAGCTCTCGCCTTCCGTGGCGGCAGTAGACTTGAAGGTACTGTCCACAATGGAGGTGAGGAGGGGCTTCAAGGACGGGAGACATGCTAATTATCGGAGATACGTCAGTTAACCATAATCATAAATCGAGAATCTAATGCCGTTTGAAGAGCTAAGGACTCTTGGGGTCACGTACCGCAGACGATCGCTATGTTGGCTTCAGCATTGGTCCAGATGATGGAGTCACAGAAGTTCCAAGTGATATCTGGGGACTTAAGGTCGACGGAGAGGATCATGTGCAATCGCACTATTGATATAATGGTGACGCTGTGTGTGTAGATTATGTCAATATGCAAATATTTGGTTGATTAGGAGAGAACGCATCTTGAAGCTACGTATTACTCACAACGTTCCCAGCGTAAACACACCAACAAGTGCAAATTTCTGGGGTTTTTGCAGCTGTAGTGATAACACGTAATGGATAGGTAGCGTCACAACAAGCGCATCCCTGATAATGTTCGGTATGGAGTTTCCATTGAAAAACATGTTGATATTAACGCCAGATGTGAATTTGCTGGACGACATTGGAATAACCGGATCGTATCGGTCCCAGAACGCACGAGTAGGGATGCACTGGAGGAGAGTCACGAGAAGCTGCGCAACTGATGAGTTGATGTCATGGACAGGACAAGGAAATGCAGGGGCGTGAGTCCTTACAACTGCGATACACCATGCTGACACCATGCCGGTCAAGATCCAAATCGGGATTTTGATGCTTCACCTTGCGCTGAAAATGCGCCAGTAGAATAAGAGCGTTGACCATTTGACAGTCGATAAGGTGAGTGTGTAGGCGATCTCTGAGATGAAGAGACCGATTGCCCATGCTTTTGTCGCTACTGCAGGTCCAACCCAGATGTGTTTCCCGGTGCCGTTGGGAATCACTTGATTGAACGATTAGCAAATTTGGACTGTGGTAATTGGATCGATATCTTGGCACAGTTGCTACTCACTATATCCAAGAGTTGTGAAAACATGAACGCTCGCTGCAAGCTACGAAGGCTTGTCAGTATTTTGTCACTGCTGCTATTTCAAGTTTGGCAAGGAAGCGAGAAAATACCATGGATATGATAATCACATAACCCTCCCACCATATTCTGTTACGCTTGAGCCAGCGTGCAAGGAAACGAAGCGAGACGGCGATGACAGCAAGCACCCATATGGAAGCCAGTGCGCCAGTGACCTCGCGGATCCTCGACTCGGTGAGGTCAAGACCCTCCGGAGGTGAAGGTAGGGCCATGGTTCTGCTACTCAGGGAGGAGGAAGTAAAACTGATGATAAGCGAGCTATTGCTCCCACAAGCTTAAATGTGAGGGTACGGCTTGAGCCTTGTGCGCGGGGCGACGAGAAGCATATATCCACGGATAGGCAGACAAACTGACTGCGTGGTGGACCTCGTGGACTCGCAAAAGACTTGGCTGTTTCGACAGTCAGGAAAGCACGGTAAGTCGTGAAGCCTAGTACATGGTGAGCATTGCGAACTCACGAAGCAACAACCTTGTTTCGAAAACCAGGAGTGCCGGGAGCGTTGTAGTTTTATTTACACCGTGACCCTCTCCCTGTTATATGGAGCAACAAAGCAGCCAGTGTAACATCCACATGAAGCTGCCGCCGTATACAGGTGTAGTGTCGGCTGTACCTTACATGTTGCCGTAGTATTCTCCTCAGTGACATGATCAAGCAGATCCCCGAGCAGTATCCACCGCTACTGACTCGCAGCATTGCAAATGTGTCCAGTGTTGACTCTATCTTCGGTTAGCTTGCTCATAACGACCCAACGCGCTGTCGAGCGACGATGGAATTGGATGAACCTGCTTCAGCCTAAACAAGACAGTGCGCAGCTGATGGGCTGGAAGAAAGCTGGTGGACCTCGCAAAACGCAGACTGTCAATCAATAGGTTCGACCGTCCCACCACTCGATCAGCAATGCCCAGGTGTACCGGGCAAGCTCCCGAGAAATTCAGTAAAGGCAATCACATTTTCCAACACTCGCAGAACAAACGGAAACAGTCCGAAGATATAGAGACTGAATAAAATAGAAAAGCGACAACTTGTTTTGATTAAGGCTGAACACTTCCGTAGGCAGAGACTCTTCCTAATTATTTTGGTATTTTCAAGCACAACTTATGACGCTTTGTCAGAAACCAATAGTTGAAAAGTGCATAGTAGGTACTAACTTGATTAGATGCTGTGTGGGTCCTCTTGGATTCATTGAAAGCGAGCAGCGCTTTGCCTACTTATTTCAAAAAGCACAGTCAATTGAAGCCGACCCGAGTTTCTCGGAGAGATAACAGCACCTCGCTGTGTTCAGTGGTTCAACAACTCATACGGTCTTGCTGCTGTGGAGTCGCACTAGGTATGGTGTACAGGTGACACCTCACAAAAGGTCCCCTCTTGATTACGTACTTGTCGTAGAGTCACCACTTAGGGTAGAAAAGACATAAGGAAAACAGCTTAGATTTCTATGTGTAGGATTACCTTGTCCAAAACGAATAAATACGTATCCTGCGTGGTGGATCTGCACAAAGGGACCAGACTAATAGTTAATCTAGGCCCAGCGCAAATCTCACAAGGCTATATAATACATATAAAGGTATTATGATATACCCCCTTAGGCAAATTAACAGATTCTAACTATTATATGTCTAATAATAACTATATATAAAAGAATTACTTTAAAAAAATAAATAAAAATATAAATATTTATTCTTAAAGTAATAAATATAAAAGAAATAGTTATATAATATTATATCTAATTATTAATAATAAAGAAACTACTTTTTTTCTTCTTATTACCTTTAAATAATTTAATTAAATTAACAGCTTTTAATTAGCTAATTAATTATTAAGTTAAGTATTTATTTTCTTTAATAATATTATTTTCTTTTAGTTTAATAAAAAGGCCTTTTTTTTTCTTTTTTTTTTATCTATAATAATAATAACTATATATTTAAAATATTATTATTTTTATTATATATATATATATTTATTTATATTATAAGCTCTTTATATAATACTAATATTTAAAAATAAATACCTTTAAAATCTAATAAAAAGGCTATTATATATACTTATACTACTATAATATATACAGCTTAACTTAAAAAGCATAACAAAGCACACAAAAGTAACAAAAAGAGCAATAGCTCCCTTAATCCTCCTAGTAACTAGCCTATAGTCTCTTCTCCTCTTATACATCTATCCTTTATCTAGGTCCTTTATATCTTAAATAGTATTAACGTATAAGAGTAGACTTCTTCTATTAGAGGCTATAGTAGTAGGGAAATTAACACTAAAGAGGATAACTTATAGCCTCCTCTTCCAGCTGACCTCTTTACAGGTACTATAAGTAAGGATAAAAATAATTCAAAGTCGCCTCTCTCCCTTAGTACCTAAGCCTACTTTAACATAATCCTAAGAGCCTTTTGTAATTAGTAGCTAACTAATATATTATACTTTTTTTATTTAACTTAAACTTTTTACTAATTCTATTAAATAGAGATAACTACTCTTAGGTTTATACTAAGAAAAGAGGTAAAGGAGAAGAAGAAGGATAAGGAGAAGAAGAAAAAGGAGGTATACGCTAAGACCTTAAAGCCTACTCTTTAAAGAGACTTTAAGTACTTATAGTACATTTAGAGTACACTATATAATAACTCTTTAGGTTAATGTATACTAATAAGTAATAGCTAGACCTTTAAGTACTAGTACTATATACTTAATAAAACCTTTTATATTATAATTATTAAAGGTTCTAAGCTTTACTATTTAGTTTAAGAGTTCTTAGTTATAAAACATAATAATATAGCTTTAAATATATATTTCTATATATAATATTTATTTATTTAATTTTAATTATTTTTATAGGTCCTTAGCTAAATAATTAGTATATTATAAAGCTATATTACGTTTAAGTAAACCTTTTTTTAAAAAGATATTTAGTATAGTATATAGAAGTATAGTAAAGTAATACTAATACTACCTAGTAAAAACACACTAATTAGTCCAGCTTTATTTAGTAGTCTTATTTCTAGTATAGCTATTACTATTATAAATAAAGGTTAAGTAAATACTATTTAGGTTATAATTAATAGCCTTGTTAATTAGTTAATACTTACATTAACTATATTTATATACTAGCTCTTTATAAACTAGTATATAGTACTTCTAAAGGGTTAATTGTTGTACTTTAGTGCGGATAAGATAAGTATGAAGATTAATAATTCCTATTTTACTTGGCTAGCTAGGAATTAGTGATGAAATACTAAGGGGTTCTTGTCTGGAGCCGTCTGAAGCGTAGGGAAATCACTGGGAATCTGCTAGGGATTTCCTGGTAGATTCCCCTTGGTTGTAAAAGTAGGTCCTACCAGGAATTTGTGGCAAATTCCTGGCGGATACACTGTTACTACGTGGGTAGACCTGCTGCCACAGCGTAGTGGATCCACTGTGATTTCCCGGGGATTTCCTGAGGCCGTCTCTACCTATACAGAGAAACCTTTTTCTGTGGATTCATTGCCTCTACTTGTAACCATTATATAATAATTACTTGTGCAAAAGATGTTCTTATCTTAAGGACTTCCTCGTTAATTAATAATAATATATATAAAACAAATAACTATAAAGACCTAAAATAACTATGAAGTAATAGAAAAGTAAAACGTAATTAACTAAACTAAATGTAATTATAATTCCTAGTAAGAGACCATTTACTATTATAGTATAACTAGGAATTCCTATATCATTATCTATATACCTATATAAACGCGTTAATTATAAAGCATTATAAAACTATTATTATAAGTATATGTAATCTTCTGTAAATTGCTTAATTAGCTTATCTGGTGTCTAGACTTCTCCTATAGTTGTCTAGTTATTTCTCTAAGTTGCTAGTGACCTTGTTGTAGTTAATAGGCTTATTCATAGGGCCTACGTTAATATCCTCTAATTACTTGAATTAATCCTTGGTTATTCCTAGTTCCTTAAGCTACTCCTCTGACACCTTAGTGTATTCCTCCAGCTGTAACTCAGTTGCTTGATGTACCGTGATAATTCCCTTGTTGCAAATGTAGAGGGCACGTGCACTAATGTAAGACGTAACTTTAATAAGGGTTATCTCTTGGTATCGCTTGGCGAGCTTTGCCTATTGATTGTTGCTTGCTACAAAGGCTACGTAACCATCAGTGACTATCACAGTCATGGTAGAGACAGGAAGCTAGAGCTGGATTGCCTAGAATAGGCCACAAAGAGATAATTAACTATAGTTAATGTGCTTTGTAAAATGCTTATCAATAAGGTTCACTATTGCTAATGTAAGGTATAAGTGAAGGACAGTAAAGTAGCTGTTCTAATACAAGCCAACATATAAATCAACCCCTTCCTGAGCAATGATACATAGAGGATTTGCTGTAAGTTGGTTGACAAAGTCTTTAATAATAATACTATTAAATACTATTTTTGCGTTTGAGGTAGGCTTGTTCTTAGTAATAGCTAGTTGCTTAAAGGTTAGTTGTGCGATTAGTGGAAGGTTTGCTTCGGAGTTTGTTCTCTTGTAGCGCAAAGTATTAGCATAAATTGACAAGGAAACCTTGCGTTGTTCCTTGCCTTTAATTATTGCCTAAGCCTAAGCTTAAGGGTCGTCTTTCGTAGTTAAGTCCTTATTAGTTGCCTTAGTAGCTAAGGACTTAAGGATGGTTAGCGCTTGTAGTATAAGTACTTAGAGAGCCTGTATAAGAGCAATAGTCTGTTAATTATTGGTCTTATTATTCTCTTATTTAGTTAGAGCTTTATAAAAGCCCTTGATGGCGTTGACTGTATCATTTATCTGCTTCTTAGTAAAGTTGCTGTTAAGAACGATTGGGGTCTTGGTGGTCTTTCCTGTCTACTAGGTTATTGCTAAGAGATTGTGACCAGGAGTCTTACCAAACTTGCCAAAAAGCATACAATATTGTTAACTACTTATGGTTTCTTAGGGGAACTTTGAATTATTGTTAAAAGAGTTATGAATACTTAATATATTTATAATAGTTTTACTAATATTTATTAATATAATAGTAAGAACCTAGGTAAAAGATAGTTAAGTCTAATTATATTAAAAGCTAAGGGTGTTAAATTGCTTAGTAAAAGGTAATTAAACGTTTACTTTAAAGACTTGTTTAGCTTTTGCTTAGTTGTTAGTAAAAGTGACTAAATAATTAGTATAAAAAATGATGTAATTAAAGAAGTTAGCCTTGATGTTGTTTAGGCTAAGGTTATAAGCTTACTTATAGTAGGAAACAAGAACAACAGAGTTATTAGTATAAAACTTCTTAAAAGCAGTAGTATAACTTTTAGTTTTATTAATTAGCTAAGACTCTTTGCTATAAAGTGTGATTATATAGAGATATTCTTTAAAAGGAAGTAAAGCGTTATCTTAAGACTTAGTGAAATAGGTATAAAAATTATACTTATAGTAAAAGTTATAAGATGGATTTTTGTTGGTTAGTTAAGGGATAAAAAAGAATCTTATAATATAGACTTAATAAGGGATTAATGCATGAGCCTTTAGGCGTATAAGGGTTGATGTATGTGCTGTGCTAGATAGTTACTAAAGAATAAGGAAATCATAAAAAAAACAATATAAATAAACAAAAAGTAAATAACTTTTGTTTATTTAGTGAAGGTAAAAGGGACAGGTAATAAGTTATGCTAAGTTATCTATGATGTTCTAGGTGATGTTTAACAGTGTATTTACTTATCCTAGTCTATTGATAGCGTATTTGTTGTGAATAGTATAGCTATGTTGTCTAATTGTCTAGTTGCTTAATGGTTCTTTTACTAAGATTTCCTAAGGGCTGCTGGTTTGAATCTGACCTATGAACAACACTTTGTTAGCTCTCTCTTAGCTGTTGTTTAACAGTAGTCTCTTTTAATAATAACTGTTATTGTTTAGTAGTTTAAGGCTAAACCCTAGATACTTCTCTAGGATTTTATAATATATATTAGTATATTAGTAGTACTTTTTCTGCTTAAATCTTTGCTTATCTGTCTATTGTTTCTTAGTGATTTCTCTTGAACTCCTAGATGAGTTCATCAGCTTCTATTATATTAGCATTCATCCAAGCGTTATAGATACTAAGATATCCTTTCTACTTAATAAGATATTAAGTCTAAGGTTTTTCTTAACCTTACTAAGTGATTCTTTTTTCCAGGATATGTTCTACTTTATAGTGTTAGTAGTTATCCCTTTATTCTGCTTACTGGGGGTTGTTAGTTTTTACTGGTCTTGCTAAGGCTAGTCTCTGTTAATACAGATCTGACTGTGGATTCTTAGCTAGGATGAGATAAGCTACTAATACTACTAGATGAATATTCATTGTTAGTAATAACTTTAGCTTATAAGCTAGTTTTCTAACTTTCTGAAGGACTTTTATTAGTTTAGTGTACTACAGTAATATTTTCTGTAGTAGATTCCTTAGTAGTTAATATCCTTTTTCTAGTTATAAGTAGATAAAGTCTCTTAAGGTAAACAAAATATATCTATAATAGTAATTAAAAACTTATTTTATATATATTTATATTACTATAATAGAAAATTTTGCTTTTTCTTAGAGCATTTTATAGTTTATTTATGTATTTATATTACCTAGTAGGTCTAATGCTTTGTTAGTTTTAAAACCATACAGTACTTTGTTTAGTAAAGCTTTAATAACTTCAGAATATATATTATTTAATTCAGCTTATATTTACACTATTATATCTGTTTATCTCTTGTTAAGGAATTTAAATAAAAATACTTTAATAGATATTTCTATTATCTAGTTTTTTTTTTCTAATAGTCTATTAGTTTAAGAATAATAAAACATAGAGAATTAAAGTATAGTGTTCATTTCTTTCTATAGAGTTTACTAAAAGTCAGAAAAAAACTTGGGATTCTTATCTAAGATAACACTTCTTAGTATCCCCTAGTTACAAAGTTAGAGAAAACAAAGAAGGACTTTGGCCTAGTCTTTTGCTGTGTATGTAGAATACCTAGGGATCAGTATAGTTGATTTCATAAACTTATCTAATACCGTTAATAAGGACTTAAACAATAAGAATCCTTTAAGTTACTATAGGGTGTTTTTAGATAGAACCTCTAGTAAGCCTATAATGAAATCTATAGCTATAGTGTAGAAGGGTATTAGCGGTGTAATAATAGGTTATAACGCTCCTAACAGTTTATATCTTCCCTTTCTTAGAGAACCATAAATAGGGTAGTGTTTATAGTAGGTTTAGATTTTTCTTATTATATTATAAATAAGAAAGTTCCCTTGAAGTTTATATTATACTTGCTTATTCTTAGCATAATAGTTTTTATTATAAGTAAGTCTAATGAACTTATAAGCTACTGATTCTGAAATATAGAGTTTTCTTTTTTTAAAATACTCTATAAAATAGAGTAAATAGTGGTTAATTTTGAACAGAAGTTCAAAGTTATGCTGTGGTTGTTAAAGTTAGTCCTATATTTTATTAAGTTTTTTGTTCTTTTTATAGCCTTTTTAGATTTCCTTTTAGAATTCACAGTTTATTCCTAGGTCTGTAGATATATAGATTATATTATCTGACTATATTTTATCTAGTTCCTTATAATCTTCTTAAAAAGGAATTATTTTATTTAGAAGTCTTAATAATATATTAGCTATTATATTTAAAGTTCTTAGAATATAAATATAAAATAAGTTAAATTAGGATAAATATTTAGCTATAAGTATAAGGCATAGATTTACTTAGTATTTATCTGTTATAAACAGAGTTATTTGTTACATTATTCTAGAAGTAGAAGTATGATTTATAAGAATTATAGTAGGATTTGCTTATGCTGAAGTGACTGTAGTTCTAGTTTTATAAATTACCTAGACTAAACAAGTTACCTTAAGTTCTGTGACCTAGTACTTTTGTTTTACTAAACTAAGAACTTTACTTAGGTATATGATTAGTTAAATTAATATATAAGGGATTAGTTTTCTTAGTAATTATTTAATGTTTTCTTTAAGATGAAATAGAAGAGCTTTAAATCTGTGGTTATAAGAAGCATCTAGTTAGATAAATAAGGTACAGTTAGGATCATAATGAAACAATATGTTATTTGCTATAAGAGTATACTTAACGTCTTTAAAGCTGTTTATCTGCTTCTTAGTTAGAATAATTATTGTTTATTTATAATAGTTTTTTCTCTTTATTCTCTTAGTAATCTCTTGAGACTAGGCCTTAGCTAGAAGAAAGGTTTTTAAAGCTTGTAATAGTTATATTCTATTAGTATAATATAGAATAAGATACTATAGATATCTAGTAGACCTTATCTATTTTTCTAAAGCCTTTAAGTTTAAAGGGAATTAGATCTATTATAATACTTTTATATAATTTTTTGTATTACTTAGCTTAAATATATTAACTTTAAAGCTAAGTAACTAGACTAATAGAAAACTAATAAAAGATTTATCTAGAGTAAAAGTTAAATTCTTTTAATTAAATAGCTAAAAGATTATTTATAAGTATTTTTTATGTTCTTTCTAAGTATTTAATACTATAATAATATTATTAATAAATACTTAAGCAAAATCCTTAAATAGACATAAGTAATTATCTATATACCGTTAGACGTAAGTAAGCAAGTTCTTAAATCCTATAAGAGTTACTATAGATTTTTCCTATTTATAGTAACTAATAATTATAAATTTGTCTTAATGCTTCTTTTTTACTAGGAACTAGTGAAAGAAGGCTTAAGTATCTATAATAGTAATAAATTATTTTCCTTTGATTTTTTGTATTACTTTTGTTTATAAGGGTATTAGGTACATATCTAGAATAGTTATATAGTTTAAAGCTTATAAATCAATAACCATATATCCCTTTAGTTTACTATTAACTATTCTTTATACTACAAAGGCTAGTGCTTTGAATAAAGTTAGGCTAGTTACTTATTTTAGCTTATTATTAGTATATATATTATCTATAGTTTTGTCTAGGAATTCTTAATCCTTAATGCTTTCTAGGTATAGACATTAACCTAGCTAATATTCGTGGTAGTTTTTAACTAGGGGAACAGTTATTTCTTTCTTAGAAATAGTTTTAATATAACTAGTAAGTTTCTATAGGTTTAGAAAGTCTTTTATAAGTTATTTTATCTAGTTAATAAATATATTATTAAGATTATAAACAGTTACTCCTTTGCTTATAGTAACAAATTCTTAAGAATAGTCTTACTTAATTCTAACCTTCTAATTCTTTATTAGTCTTTCTTAAAAAATATCCTTATCTTTTAGTTCATATTAATTAGTTAGTAGTTAGTTTAGTTTAATCTCTAATAAAAAGAAAGTTACTTTGCATTTAAATAGTAAAATAAAACCAATGTTTTGATTTCTTTATATCTTTAATAGGTATAAGTTATAATTAAAAACAGTAACAAGTAGCTTGTAACCTATAACAGATTCTATTTTGCTTTCTTACATAGGTTAAAACAAAAGCGACTTTATTTTAAACCGTTTATATGATTAATTTAAACTAATACTTTAAAGTAAAGGCTAACTATAACGTTCCTAGTACTCTTTATTGTGTATTAATAAGGGGATCTCTTAGCGTATATTTATGTAGGGATTTTAATTCTATTATATAAATATATCTTAATAATTCCTTTTAAATTAAGTATATCTATGCTATTAGGAATATTGAATTCTTAGCCTATAAGAATTTTAGTAAATAGTTTTTTTATTACTTACCCTTAAAGGTATAAGACAGCTTTCTTATTCTGCCTATAGATTTTTTTAAAGTATTCTATAGTAAATATAGCTTATTTTAGAGTTAAGGATTCTTTTACTCCTTGGAGGCAAGTCTAACGGTTAGTGTCTAGGGTGTGATTTAGAATCTGCTCTAAAAGATCTTTTTGTATTAAACATCTACTTACCCTAGTATCTACATAAGCTTCAGTGGTTATAGTAGAGTCTTTGCCTATATCTATGTGAATATGTGCATAGGTATAACTACAGAGAATATAGTGTTAACTAAAACTAGCTTATAGTAAGCTTTCTATCTGCTTATTACTTAGAGGCTTAATACTTGTATTTTAATATAAAGAAAGATATTTCTTTTAGGCCTTTTGTTTTTTAAGTAATAGGGAGTTATAAGTAGAATAAGCTATAAATAAAAAATATTTATTTATGTATTCTGGTATTTGCTAGTGAAATTTGTTAATAGCTAGATCTAAGTAAAAGTTTACTGAGTCTAGAGAAGTTATAACCTTATCTAAGGTATTTAGACTACTTAACTACTTTACTATTAAATCTTTTGCATAAAACAAATTAGCTACTATAAAACCTAAGTCTTGTATATATAAGTAGGTTTCTAGATTAAAAGTACTATCCTTTTTCTAAATATTTATATTTATATAATTATTCTTAAAATTTATACTTGTTCTTAGTATATATTAATATACTAGCTATACTAATTAAAAATCCCATGTTAGTTTATTAAGATTAGGTTTTTAATATTAATTAAAGGAAGTTTTCTTAAAAGTATCCTTTATATTACTTGATTCTTTCTTTAGTTAGTCTTTTATAGTATTAGTATAATCTGGTTTTTAATAGTTAAGGAAACCTCTTCTTAGTTATTTTAGTATTATTCGATTTTATATCTAAAATAGTTTAGATTTTCTGATAATTTTTTTTACTATAAAAGTTAACTTTTAACTAAGTATAGTTGATTTTGATAGTGTTTTTGCTTTAACTAAATATTTCTAGTTACTATATTCTATGTTATATCTTTAACCCTCTTAACAAGAAGTTAGATATTAAAGCTAATATGCTTAATAAGTATCTTTATCTAGTTATAATAGACTAGTAATAAGATTTAGGTTTATCTTATTATATACTAGTAAGAGATACTTATTTTCTGGTTTCTTAGTAGCTCTAGTTAGCCGTTTAACTTAAGCTATAAAGTAGTAAATATTCACATGATCTTTAATGTCCTCTAGGGTATAATAAAGTTTTCTGAGTTTTTATTCTACTACTTCTCGTGGAATCTTGAATCGTTCTATAAGTAAGTCTGTTTATAGATCTAATCTATTGTCTAGGTCCTATAATTCTTCCTAGTTATTCTTATCTAAATCTTTAGTATATTATTTATTAGCTGCTCCTTTTAAATAAACGTATAAGTTTAAAGGTATAGCTTTTATATAAGTAGTAGATATATAGGTATATCTATAGAATAAATCAACAAATTAATAAACGTTAATCTATACTATTTTTATTCCTTCTAAATAACTATCCTTATTATCCTTAAAAGATTTTAGTAAATTAAACTATTTAATATTTTTTGCTTTAAATTAGAAGCTTGATTGATGTTTGTGTATCCTAGAATTAACTAGCTCTTTTAGTTTATCTAGTTCAGATAAGTAATCAAGGTTTTTGTCCGGTAAATTTAGCGGGTTTTCCTTTTAGTTTTCACTATTATTTCTTTAGGAGGGTTAAAAAACTTTTTCTTTTTGTCTATAATATAGTTACTTTTCATGTAAAAGTTACTAATATATAGACCTTTCTTATTTTGTTGCCTCTAGTAAGCTATTATTAGGGGAATCTATTTTAAGGTAAAGATTATAGCCTTTTATTAGTTTTTCTTGTAAAGGAATAGATTTTTTAGTTTTGCTTTTCTTTAAAGTAAACTTTACTAGCAAGGTTTACAGAAACAAGGTTAGCTTATTTAATAATAATAGAACCGTTTAAGGGAATAGGGTTTCTATTCTAGAGTCTTTGCCTATTAATTCCTTATAGAAAATGTTTTCTTAAAGAATATTAATAGAGGATTCTTAGTATACTGGAAGTAAGGACTAGTATAACTTATTAGAAGACAAAGACAAAGCTAAAGTTGTTTTTATAGTTAATAAATGTTATAGTAGATTTTATAGATATATCTGTATTTTGTCTAAGTATTTAGATTTAGCTATAAGCTAAGTCTGAATAGCCTTTTTGAATCTTTAGGGATAAGTTACCTAAGTTAATAGATATGCTGTTAACAAGGGAGGATATAAATACTAAGCTTATAGTAATTATTAAGTGATCTAAAGAAGCGTATATCTAGCTAGTAAAAGCGTTTATTTATATACCTTTAAATAGTATAAATACGTAGTTATTAGTTAAGCTACTTAGTATAGATTTGCTGGTAATGGAATTCGGTCTGGAGTTAGTAGTGATAATAATGATATAGATATATCTATTTATAATCTAGTAATAATAGGTATTTTACCTAATTTAGTATAAGTACTAGAACTAGTAAGATTTAAAAAGAAGCTTGAACCTTTGTCTTATTATCTTCTTTTTATTTACTAAAACTCCTGTAAAGACTTAAACTTTTGTCTTTTCTCTTTATAGTTATTATAAAGCATTAAAAGAAGCTTAAACCTCTACTCTATTATTTTTCTTTATTAGCCTAAGTACTATAAAAACAGCTATTCTTAAATAAAAAATAGTTATATTACTATTTGTTATACTTTGGTATAAATAAGATAAATATGAAGATTAATAATTCCTATTTTACTTAGCTAGCTAAGAATTAGTAATGAAATACTAAGGGGTTTCTGTCTAGAGCCGTCTAAAGTATAGGGAAATTACTAGGAATCTGCTAGGGATTTCCTGGTGGATTCCCTTTAGTTACAAAAGTAGGTCCCACTAGGAATTCATGGCAAATTCCTGGCAGATACACTGCTACTACGTAGGTGGACCTGCTGCTACAGCGTAATAGATCCACCGTGATTTCCCGGGGATTTCCTGAGGCCATCTCTACCCGTGCAAAGAAACCTTTCTCCGTGGATTCACCGCCTCTGCTTGCAACCATTACGTAACATTAATAGTACTAAAAAAACTTCTTTCTTAGGCTTTTACTAAAAGTAAAGGCTTATAGGCTATAAATAATAATTTTAAATAACTTATAAATATTCTTCTTTTACTAATACCTCTTCTTTAATATATATAATCTTTATTTATATATTTTATAAGTTAAAAAGTACTTTAAAGTACTTAAATTTTACTTTAATAAGGTTCTTAGTAAAACTATCTACTAACATATTATTTATTAGTATATATATAATATTAAATAAACGTTTACTATATTCTTATTAAAGCTATATATTTTAAATATTAATATACTATAAGTAGGTTAAAATTTAGTTACTTTTACCTATAATAAGGTAAATAGTTTAATTATTATTATAATTAATCTTCTATATATTACTAAGCTTAAGTTATATATTTTAAAAAAGATACTTAAGAGTAATAGTTTCTTTTATAATATACTTAAAGCTAAAGAGCTTAGCCTTAGTTATTAATATTATAATAGTATTTTATTAAACAGCCTTTTACTAAATTAGACCTTTAAAAAGTAAAATAATATATCTTTAAAATAATCTTTATATCTTATTATTATCTATAAACAAAGTATTACTTATAATTAGTAGTGCTTATATACTCTTTAAGGTATTAAAGTATATTACTAAGTATTAAGTATAATATAGGTATTTAATAACTTAGTCTACTACTTATTAGTAAATATATAAGAGGTTTGTTAGGAATTATAAAAGCAAAGTATATATAAATGTAATATTAAGTTAGATCATTATTATAGTATAAAGGATTAATCTAACCTTTTTTTAGAAACGCTTTATGTTAGCTAGGGTCACTTAAAGGTTATTCTTTTTAAGTATAACTATTAGTAACAAAGTAATTAGTACCTTTAAGTTAATAAGGTTAAATCTTTTAGTAATTTACTTAATATATTAATTATAAGCTAAATAGATCTTTTGCTTTAGCTAGTTATATAAGATCTATATACCTAGATACTATTTAGCTAAGCCTTAGTCTTTTACCTTATACATTATTTAGATTTCTTTTATAATTTTCTTTATATCTCTTATATAAAACTTATAATAAAGTATAAAAATATTATTAATATAAAAAAAAAAAAGTACCTTCTTATCTAAAGTCTAAAAGAGATATAAGTCTTTATTTATAGCCTTTATTCTAAGATAATATAAAGTACTTAAGAGTTCCTTATACTAAAAGAGAAATATGTCTTTAAAACTATAAAGTATATACTATAATTTAATAATTTTATTTAGTATCTTAAAGCTATTTAAGAAAAAGTATATAATAAATGGTTTATTTAGTCTTCTCTCAGCATTCAGAAACACGTTAACTATGTTAAATTAGCATATCTTAAGGTCAAATTCAGCTACAATAGCTATTATAACACAAAAGGTCTATACTATAAGTATTACTATGTATATCTATTTAAAAGGATACTTTTCTTACATATTACCTCTTATACAGATTTATACTTTATAATAGTTAAGGAGACTATCTTGGTTTATCTTATATAAGAAGACCTACTTTAAGAGAATTAGTTTCTAAGTAACTTTACTCTAGTTTATTACTTTCTAAGTACTTATCTACTTAAGCTTCTGAATCTTAGTTACTACTACTTATAAGAAAAAGTCCTAATATAACTAGGGAAGGTTTAGAAGCTCTTTCTAGTTCTTTAGTAAAGGTAGTAGCTCTTTTATCTTTTTCTTATTATATGGTTTTAGTATTTTCTAGGTGTATTTTACTTAGATAATTAATATATAGATATAACTATAGATTATTTAATATCTAGTAGCCTTTTTATTTAGTACTTTCTGCCTTTCTAGTAAAAAAGTATTAAAGAATATATCCTAGCTTTATCCTAAATATAGAAATACAGAAAGGTAGCTAGTGTTCTTTGTCTTATTAGATTAGCCTATTGTTACTAGTTCTAGCAGTAGGCCTTATTAGCGTTAGCTTTACTAGGTTAAGGTATTATAGTTTAGGCTATCCTAATTACTAGCACTTAATCCTTACCCTTAGTTAATACAGCTTATAGATACTAATCCTAAATGTATTATTAATTCTTTCTTTATCTTACTCTCCTTGTTTAAAGGTAAATTAGTACAAATAATAATCTTATCTTTAATCACTTTAGTTAAGTAATTAACTTCCTTAGATTCTAATACATCTTTGTTTACTATAGCTTAGTCCTTAATAGTTATTATTATTCTAATCTCTTAATCCAGGACATCTCCTAGTTCAAGTAAAGGTTTAAGGGTTAATAGTTACCCTTTCTACTAAATACAGTTTACTTTATAGTTACTTTATTTTTCTTTATCTAGAAATACTATTCTTAATATAAAAGTAGATAATAAGAGCTATTATAAAAGATGTTTTTTTTATAGAATTAAAGTAATATTAGCCTCTTTTATAATACTTAGAACATAGAATTCCAGGTTATAAGTTATACTTAGGTATTATATATTGTTTATAATTACTTATGCTTTCTTAGCTAAGATTACTACCTTTATATTATTTTTCTTATAAAATCAGCTCTTATTAAATGTTATATTCTATATAATTATAACCTACTAAAGTAAAAAGATTTATATTTAGTATAAGTTATAAGTATTTTAAATATAGCTTATTAAGTATTTAATATAGCCTCTTAGTTTTACCTTAAAGCATTATTTTCTTATGTTTCTCTTTTAGTTCCTTTAAATAAGGTATACTTAGTAGCTATATATATAAAGCTATTCTTATTATAAATATAAGTCTTAGCTAAAGGTTACTTAGTATTAAGGTTACTACTAACAAAAATATTATCTAAACTATTTCTCTTTTTTCTTAATTAAATAAAGCTAAGTATTATACTAAAAAAGGCTAATATTATAGAGGTATATATTAGCTATTACTACTTTAACTTATAGTTTATATAAGAGGCCTACTCTAAAAAGTAGTTTAATACCTTTAGTTATTACTTCCTAGCTAGCCCTTTTAGCTTTACTATTTAACTCCTTTATGTATAAAGGAGTAGTCTTAACCTTAATCCCCTCTTTTTTTACCTATTATTAAAACTTTATATTACTATTAATTACTATAATAAAGCAGTTTATATCCTACCTTATCTTATATAAAGTAAGGCTATATTACCTTACTACTTACTGCTTAAAGATATATAGAACTCTAAATATACTCTTATAGGTTTTTAATACTCTTAGAAATCTAAAGAGTTAGCTAGTATATTTATCCTTAATTACTATAAGCTATAAGTTCTTATTATACCTTTTAGGGTAATCAAAGAGGTTCTAAGTAATTTTGTAGTATAAATAAAATAACCTTTGTTCTGATCTTTGTCTTAAGACTACTTTCTTTATATAAGCTATTTAGTAATAGGAGTATTCTAATCTTTTATAAGCCTTAATCTTTACCCTTTAAGCATTTAAGACTAATTACTTAAGTATTTAGGGTCTTAAGTGGTTACTTTATAGGTACTAGAGCTAAGTAAAGTCTAAGTAAGTACTCTTTTTATAGTATAAAGGTTATATAAGAGTATTATAGTAAGGTAGCCTTATTGTGTTAATATTAACTATAAACATATTACTTACTAAGATTTATATATAAAAAAGGTAATTAAAAAGAGGCTTATATTTAAAGAAAATAATATTTACTTTCTATATAAGTTACTTAACTATAAAGCTATCTAAATACTTTTTGTATTAGAAGATATAATCTAGCCCTAAGTACTAGATACTTATTATATAAAATAAAGCTTTTAATATAACGTTTATATAAAAGTTCTCTATATATACTATATTCTTAAGCATAAGGTCCTAGTTTACTTTATTTTAACTTCTAAGAATCTTTTTAATTATACGTTTACCTTTTATATAAATAGGGTATAAAGTAATACCTAAGTTAACCTATTAATTACTCTCCTTAACTACTTAAACTATACCTAGCTCTAAAAGAGATATGTTATTTACTAGGTAAATAGCTCTATAGTTATCTAATATAGTGCTACATAAAAGAACATATAGGCTAAAGTATAGAGTAATAAAAATACTATAAACTTCCTTTTTCTAAGTAGCTTTATTTAGGTTTAGTTAAAGCAAGGTAGAGTTAATAATACATGTAATAACCTTTAATAATAAGTTATTACTAGGTCTATTATTATTATTTTTATTATTATTAACCTTATTATTATATCTTTTAAGATCTCTTCTTTAAGATAAAGAGATTACTTAAAGCTACTTTTTCTAAGTAAGTTTAGCTTAGAGGTTTATATTTTAAGGGTTATTAATTTAATTATAGATTTATTATATATTATTATTAGTAATTAAGGCTAGTCTAAGTAAATAGCTAGTAAAGGCTTTTTTTATATAAGTATATTTAAGTAAAGGCTAATAGTATAAGTAGCTATAAACATATACTTTATTTAAGTTCTTTAGTAAAAAGTAGTATATATTATTCTTAGTTAATATAGTAAAATAACTTATTAAAGTTATATAAATATTAGGCCTTTTTTTATAGTACTTTACTACTAATAAGTCTTTTTATAAAACGCTAGTTAAGATTATTATATAGTTATCTAGGTTTTTAATTAAGAGGCTTATTATCTTATTTTAGATAATTTCTATAAGTTTATAAGTTACTTAAGATAAAGTAATTTTATATAATACTACTCTTAGAAAGGTTCTTAAAGCAAAAGCACCTTAGACTTCTAGTAAGTCTAGGATTTTTATATAAAAGTAAGAATTTTATTATTTTATTAACTAGATAAATAGGTTAATGCTTAAGGCTATTTAATCTAATAAAGCTAGATATTCTTTTTAAATAATAGTCTAGCTAGATAAGTTACTTAGTATATATTATTACTTAAAAATCTTAAGTATTAAGTAAAATATTATTTAGTTTTATATTAAAACTTTTATTTAAGTTAACTTAAAAAGTGATTTAGTAATTAATATTTTTACTTATATATTAATTATATTAAATACTTTTTTTTATTATTTCTAAATAACCTTTTTTATACTAATATTTAAGATATATATTTAATATATAACTTTAATATTTAAATTAGTTATTATTAAAAGAAGTTTATTATTAGTTTATTTAAGATTTATATTAATAATAAATTTATTAAAAGCAAAAATCCTTAAAGTATTTAGGATTTTATTAAGATATTTAAGTTTATTTTTTTTTATTTATTTAAGTTTATTTAGGTTAATAAATTCCTAAATATACTTTAACTTTACTTTAAGCTAAAGAGTTATATATTATAAAAGCTAATTACTTTATATTTTAAGCTTTTTTATAGCTTTAATAAAAATAAATATATTAGAGATATTAGTTTAAGAAAATAGAAATAGTTTATTTAAGAAAGATTTTTTAGCCCATAGTACACTCTAGACACAGTAGTTCAAGGGTATAACATAAGCTAGGCTTATAACTGTTATAGAGTCACTACTTAAGGTAAAAAAGATATAAGGAAAACGGCTTAGATTTCTATATATAGGATTACCTTATCCAAAATAAATAAATACATATCCTGCGTGGTGGATCCGCACAAAGGGACTAGACTAATAGTTAATCCGGGCCCGGCGCAAATCTCACAAGGCTGCGCGATGCGCGTGAGGGCATCGCGACAGTACTTCTGTCGATTGATAACTAGCCTCGTCCTGTTCTAGCCAGATGAAATACTCTGTAGCCCATGATCCGTTATTCAGGTTTCCAAAAATACCAGAGAGATCGAGGAAGACGCAAAGCGCGCGCATGTAGTTGACTTTTTTTTGGCTGCAGAGAAGATTGAGGAAAAGCAAGTCTGCAATGAATTGAATGGGCTTGACCGCGTGACTGGATTGAGCGTACATTAACAAAGTTTTGCTGTGAGACAGGACGCAACAAACCATCCGATTCGGAATCTAGTCCATCCCTCCTTGAATCTGCACTTTCGTCCCTGTGTTGAAGATTGTGGAGACATTTCTCCGAGTGGGCTTGTTCAAGGCACTCTTGATGGCGAACCGAGTCAAGCACCCGACTGTACCCACATCTCTATCTTCTCAAACCTCATGAGATCCTACCCCAACGTCATCAAGAATGAGACTCTTCTCCACGTGGCATTGATTCGCACCCTTGTAGTTGCGTTAAGTCAGATATCCACATGATCCTGGCCAACGATCGTTACGGCAGCAGTCCAGCAGCTACTAATCAACGTAGACGACTTCATATTGGACCGCGCGACGATGAAGGTTTGCACGATGGCACACCAGACGGGCAGTATCCTAATGCAAAGGATACATTAAATTTAGGAGGTTCCTCCTAGCTTCACCCAATTCTTCATGCAGGTCATCTTCTTGCTTCAGCCCCTGACTTTGTAACATTCATTTTCTCGTTCCGTGCCCTTCGCCACCATGCACTTCTCAACTTCAATCGTCTTTGCCTTCATGAGAGCAGTCGCAGCCAGTCCGATGTCTTCATAGCTCCCAACGATTCTCTTCACGCCCGACGCTTGGCACCGGTCATGGGTCTTCGACCTGGTACGCGATGATCTATCGAGCCGCGGCTATCCAACTGCAGCCGTGACTTTGGCTGGCGTCGGCAGTAAAGATGTGAGCGTGGGACTCGCCCAAGACGCCGCGGCTGTTCGCTCCGAGCTGCAAGGACTTGTCGATGAGGGACGCGACGTCGTCATGGTTGCTCAATCCTACGGCGGTGTTCCCGTTGCGAATGCTGTTGAAGGTCTGACCTACAAGGACCTCATTGCCAATAACAAATCCGGCGGTGTCATTATGGCTATATACATAGCCTCTTTTGTTATTGCTGCTGGAAGCGATTTGTATGATGGCGGAGTAATGCCTGAATGATGGAACGTTACGGTAATGGCACATTAAACTTTGAAAAGATCAAGATCAAAAAGTCACAAAAGGCTAGCTCTTCCCTTTTGTTCCCCAAAACGGCTTCTTCTCTCCCCTCAACCCACTCTCAGTTTTCTATGCCGACGTCAAAACTTCGCTTGCCGACAAGGCAGTTGCCGCTCTGCTGCCCCAGCCTTTCAAGACTGTGGAAAACAAGTCCGGGTTCGAGCCTTGGAACAATGGTTTTGAAATGGGTTACATCTTTACGCAAAACGACCAAGCTATACCAATCGACTTGCAGACCAGCATGGAGTCTATATTCCCTGCCTCCAGCTTCACGGCCACTCTGAACTCCAGCCACACGCCCTTCCTCAGCATGCCCAAGATTCTTGGGGACGTCATCCAGCAGGCGGCGCAAGTAGCGGTTACCAAGAAGGCAGCTTAAACTTCGGGTGCACGCTCGTCAAGGTTCAGTCGTCTATCTGTACAAAATGCATCTTTGTGCTTGATAGGGAAGCACTTTGCTCAATATATGTGTATCAAAATCCGGGTGGATACTTTACACAATGTGAAAATCACACCTTATTGATAATCACTGACTCCCATGCGTTTCCGCCAAACAAGTAAAAGAGCGGCTGGGTATGTGAACTAGAAAATCATCACATGGAAAACATTTGCGGTTGACAGGAAACAGGTTTCTATGTTTGTCTCCGTGCCACAAACCTCGGCTCGGCATTCACATTGCAACTGCCGAATCTGCTGGCGAATTCATGAATGCTACTAAGGTTCCGTTACATATGTCGAGCCTCAAAATAGAAACTGAGATGATTCCTGCAACATTTAGACGGTTTGACTTTGTACTCTTTCTCAAAGCGAGACCTTTAAAAACCTTTGTTTTCTACATCTCCACTGCTCGTAAACTTCGCGTATTTCGAGGCCACAGTATCCCACATGAAATAGGCTCACTGCATATTGCCCACAGAAGCCTGGACGCTGACTCCCTATTATTCAGACACCACTTCTTCCATAAATGGCCTCCCGTATTGGTGTTGGGTTGAAACACCTCTCGTTCACGTTTGCAGAGAGCGTCCCATGGCCGGTGCTGACGGCCTGACTTCATGTCAGGGGATGCTTGACAATGGACGACCACTTCGTCGGCAATGCTAGAATCAGGTAAGACAACTGATGATGTTATCATAGAGATACAATGATGCGCATGCCATTGATACCTTGGACACAAACTCATTAGTCATGACATTTTTGCATGCCACGGTAGTTGTCCAGCATTAACAGGGAAAACGAATGTTAATGCTTCCAAGATCGAGGTAGTTTGCTTTCGTTAAGACATAATAGGCAGCTGTAATTAAGCGCTCCAAGTGACTCGATTAAGTAGTTGAACTTATGAGATCTACAGCGCTGCCAGCATGTGCCACTATCTCGTGTATTTAGCCGGATCAAGTCATGATACAAATCCCCAGTCAAGATGGTCTCATGAAATGAAACATAGATAAATGGCCTCTTGTGCGTAGTCCAAAGTGTCTTGTCGCATTGCCAAGTCGAACTCGGCGTTGCTAACAAGGACCGAGGTGAACTGAAAATGCTTAGAAAATGGGGCGTTGCAGGCTCCACTTCTTCAACTTCTGCCGTTATACACCGCCTTATTTGCAGTCAATCAGCCAAATCTAGAGGGTTGTACAATTGAGAACCAGCTTCCGTTGATCTCTGCGAGGGTAACTCAACTTTTTGCAACATGATCACTCTGCCAAGCTCTTATGCCCACATCGCCAGTTACGCAGATGATCTGTTTGACTTCATTGATACGCCTTTGTTCCGCCAGATCACAGGCGACATCCACGTCAATGACGCGTTAATCCTTAACGCATGGGAGACTTTACCTTCGGAGTGGACGACTTGGTGGACCTTAATTCCAGATCATCGCCTTGCACAGCAAGACTTGATTGATAGCATCGAAGAACCGACCAACATCTCATCCACCACAGGCGATTCCGAAGATGACAGAAAAATCCAATATCTGCGAAACCGGCCAGAGTCGCTGACCAAATGGTTGGAAACCCTTCAAGCACTTTCTCTTCCCCGTGTTCAACGTCTAGGTCAAACGATTATCCTTCCAGACGTTCTGGCGGATCGTATGAAAACGAAAAAGATAGCGGAAGTCTCCACCGCTACCGCTTATATTCAGAACGTTTGCCAGGCGAACAATATTACCCACGTCATCGACATGGGATCTGGACAAGGCTACCTCTCTGTAGCTCTTGCTTTCCTCTATCCAAATCTTCGGGTCCTGGCCATCGATGGCAGCGAGTCTCAGATTGCCGCCTCAAAAGCGTGTGCCGCCAGCCTCGGAATCCCGGAGTGCAGAATCCAACATATGCAGCGCTACATCGACGGGACGGCGCCTCTAGCAGCTGAGATGGCCGCCTGGGCTGGAGGGAACGAGTGCATGCTCGTCGGTCTACACGCCTGCGGGAGTCTGTCCGAACACATGCTGAGATACTTCACCACGGTGCCATTTATCACTCGTCTGGGCGCAGTCGGTTGTTGTTATAACCATATCGCCCCACGCTCTGCAGCCAGCCCGGATGGGTTTCCCGTCAGTGAGAATTTGAGGAAAAGAGGTGTTGTGTTGAGCGCCACGGCGCTGATGACGGGCTGCCAGGCGCCAAACAATTGGGAGAGGGCAGACTTGAGTAAAGAGGAGTCTGAGTATTCAAGGCGACGCTTTTATCGAGCGCTTATGGAGAAGGTCTTTTTCGACAAAGGCATTGAGCTCGATAGGGAGAACAGGCCAGTCTGGGGCGTGCGAAAGGGTGATACGGCCAGCTTTACAAGGTTTGCACGGAGGGCCGTAGAGTTTCTCGGTGTTGACGGTAGCGGGATTAGCGACGAAGATCTTGCGTCTTATGAAAATCGGTACCGGAACTACAGCGGCAAGATAGCGATTTTGTGGACGCTCAGTGTGCTGTGCTGTAAGGTTGTCGAGAGCGTAATTGCTCTTGATCGATATTTGTTTCTTACTGAGAACGGAGGGGAGAATGTAGACGTTCTGCCGATTTTTGACTACAAAATCTCGCCAAGAAATCTAATGCTTGTAGCCAATAAGGGTGCTACGCAAGGCAACGCATCAACTACTGTCTAGTTTGGCCAAGCGGCCAAATAGCGTAAAGGGCTCATCAAGTTAGTAAAACTAGAATTGACTAAAGTAGACCATTTCTTATGCAATCATAGTGATCATGCCGATTCGCACATGCCATTTGTGACACTCCAAGAGCCTATATCGCGGTTGCAGGCCAGAGATCCACCCTTCACCGTAGTAAACCCTGAGAAATCAACATTTTGCCCCTTGTTATCATACATAACTCCAGTAACATCGATGCACCCTGTATTACGTACAATTCCAACTTATGCGCCTATAGGGTCACGCGTTGGATCACTCTTCCACCGTCTTTTGGTACTGCCAGCAAGTGTTGTGTGGTCTACAAGAACCGGAATTTCACGATCAGAGTCTGGGAGAAGTTCGATTTCTCTCATGGTAGTACACTATGGCCTGACTGAAAGTAAAGAGGTGGACTCAGCTCTAGATTAACACCACCACATACATTCGAAAACCATATCTAAACTGTCATTATAACTGTAGCTGGACCTCCACCACACAGGTGCTACTTTGATACCCTCCTTCCCCTCCCCAAACACCATCTCTGTTCACTCAAGTGAGACGTGAAGAGAAATGGCAGGGACTTCCGATGAGTCCTGCGGCATGGTCCATGTAAAGTTCCAATACTCAAAGGTGTTGAGGACCGAATGTGCTCCGCCATAAGAACCACCGAAGGAGATTTCGTACGATGCATTAACTGTACCGCTGACATTGACGCTGAGGCCTTGAATATCATCCAGTGAGGTCACTGTAGGCTTTTCAGCGAATTGCGAAACAATAAAGCTGAAGCTTGATGCATTGTTGCCCTCGGGGTAGGTGACGGTTAAGGTGCCCGGGCTGGCCTCCACAACTGTGTGGTTGTTGACGACTTGGGGCAAGATCCATCCAATCTCATTGGTATGCAACCGCCATTGAATGACTCCTGGGGCATAACTCTTCATATTTCCCATCTTTCCACCTGGGACTGATGAGTTGATATACCAGCTTTGGGCTCCGATGCTGATGTTGTTCGCAAGCCATGCGGTGACGTTACGGTTCTCAATGTCATAGGGTGGGTATCTGATTGAAGCATTGTATGTATGTTCGCCCTTGAAAACCTGCAACGCAGCCTTGACATCTTCGGGAATGAGGCTGTTGTGGGTTTCGGCAACAATTGCGTGCAAGGGTGCCATCTCGAAATCATCGTGGTGGGCAATGACGCCAGGTCGCTGTTTGATCGAAGAGTACGATTTGCCCACGGCACCCCAGATGGGGAAAGCGACGAGCGCAACATACTTTTGCATGTCATACCCATAGGTACGGTCCCATGGGCCAGCAAGATTCAACAAATGAGGGTGCCACAGCTCGGCAATTGATCTCCAAACATGTGCAACGACGTCGGGGGCACGTTGACCCAAGATTGCGTCTTTTGGTAGGTATTTAGAACACAGAACTAGAGCCCACAGAGATACACCATAATAGGTACCGCTGTTGAACTCAGAGAGGGTCTGGTTGTTTTCGTCAAAAAGATCGAGCAACTGTTTCGCGTATTGCTCGCCAGAAATCGTCATGTTGGAATCATTCAGCCGGTTTCCAGTCCAGCTTGATACAAAGCATCGCATGATCCACTTGTCAAATGTCAGACACATAACAAAAGAGATAGAACGTATTGAAACAGATGGATGAGCGTACTGGGTTACTATAGCCGGGATGGAAGTTATCGAGTTCAATAATGTCGTTTCGATAGGTGTCGCCGATGGTGTTGTTTCTCAGTGACTCGAGAAGCAGATCAGTCACTTCAGGAGACAGCAAATGGCCAAACTCCTCAATGCCGAGGATGAAAGCAGTTCCGATGAAGCCACGCCAGTTCGGATCCCACGCTGAATCAGAATACACAGGACTCCCGACCTCGGGTTCTTCAGGCTCCTGCTGGTAGTCACCAAACCTGACACTAGTTAAAATCATATACAGATTCGAGATCTAGCAGACTGACCACTCATTATCTGGGTCCTTGAATTGCGATTCGATGACTTTGGTGATGATTTTCTCAGCCTCGCTGACGTCGTCGCCCTCGTTTCTGGCGAGCAAGCCAATTGCATACCAGACTGAGCTCCGTGTCTCGTGTCGACCTCCCATGTTACCAGTAACCTCATACAGATACCCGTATGGCTGATCGTAAAAGTAATCCATAAATTCCATAGACTCCGTGAACATACTTTGCGCATGGATCGGTAAGGTAGAGGCATACGACGGGGTCGGTCGAGGAGATGTGGCTACGAATGGGAGCAGCAGCGCTAGGCTAGCCGCCAGCATCTTGATACCGGAATACATTGTGCTTCTTCCCGAAAGAACAAAAATTTTGAAGATGAAACTTGGCGTTCTTCCAGCATGTTCAGCATGTCTACGGTGCTGTTTGGTCTTATATAGACCGGGTTTCGATCTCGTACTTTAGCTTTATCTACATATCTTATCATCGGCATTTGCGTCGCCGGTCACGGTCCTTGCTTTATCATTAGGGGGAAATCCCAAGCGGAAATGAAGAAAACTACTAGCCTTGTTATACGCCGGGGATTTGGTTGATCCTCGCGTGTTCCCCGGTGTTGGCGAAAGCCCAATCCACGTTCACCAGCCTCCACTGGGCCCGGTCCCGGAACGGTCTTATGCTGTAGCGAAGTCCGGCAACCCCGGCATATGGACAGCCGAAGGAGCAACGGCTCCACATATGATAAGAGTTAGGGTTCACATCAGTGCTCCAGGCATATGTACGCGCAAAGCAGTTGTCGACAGCAACAATTGTCCCAAGTATATACTGGCTATATTGTAAAAACATCATAATTATGGGTTGCTCTTGCTTCTCTAGTGGTCTGGCCTACATTGGGAGCATCCTCAATCTGTTTGTTCCAAGCCTGTCACAACTGCGATGAGAAGAGGCCGGCCCTCTGACCGCCATAGTGGGTTTTCGGCGCCGGATCCGGCTGCCGTCCATGCCGGTGCTAGGGTCAGCAAGTAATCTTAGATGTGGGGACTGTGTCGATTTGGTTGGTTGTACTCATTGCGAAGGAAGAAGCACTGTCTAATTATTAGCCGAAAATCACCAGGTTCTTACACTGAGTGCTTCTCCAGCTCTACCGGCACACGCGTCTCTCTCAACGCCCGCGACCGCTGACTAATGATCCTGTACAGTCCCTCTAATCAACATATGCAGATTCCTGATAGGTTCATAGATCATGCAATAGTCTAGTCAAGGTTGGGTTGTCACTCGACAGCTGGTCACTTACGAGGCTCTCGTGTGGTGCGCCATTGTCACATTCCCGTCCACTATCGGTCTAAAGTTGGGCCGAATCGAATCGCCTACCAGTCCTTGGACGCTGCAGCGGACTAAATCTTTGAGTAATCCAATGTAGGGTGCAATATCACCATTCGACATACATTTTTTCGCCATTCGCTCACTCTAAAACTGATTCAGCAGTAGTCATAACATTAAAACACAACAATCAACCGCAGCAGTCAGATCAGTCAACATGTATGTGTTTACAATGAGGGTTTTAAAAGTCGAAGGCCACCACATTTAGATGCGCTCCCCGGCGCATATTCCAAGATGTAACCTGCTACCTTTGAATTCCTCCCACTTCAGGAAATGAAGGCTTCTTTTCGTCGATCTGCATCTAGTATATTAGAAGATCGAAGAGCTATCAACGAGCTCACAAAGATCCACCAGATAGCCATTATAACGGCCGTATTTTTGGGTCCAAGCCACACAAAGGCAGCTGTGCTCTACAATTGCTCACACGGCGTGATGGACAAGAATCCGATAAGACCTTCAAACGATATCCTGAAAGTCACACCTTTCAACTAGTATCCCAAAGGGGCGCCGCAAAACCTTTGCCGGCTGGAAAAAGGTGTTAGAATGTCCGCCCGTTAAAACTCATGGGGCTTATACTAGAAGCTGTTTGTTGATGCCTCTGCCAAAGTGAATGTCCCAATAATCAAGCGTTGTTTACGCAAAGCCAGGTTTTTGACTGGAGAGCAATGAGGAGGCTTTCGTTCTCATAAGGAGGCAGCAGCCCTTTTTCTTTACTACCCCCCTTAGTGTCATAGTCTCAGTTTTCGAAGAGTCTTCTCATTGATTAGCAAGGTTGCCTAGATATAGATGGGGCAAGGTTGCCGTAGGGCAGATGTTACGGGCAACCGAAGTGGAGTGTTTTGTCTGGTGGTCCCAACCAGAAACTCTAATACGGTCGTTTAATTGCTGTAGATCGAAACCATCTGAAGGGGGCAATTTGAATCGGACCAACTTTGGGCCGACAGTTGGTGGGAACGTGGGACTGTGCCACCAAATCCAGTCAACTGTTACGGGAGTAGCCGCCAGCATGGCATTGTCCAAAGATGTGTTACGAGCAGGCCAGGGCAACCAACTGCACCACAAAGCAAAAGCTTCGGTAATGATGCGCCTGCATCATTATCCCCTGTTCTGCACTATATAGTTACGCCGGCCAGCACCCCAACTGGTTGGGCCGTAACAAGATGGCTGTTGTGACAGCAGTTTGAATGCATATTAACAGAGACATATATGACGAAAGTGGTGATGTCTTCAGGAACGGGCGGCGCTTGACTTGAGGTCGGAGGTGCGCATATCATGAGGTGGGAGCGGCCGAGGAGTTTGGTAGAAGAGAAACTTAACATGCTTCGGCTGGAGTGAGGGATGGCATATCAAGACTGGGCATTTTAAACATTCCTCCGCAACTTATGTCAAATTATTCTTGTCTCTTTGTTACGTCTTATGATCTCTAATCTCCATCTGCGCGATAATCTTGCCATTCAACAACGAGGTCTCTCATCAGACTTAACCCCACACTGCTACGTTGATTCCATTTTGAATCGCGCTATAACGCAGTATCAAGAAAAGGAATACCCCAAGACACAACTGGCAAGTTAGCTAGAGCATCATTCTGCATGGTCGGCAACACTACTGAAATGACCGCGCTAGAGTAGAGCATCAACGCAAGCGTCAGGCCTCTAGTAAGAAGAAGACTAAATCTGTCCTCTCTAGATGCCTATATAAAACCCACGTATTCCATAAAGGCTATATGGATGGCATTTTGCTGAGGTAATGGCTTTGGAGGGTCTATCCTGCGGTCAAGGATAGTGACTTCTATATTTGTATTTTCCTACTTAAATAAGCTTTTTCGCTTTAGCGATTAAGATTAAAATCTAGGACACTTAGTGCTGTGTTAGTAGGTCATTCGGTGGCCCTGACACTTCAAGATTGCCGAGTATCCGCTTTAGCACTCCTTAGTCAAACCACCCTTGGACGCTAGACACGACTTTGCACGATGAAAGGAGCTGAGAAGGATATCTGGAGAAGACACTCATAGCGCGGGCCTCCACTACGGCAAGCAGCTTCCGTGATTAATAATTTGGGCAACTTACGCTTACAAACCCCAGAGATGATGTTAGCAAACGCAAAGCCTTAGACCAAATGGTTCCAGGCTTCGAGGAACTCTTGGCGGCCCCAGGATGCCGTTATAAGTCATCCACGAGAGCCCTAAGTCCTTCGGGTGCAAGACAACCTGTATTGCTAGACTGCTGCAATGATCTTTTCCCGCACAATCTTCTTTCCCGCCCTGTTTGTGTTCGTCCAGGCAAGCCCATCGCTGGTGGCCAAGGACGGGCATGGCCGCGATCACGTCAATGCACGCACAATCTATCAGTTTCAAGGCCACACAAGGGCTGAAAACATTGCTGTGCGCAAAAATGGAAACCTCCTCATCACTCTTTCTGATCGACCGGAACTGTACGAAGTCGACCCCTTCAACCCGTCGTCTCCGAAGCTCATCCACCACTTTGCCGGCTATTCGGGTCTTGCTGGCATCACCGAAACCACGCCTGATGTATTTCTGGTGAATGCTGGCAATATTACTTTCGGGCCGATCCGCCCTGTTCCGAAATCATTCTCGGTATGGAAGCTAGACCTGAGCTGCGCAGATGGCGCCACTGTCTCCAAGGTTACAGACATGCCTGAGGCTTCATATCTCAACGGCTTGACAACACTTGACAGTCGGGCTGGTGTTGTCCTCACGGGAGATTGCACCAGTGGCCGCGTCTTCCGTCTTGATACGAATACCGGAAACTACACTGTGGCACTCGACAACGCCCTGTTACAGCCTCCGCCAAACGCCACGTTGCCCATTGGCATAAACGGCATCAGGATGTTCCGAGACCACCTTTACTTCACAAACACATTCAAGGGCATATACGCTCGCGTTCCTGTCGACTTGGTCACAGGCGAAGCGAAAGGGCCGTACGAAGTTCTCGGGACCAACGTCACCGCCGACGATCTCGCTGTCAAGGCCGGAGTGGGGTACCTTGCGGGAAGCATAGGAAACGTCATCATCAAGATCAAAACCGGTAAAGAATCTGAAGTTATTGCTGGTAACCTGAATTCGACTGAGGTCGCCGGCGCTACTGCAGTTGCTTTCGGGAGGACTAAGAAGGATAAGGAGGTTCTTTACGTCGTCACAAGTGGAACAGAGGTATCACCGGTCAATGGCACGTTCGTAGAGCCAGGGAAGGTAGTGGCACTAGATATTTAGAAATCCAGCCCTTCGGGGTCAAATAATCCCGTCGGGATTCGGTTTCATTGTTATTCTATGAAATCCACAATCAAGATAGATTGAGTAAGGCGTCAAGCGGGCTAATACTGTTCAAGAATAGCCGCCTTCGATGTTAACCAGTGGGGTACGAGTTGTTGCGGGGCATAGTTAGTATTGATTGATAGTGCATTAGGTTTAATTAACGTTGTCCTATTCAGAAGACGTTAAAGTTTATTGACCCGTGCTAAGATGGCAGAATAAGATGGACTCAAAAATACAGGAGTATCACTTAAAAGAATAACTGGATGATCCTGCTCGTCTTCCCTAAACCACCCTTGCGTTTCTCCTTCTGCTCAGGCTCAATGGGTCGTCCCTCACATACTTCTCATTGAAGCCCCAGCTATCAACCCCCGATGTCCCCCAGCGGTTCCACCAGCGATACCCGTACGACTGGCCCTTTCTCGCCGTCCAGCGATTATTTGGCATCCTGCGTACTTTTGGTCGACCATGCAAACCTGATGAGCCAGACCTTAGCAGATATTCTGACATGAATGTAAGAAGAGCGCCAGAACTTACATCTTCCGTGATACTTTTTGGTCCACGCCCGTGTTGTAAACTTGCGGCATTTGGAGCAATACCGCAAATCCTTTCCCATCCACTCGCGAAGCCTCACATACAACGGACAAGAGATGCACGTGCAGTGTTTGCACCAGGGACGCCGGCACACTGCGTGTCCTGGAGGGTATGCTCGACAGAACGCCCAACTCGAGCAGACGTCGTGATCGTGCACGGGGCGAGGTGGCCCCTTGATGAGGAAGATGTGTCGACGTCTTCGATGGGCACGCCCATCGAGTTCTACCCCGATAAAGCCGCCGCTGCCGCAAGCGCAAGAGAGAGACTCCGGAGGCACAATCTGGTCGTAGGATTGCAAGGAGGGTTTTTTCGGTAACAAGGGTGTGGTGAGTGTGCGAAAAAAGTGTGAGGATAGGGAGAGGCAGACAAGGTCATTTTGTGGACAGTAAGATAGGACCTCGAGCTGAATCTCTGCTGGCAGTTTCGCAAAGAACAAGGCGGAAAAGTGTGATGGCGGCTGCGCGAGATGCTGGGCTAGCATTGACGAACCGGACATTATGAAGATGGCCTAAGGGTACGTGAGCGTTGAGGACCGGTCTGCGGCATTGGTACGTCCAAATTTTATCCGTTGAAGTGATGGGTTTGACTATAACGCAAAGATAGCTATTGCGAATCGGAGCTTCAAGTGCGTATTAATACTCAGTGATTGGCTTCATGAAGTTCTCGATTGCGGATGCTATGCGCTTCTTTGGGGTTGGCTTCGCCGCTGCTGCCTATGTCCAAGTGGGGGCGTAGCGCGGATTTGGTAGGCATCCGACTCCTCATTCCCCGTGCTTGATGAGACCCCCATGTTCTAGTACCGTCTTTACGAAGACTAAGGAAGTATCGCGATTGTGCAGGCTCGTAGTAGAGGTAAAGAAAATGATTCAACCTGATTTTCGAGTTTACAGTCACATAACTACAGCACCTACAACGCCACCCTGTAGCTATACCAGCTGTGCCAAGCTGCCTAACACCGGAAACCCTCTTCCTGAGCGAGCTCACCAACGCCCGTGCCCGCAGTGAAGACGTTCAGTTAGGCTTGTCGCACGACTAGTCAAAGCCCGAGAGTCATCCGAGTACCAAACTTGTCTGTGCTGTGAAGGGCAAGGTATTCGTGATGCTTGACTTGTGTGTTCCAATTTATTACAGACTACACCGAACGCGCAGCTCATCACAGGAGCGAGTTGGATTTTTTTCATGTGCGATGCTCCAAAAAGTTTGCAAAATGAATAAACGAGAACTTCGACGTTAATGCCTGGTATCTCTGAATTATACTTGAAACAAGTTCCACACTGTAAGCTTGTGCTGGTTGTACAATACAGACAGACGTTGCACTAGGATTCAGCATCGAGGTGCCTGGACCCGTTTGTAGTTCAGATCGACTCGTCGCTATTCAATCAGGCTTAATTGCAGCCTAGGAGGCTTGAAATCTCATAGGAGGAAAGTGAATGCTTGAGGGCTTGGCTGCGATGAGATAACCCTATTGGTTCCTTAGTGTTGCTAATTACAGCTATCAATCAACACTATATCGCGGCAGAGCAACCCCGCTCGTTCATGCTCCTCGGTTCCTCGGTCTCGGACCACGCCCTCGCGCCCACATCGTTCAACGGAAATAGGAAGAGGCATCTCATAATGCTGTGTCAAGTATGCATCGATGCGATTCACTACCGCAAGGGCTGGGTGAGAAACGATTGCGATGCCGCAGACCCGCACATCCTGCTTGCCCATCACGGATCGACCGCGAGCCTTGAGTCGTCTGCCCGCGATGTCTGTGAAGTATGTTATCCATTCTGGTGCCAGATTGGCGAGGAAAATCAGACCAGAATGAGGGGTTTCGATCCTGAATGGACTTCTCGGCACAACGCGGCGAAAACTGCCAGGCAGCCGGGGCAGGTGCTCCACGACTTCGCCGGTCTTGTTACGATATGCGCCATCGTCAACATTGGCCAAGAAGCGGAGGTACAATCTGCCGGCATGGACCTGTTGATCTCCGTAACCTTTGAGTCGGACTTTCGCGACGAAATCTCGACGCTGAAGGACACATCCGGCACATACATTGTGCTGAGAGGGCCGGGTTAGTTCTCGCTGTGTAACTACTGCCATACTACCGTGTCCCACTAACGTCTGAGTGTGTCAGACAAAGATTTGGAAAAGATGACCGTCTTTACCAGCGACAGTACATCTTCAGAAGAATCATGGAGTAAAGCCACGACCTGGATCCAAAGATGCACCTCCAGCCACCTTGCTTGCAACGTCGAGATGAACGCTGGGTTGTGGCATCCCACCCGCTTACTCGACCTAGCTGCCCCGGACTTAGACCTGGACACATTCCGCATCGTTGTAACATCAGAATACCATGGTAACCCTTATGAGAAGTATACAACGTTGAGCCACTGCTGGGGTTCTGCGCAGTTTCTCCAACTAAAAAAGTCATCGTACGACAATTTCAGAAAAGGCGTCAAGCTAGACAAATTGCCGAAGACTTTTCAAGACGCCATCCAGGTCACCCGGAGGCTCGGCGTCCGGTTTCTCTGGATTGACTCCCTTTGCATCCTACAAGATCGGGATGACCTCTCCGATTGGCTGGTTGAGGCAGGCAAAATGCACAAAGTTTACTCACATTCCTACTGCAATATCTCCGCCGCAGGAGCCCACGATAGCTCCAAGGGTCTGTTCTTCCAGAGAGATCCGCGCCTTAGCCATACAGCCACTGTGAGCATGTGTGTGGAGGGGCTTGGACTGTCATCTGGGAGCAACTACATGGATTGCAGCATTGTGGACTTGGGCTTTTGGGGCAACGGTATCGGCAAGTGCCCCCTCAACACACGCGGATGGGTATTGCAGGAACGTCTACTTTCCCCTCGAGTTCTGCATTTTGCCAAAGACCAGTTGTTCTGGGAATGCAGGCAGCAAACGGCCGCCGAGTGCTATCCCGAGTCACTCCCCAATTCTTTGCGTCACACTATCCCCGCCAACTTCAAGAGGCTCGACCCAACCACCCGTAGTATAAATTCTGCGTCTGGGAAGGATCATGCCGCTGATCCTATGTTCTACTATCGGGTCTGGAACTCTGTTGTTAAGGCATATTCCAATACCCGTCTAACCAGAAGTTCTGATAAGTTGATCGCTCTATCAGGCATTGCGAAACAATTTGCGGCGCGAACTAACGACGCATATGTCGTGGGAATGTGGTACAAGTATTTGGCAAGCAGTTTGCTCTGGAGGGTGGAGTATCAATCCCATATCGATGATTCGCTCTCCTCGCGTCCAGCGATTTATAGAGCCCCATCGTTCTCTTGGGCGTCGGTAGATTGGGCAGTAGTTCCCACGCCGCCGGCTGATGATAATCTACTAGTCGAGGTGGTCAGCTGCCATCTGGACTACGTAACAGGAGACACAACAGGTCTGGTGAAGGGTGGGTATCTCGATCTTCGCGGCCAGGTCAAGCCTTTTGAAATGGTGGTCAAGTACGTCCTAAAACTTCAGCAACTCTTCTTAAAAGTTGGTGGTACCATTGTCAAGGACTCCAAGAAACAAGACTGGGAGAACGGTCCTCTTGTGCACCTGGATGTTGGCCAAAAGAGCTTCGACAACGAGAACGACGCGAACAGTCTGTACTACATGCCCGCCCAGAAACAGAGCACTCTTGATGAACACGTGTCATACTTGTTGCTAGTCGCCTTGAATGAGGACAGGAATGAATTCAGGAGGATTGGTGTGGCGGTGACGGCTGAGGTTGAAGAGATCGAGATCCTGAACAGGTCAACACAGGACAAGCCGCAAGGACAGGGGGCGCACCCGGATAGTAACAGTGATGTTCGAACCATCAGAATAGTATAACGCCACTCCTACCCCTTATCACAAAGCGGTCAGTCCATTTCTGCCGAAACGGCAAACCTTGGCAACAGAAACGATTCAACAATGACACAATCGATTTGGGGTCCTCGGATGGTACGGTACCTGAGCGCAACTCGAATAAATACCAATTCGAGCAAAGACTGCATGCCCTGAGAGCTCAAAACCAAGATCTTCGTGACCGATTCAGAGCAAGCAAGGAAAGAACCAAGAAAAAAGAACATGTTCTGGAACTGAAGCTGCAAGAGAAGAAGTTGCTTCTAGAGTCCATCAAGAGATCTTGTATCAAGAAGCGGAACTCTACATCTACGCAGGCCATCCGGCAAGACTTTGCAGATGGCATCAGAGCGTAAGTAGGGTTTACCAGATCTCAGGACTTTGCTAATTGGATCATAGACTCGACGAGGAAAAAGCAGTAGAATAGCACAGCGTTTCCTTTGACCCGGAATAGCCTATCCGAGAATACACAAAAATCAAGGCCGATTTGCCAGTTTTCTGCATTAGCAGTCGAGCCTACCAGAAACTCAACGGCATGATGCAGAATGAGGATTTTAACACTAGTGGATACAGAGACCTCGACGATACAGGCATACCCGACCTGCAGGCGTACGCACAGAAAATGACGGTATCCAACAGAAACGCGACATGCCGACAGATTCTGACCAAACTCTGGGTCCTGCTCACATCCATATCATGCTGGGTAACAGGCCATGACCTTGTCCGAGCAGGCTTAGACGTCAAGTCAATCGAGAAGCATCTTCAAGAAGAAGCCAAGAAGCTTCAAATGGTAAGTTTTAGAGATCCTGTGAGAGGATCGTGCTCATCAACTAACTTTTTGGTCTAGAATTGGAGGAACTCTCGAGAAAGTTGCTCTCGGAGCTTCAAATCCAGTCTTCAGAGCAATATCTATAACAAGTTCGACGCTCTTGTTGCCCACGCAGCAACCGATGCAACCCGCCGTGCCGCGAGTTGGTTTCCAGACCAAAAAGCACGCGGTTATAAGCCTGGAACATTCAAAGCCATCTGCAGAAAGAAGGGACTTCATACTATTCGTGGTCGCCCGGCCATCGACCTGCACCAAGAGCTTGTCAAGCCCATTCATTCCGGCATTCAACAAGATTGGTATGCTGCATTCCACCTTCACATACCGTTCATCCTCCAGGATTTCATTGGCCAATTTGTGCAACACCAGCAAGATTTTCACCAAGCAGTTGCGAAGAAGTACGAAACTAACAGCAACATGGCAATGGCTCTGAACGCTCTCAACAACCCCAATGGGGCAGTAAGACAGAATATTGTGGGACTCTTGATGTATATCAACAAGGCTATCGACTCTCGGAAGAGCAACGCCTCTCAAGCAGCCACTCCCCCGATTGCAGAGGCCATGGAAACTGTATATGAGCAATGTTTGCTCGTCGAAGGCATGTGCAATGCAACTACTTCTAGGTTTATAATGACTGGCTGACAAATTACAAACAGGCCACGGAAGCAAAGCTAAGATGCAGAGGCTGGTCAAAGCACACATCGAAGAAATCAAGAGAACGGTCTTTCGAAAGTCTGTCGATGCGATGCAGGAGCATCTTCAGAACATGGATAGATACGTCGCGAAGGAGCTGGAGACCGCGATGAATAAGACCCACGACAATGTTTACCGGACTTACTCGAACGCTTTGCTTCACAGCAACAAGAAGGTCAATTTGTCTCCTGAAGAGGTGAAGCTCAAGAACCGGCTCTCCGTCATTCTCAAGAGCGTAGAATCTCGGTTCAAGGCCGAAGAGTGAAGGCCGTCGCGCTGGGTAGTTGGTTGGTTGATTTGGTTTCCATTTGATAGCTAGCGTTGCTTTCTGCTTTCTACCGCGATTTTTTCTCGTTTCCGCATTGGTTGGGAAACATTTCAAGGCAGCAAAGGGACATCTAGTCCCACTGCCTTTGGGAGAAACGCAGTACAGGGCTCCGCTGCTGAAAAATGAACGGACCGGATGAGAAAGACAGATACGTGACAGGTCGTCTTAACTCTGACATTACTTTTGACATTGCGAATTGGCCCTTCATTTAGAAATGTGGCAAGACAATGGTGACGTCTGTACGCGCTGGCCTAGATCAACCCATGCATAGGTTAAGGCAGCGAGCCTTTGATTGTCAGAAGCGTTAGTGATAAAAAGGGTTGACAGAGCCACTCACTCATCTGAGCACCAATAACCAGGCAGGTGCAAGGCCTTGGAAGGAACTGAAGGACAAATTTCAACAAAAATAAGAATAGAATCAAGAATCGACAAAATTTCCAAAAGATTAAGCACCCTAAGAGTGGCTTTGCCAATCGCGGTGAGGATTTGAGCCTCACGCGGGGGTCGAACCCGCAACCTTGAGATTAAGAGTCTCACGCTCTACCGATTGAGCTAGCAAGGCGGGTCTTGTTTTGTTGAAGGAACTTGCAAAAGCGGAGAATATGAATTCTATTTTCTGGTAAGTCAGCATCCGAGTTCCTGGGCATGTGTCTTTCGTGGAGAACATCAATCCTTAATGAACCATGCGACCTGTATAGTTACCTACACCCAGTTGGATCAGATTTTGCAAACGAAAACATATGTTTCCCCTTGTAGTCAGGCTGCCGTGAGGTTGAAGCGTGAATTGTTGGTCCACCTTATTCGAGTTACCGACCGGTTTGGCAAGTCGTCAAGCCATAGACACTTTGAAACGACAATCGCAAACCACATTGTAACCTGATTGATGCATGCGCAACCAAGTTGATAATTACAGAGACGTTTCAGAGTATTGCAGCCACCAAAGAACAGACGAGGTCGGCACGGGGACTTGTGAACGTGCCAGAAACACAGCTAGTCAAATGCCCCAGTCAACTAACCAAGTGGAGCCAAGCGAAAAGTTGGTGATCACATAAAATAAACATACCGAAGATTCTGAATCCATCGCCCGTCGCTCTGAACCTGCGCAATCCCTCGTCCTCAGAGGATGAACTAATCTCTTACTTGGTGTCCACACGGGCAGTTAAGACCTATTTCCCACGTCATCGCCCGATCAGATTGGGAGTAGCACACCATGTCAGCGTGATTTAAAAGAGATTGACTATTAGAGCAACTGAGCGAATGGGTATCTGACAAAAATGACCAGTCCTGGTCAAGTAAAGCGTTATTACCACAGAAAATTCCATCACACGACATCGGCTTGTGGTCATTGAGAACGGAACAAGATTAAGAGCAAAAATGCCAACTTCCATGCCATTTTTCCACCCCTAAGCCATTCCACCATGACTTCTCACCCGAGTGCCATTCTCTACTCTTCAGAAGAAGTGTCCGAGTCCGAATCGTCATACTCGGAATCGTTGTACCCGATTTCATCCTCATGAGCGTCGCTGTTAGCCTCCTCATTGGCACCCATGTCGTCGACACCATAGTCGACAACCGCATAGTCATCTTCGTTCATCTGATCATCCACTTTGTGGTGAACTGGGGCGAACAAAAGGTTCCGTTTCACCGTCATGGCCTGGCGGAAGAAGGGGTGACTTTCCTGAAGAGGCTTTCCCTGCGCAATGAACCCTATGGGCGTAGACGCAAAGTCTTGGCCTCTACGACGGGCAGCGAGCCACTCCTGTACGAAGGAAAGAGGTCGAGCGGTGAGACCAACGGTAGCCGACTTGACCTCGCTGCTGTTTTGGGTGTCGGCCGAGTCGCTTTCGGAGCCCTCCTCCAAGTATTCCTGCAACGGCAATGACTGATCGATACCAAGGAAGTCACAGAGTTGGTCGTACTCGGACCACTCGAAGTACAACCGACCTGCATAGAGCCCCAATTCGATCTTCAGCCAGGCAGGGGCTCGCCATGCAGGGGTAAGAGTCGGGATGCTGTAATAGTTCAGATCGCTGAAACGGAGCATCTTACGGGTGACGGGTGCCGAGTACACGATCAAGTGCGTAGCGCGGGTGAAGTTAGGGTCTTGCACAATGGACAGGAGAGCCTCGGCCTCTTCGGGTACGATTATCAAGGCGACTTCGGTGACTGGACTCCAAAGCATCCAGTTCACATTGCGCTGTGACAGGACTGTTAGAAACGTACCTAGGTGAGCAAGACCACATGCCTTTTAACTTACCAGGAAATTGTCACTTGTTAAATCAAAGTTCAACTTGACAGTTCGCTCAAACTCCGCAGACACGAAAAGCTTGTTCTGTGATGATCTGTCCGAAACTTTGAATTTCTTGCCTATGGCGGTCCTGGACAACGATTTGATGACCGAGATGAACGTGAGGGCGCCAGCGGGGATTCTGCCGGTCTTGGCGAAGGATTTGATTTCTGGGTGTAGGCCAGGAAACGAAAGCGCAGTATAACAGGACGGCTTCTTGACTTGGCGGACAGTTTCGACTTCGAATGCTATCTCGCGTTCCTGCTCAACCTCCTGCAGGGCAGATGCATGTACCGCCCGGCCGGTATCCTGGAAAGCTTTTCGTCTGGCGTTGAGCTCCTTGACGAAAGATCTGATCTTGTTGTGCGATTCAGCTCGGAAATCGCCTGTGGCTTTGGTCTTGCGCTTCGGCTCATAGAGCTGCTGGAGGCTATGTTGCTCGTCTTGCTTGATAGTGGCGATGAACTTGTCTCGTTGGTGTTTGTCCTTGACGAAGTCTGGGTTGTCAACTGCAGCCTGCATCCGACGGCAAAAGTCGATGCCTTGAGAGTAGTAAAGAGGTTGCAGCTGCTCGATTCCATCGCATGTGTTGTCGAGAAGCCAAGAAATCCTGTACCCTGATCAGCTTTGGTCTCCCCAGACCTTCGTGAAAGCCACTTACACGTCATTTGAGTCGACCATGGCCCCGAATGGCTTCTTTTTGAGGTCGAGAATACTTTGGTATACCTCGGGAGGGGCAAAGAAAGTCACGGACTGTGTCGTGCCAAGCTGTCTCAATCGCATGGCGGCTGTGATCATCCAGTTAGCTTCGAATCTTCAACGTACTCATGGCAGCGGAACTGATACACACCTTGAACAGTGTGGTCTTTGCTTTGGCCCAATCCGAGGGTTAGAGCACCTCGAGCAGATGGAGGAAACTTGAGATCGGTTCCTCTGGTATGAGCCTGTCTCCATGTTAGTACCCTGCAAAATTGACGCTGTGTTTCTGTCTCACCTCGTCCAAGTACACCAAGCATTTGCTGAGCTCGTCCGCGTACGGCGAGCCTAATAGGGGTGTCGTTCTGCCCGACCGTTGAATAATCATTGGCTTATTGCCTTTGTCGAAGAACAAGGCGGCAGGGGCTGTTTGGTCCACTGTCAACCACTGCTTTGCCAGTGTTTCGTTATCCATCTCCAAAATCTGGGCGCCTGCGTCGATAAGAATCTTGATATCGCGACGCTTCAGCTCCTGCAACAGATCTGATTCTGATGCTCTGGTGCCGCGGGGCCCAACTATCTTTTGGCACTCACGAGATCGAGCGTGGAGAAGGTACGTCAGGACTTCAGCATTCGTGTGTGAAAGACCCGAAAGGTCTTCCTGTCTGATTGTCAAGGGCAACATGGTTCGGTTGTCGTTCGTGCCACTGAAACCAGTCGTCAGCGCAGACAAATTGGGGCCACTATCAGTTTTTCCAGGCTCCTTCGTTCCCATTTTTTCGTCGTTTGCGTTGAGGGAGAACAGGGGAATGTCCCATCCATTGGACTGGAGCTTGACCTTGAACTGCTTGGCATGGTGAGGGAAGACGAAGTTGTTCATGAAATAGTCAATGACAACAACGTTGTATCGAAGAGCCCTCCATATCTCGGCAAGCTGTAGACTGTCGTCGACGTTGATCGAGTTCCAGGCTCTGAGGGACTCGGGAAAGTCATCGCTTGTCTGGGTCCATTTGTCGTACTCGGATGAGGGGTCATCAGATTTGAGCAGATGCTCGAGTGATTGGGTGAGCTGAGCAATGCTAACGCCATCATAGTAGAAAGCCAGACAGGTGAACAAGATTGCGACGTCTGGGTGTCCCCATTCCGACTGTTCACTGGGCACGCCTTTTGCGTGATAAGGTACCGCTATAGGGTCTCTGAGAGGATGCAACCCGTACTGGACATTCCATCTCTTCTTCAACGTCATCATTAGAATGCGATTCACCAGCACGCCTCGAAGCAGGTAGATCGTTTGCTTCAGGCTTGGCCGGTCGGGGCAAAGCTTACGAATACGCAGCTGAGTGTCTTCACGGGGTTTCTCGCTGATAAGAAAGTCCTTGACTGCAAGACGTTCAGCGATGTCAAGATTTTGCATGGGAAGAATCCCTCCGAGCCCTCGAAGCACATCCGTGGTAAGACGTCGAACAAGTTCCTCCTCGACATCTGATCGCAGGAAGAACAAGAGGGGAAATCCGCTATTTGAACGTCTTACCATTTCGATTGAGTTGGGAAATGCTTGTGCCAGGCTGTAGCAATGGCGATCCACTAGACGCAAAAGGTCTTGTGCGATTTGCCACCGATGAGGATGTCCATCCACAGTCATCTGAGAACCAGAAGGGTAGATGAGCTGAGTTCGGACAGCCAAAGTGTAGTCGGATTCGTCCAAGATGTCACGGCACCGTGTACGCAGCCAGGACTGAACGTTGATCATGGGTCCCACTTCAGACGTCCGGTTGTCGAGAAGACGTTGTAAGCCGCTCAGCATAAATGAGAGGTTATGCTCTGGCTGGCATACCATGACTCCAGCCTGCTTCATCATCATCAGATGCACTCGGTGGTACGCTCGAATGACATTCTCCTCCGTGGGCGTGCGACGTGAAAATGGAATGTGACGAACTTGTCGATCGAGCAGGCTGCCGAGTCTTGCTTGAAGTAGCTGCGCAGTCTGCAACAAGAGAGCCTTGGGAACGACGACTCGGACTAGGCTCTGACGATTCGCAAGCGAGGCAACTACCATGGGGATGATGCAAGAGGTTTTGCCTGTGTCCAGTTAGCAATAGAGATCACGCCAGCTGTTCGTCCGACTGAACCCGAGTGCTACAGACCTTGTCCCATATTCATCTGGAGAACGGAGTTGGTTCCGGACGCGGGGGAGATGGTAGCAAGCGCCACGTCAACCTGATCGGGCCGAATCATCAGATTTGCTTCAATCTCGAGAAGCAACCAGTCTGGGTGCTCGGATGGGTTCCAGTTGGAGTGCCCCTTGTTCGCCATCTCATCCAGATATCTCCCAGCATCGCCGCGCATGTTGGCGTGATTGAGACGCAGAGCTCGCTGTGTCCTTGTGATGGCGAGTCCGAAGTCTATCAATGTCTCCTGAACAAAGTCGCCAAGCAAAGCCGGTGCCGCTGTCGATCGCAGCTGCTCCAGAAGAGTTACTGTTGTCACCGCTGGCCAAAGCTGCCCTGCCTTGAGCCAACGAACACGCTGTGCTGAAAACTGCTCATCTGGTTGCTCGAGCGCCGCTTGGATGGTTAGGATGCGTCGCTGAATGGATAACAGCGAGGACGAAATCTCCCTGGAGATAAATGCCGGCGATGAGTCGCCAGCAGAACCCTCGGGGACTTCCGGGCAACAAAAGCTTCAAGGCTTTTCTGCAAGTCGTCTGCGTACTTCTGACGTACCAGTGACTTGGTATTTGCAAGGTTCGACACAATCTGCTTTAGCTCAGTGGTAGCGTCGTTCGAGGGAATAAGCGTTGTTTTTGACGACATCCAGCTAGGTGCAAGAACATTCGTGCCCGAACTACGAATGCTCGGAGATGGCAATTGGATTGGTTGATGAATGTGAGGAGGATGTCGGGGCAAGGCCGACGACTGATCAGTCTTGACAGCGGCCGATACCGCCATACTGGGCTGGGATCGCGCCGCTATGCTTTTTTCGACGGCTGGGAAGCTCTTCTTCAACAGGTCTGATCTCAAAGACGGTACTTCCCCGCCACGGAAGCGCTCTTGGAAGGTTTCCTCGGATGGAATGAAGCAAGGAGCCTCGTACCCGACGTCACGATGATGCCTGTTCAGAACGGCCTGAACCGCATCAAGATGTACCGAAAGATCCATGTTTTGGTATAGGCGTTTCCATTCGGGCCGGACGATGTTCAAAGCCCCTTCGATATCGACCAACAGGGACTTGGACAGCCCAACAATGCCTGGCTCGACACAGGGCCATTGTGAAAGCAAGAAGTTGGCCAGAAACTTGCAATCCTTATCAGCTCGTTGATTCCAGGCTGCTTTCTGCTCCCTCATCCGCCGGAGCTGCTTGGCGCTGGCAAACTTTTGGATGCTGTCACCATCGTCTCTTGGTGCAGGCGTCTTAAATTGCTCGATCATGCGCGTCAATTTGTCGAGCTGGGGGACTTGATTGGGCTGAAAAGTGTCATACTGTGGCCAGGGGGGCAGTTCAATCGTTTTCAATTCTTCAATTGTTGCAAACGCAACCAGTGTCTTGATGAGACCCACGTTAGCCTTCGCGCCATATGAAATAGGCGCCAGCAGAAACATAAGGGCAAAGAGACTTTGTCCTTGTCGACAGGACCGAACCAGAGATCCCCAACTCGATACAATCTCAAGGCAGAGGCGGTCGTTGAGTGAGACTTTGTCGAAAACATCCGTGTAGCCCCCAATCAGGTTGCTTTGGGAAAGCAGTTGGGCCAAATTGCTCGTCGTTACCAGTTTCTCTGGCCAAGTCCTTAGAAGATGAACAACCTCGAGAACTTGACAATGCCGGGCGTTCAGCGGTTTCATGCAGTCTCGAGGCGAGTAGACAAGGTCAATAGCCTTTGGGAGTTCCGTGGTATTGTCAAAAGGGCGCTCCCATAGCTGTCGGCGGACCCTGGCTCGATCGTGAAGGTGCCTGTCGCTAGCGAGCGACAACAAGCCGTGATCCCCGTCAAGGAGCGCGAAAGTTTGCAGCTCGGCCGATATGGAGACGATCTGCTCGATAAGGGGCCAGAACCTCTCATGCTGCACACTTTCGGTCAAGCTCTCATCCCAAAGATCTGTCTTCATGACTTTCAGGTTCATGGGGTAGTATACATGCCGTGGAGTGAGCTGGGCGATCTTGAAAAGAATTGCCACAGGACCGGTACGCAGGTGCGACCAGGGCTGACATATTCCGGAGTCGAGCCACTGCAATGCCTCCTCGGTGCCGGTTCGTCCTGTCAGCGGATCCGGGAATATCGACGATGTATATGCATGCAGTTGAGCCTTCATGTAGAGAAGCAGCGGCTCCGGGGCGGACTCGATGCGTCCCAAGTGTTTGTTGATGGAGAATTTTCCGTGTTCGCCGCTAGGAAGTACACGCACAAGCATGGTATCTCGCTCTCGTCTTGCCTCAACGGGTCCAAGAGGGACCAGAATGCTTCTCTGCTGCGGGTCACGGGGATTTCTGAAAACCAACTTGCTCTCAAGACCGTACCATGTCCCGGCATCTTGATCCAAGTCGATTTCGGATCCCAACTGGGGCGATTCAAGAAGTTGACGTGCATTGACGAAAAACATGAGTTGCAATCGTCTGATCTCCACCTGGAGGTGCTTCGCTGCCGGTTGGAACACGAGCAAGTGTCGTCGCATCTCGAAACCGTTGAATATTCTCGCGACGCGGTTGAACAAAGGGCTGTACGTGTCGACAATTCTGTCATTACCAGAATGACCGGGACGAGAGCAGGTTCTCAAATGGACGTGGAGGGTCCAGTTGCGATGACTGATGTTCCAGATATCGGCCGCAGACGAAATGAACACCTTGCCGCTGCGAAGGTCCAACCAGTGAAAGCAGTCGTCGATAAGGGGACCAGGGAGATCGTAAGAGTTCTTGCTGCGGAACACGTCCCTCTGGATTAGCTGCAGCCATTGCTGGCCCTTGGTCGCACGAATAACAATGGAACGAGAATCGTAACCGACATCGATGCGGTAGCCCCGGTGCTTCACTGTCAAAGCTACGTGTTTCAGTCAGCACCAAATCTTCAGCAGTCTTCGTGTTGTTGAATTGCATACTGTAGTCCATGCCCGGCATATCAGAAGGCCGCGTGAGCAGAGCTTGCTCTCCGAAGAGTTCCGTGAGGATAGTAGTGTGCTCGGGCAACTTGGGTAGTCTCTTTGGTTCCATTAGTTACACTTCCTTAGTAGTCAGTCTTTTGACAGTAACTTACTCCAAGAGGACGGTTATCGACGAGAAGTAGGCCAGTACAAGTGTTGTACTGTACCACCTGTATGCGCGCATCCCATCCATCATGTCCGTGTATCTCGCACGTAATCCACTCTGTTTGCTCTGTGCGAAGGGATGAAATCTGCCGTGGACGACCATCTGCTTCAGGCCATACAGTCATGATTGCCTTCCGGAAAACACCGGAAGAACGGATAATGGAGTTTCGGGCCAGGGATGACAACCGGTACGAAAGCTTCATGTCAGAGACGACCGCATGGCGAAGGACCTGAGGAAGTGCGCCAACATCAACCACCAGATTGTCCTGAACAGTGATGCATGACTCAATGTAAATCTGAAGTGCAGTATCATCCAGAACGGTGAATTGACTAGTGTGGATAATGTACGTGCGCTTGCAGAGAATTGCTGCCCAGAGGGCATACTGCTGACATCTCCGGGCGGTTTCATTGTCGCTCGCCTTGAAGGTCTCTGCTCGGAGCATCTCCACCCACCGAACGCAGATTTCGCGAGCTCGAACAATTGCGCCAAAAACCCTCAATGAGATATCTGGGTTCGTAGCCGTGAGCGCGTGGGTCCGCAGAAGAAGAGTAATGACAACGTCCATCAGATATGTTTCTCGCCAGTTCGCTTGGAGGCTTTCCAACCTTGCGCACAATTGCTCGATGATTCGGTCGCAAAAGTTTTGATCCCGGAAAACCCTGTGCATCATGCGTAGAACATCCCCCTTCTCATCCTCCGGTCCGCTTTGAAGCACCAGATGTGACACGAGAAGCATTGTGGCTTCGCTCGAGAAATTCAAGTTTGTCGAGCCAAGTTCAGTAAGCAGCACGATCCAGCGTTGAGCCTTCCCCGTCATGAGGGTTTGCATAGCGAGATATTCGTGGCTGTTGATTCCGGCAGGGCAACTCGACTGACTCGCCACAATCTCGTATGACGAAGGCCCCGGTCCGTCAAGGGCATAAGATCTTGTTCCCAAAAGTTTATTCCAGGGCGAGTTGTTCGGCAATAACATCGCGGTGTGGTGAGCGAAGGAGGGTCGGAACCTGGTGCGCCCTGTCCATGTCGAGGTGCGTTCATCGAAATAACCGAGTTTCAACGCGTTTGGTCTGCAAACTCCCTGTCGTCCTCCATCCCACTCAACCGGGAAGGGCACAGAGGTGTAATGAGTGGTTTGAACTAGCAGAAATGTCAGTATCTCGTTATCTGGGTCGTTTATGCAGGCAAAGAAAGTGGCCCTCGATAGTATAGAATGGAGGACTGGGGGCACAAGGGCAACAAAGAATAACTCACAAGGCTTGGTAGTAGAAGCTAGACCGACTTTCCGTTGACTCTGGCAGAAGAAAGGCTTCAGCTGCAAGTAGTCTCTCAACAGACACCGCGGCTGGATCCCTTGGTCGTTAAAGTGAGTAGCCAAGTATCGGAGCATCCACCAGGTCGTGTCTCGATAAATCGCGAATTCCGTGGGGCACGCTAGCTCGAAGATGACAGATTTCGCGGCAGTCGAATCCAGAGGCAAGGGCTCCTCGAAAATGGAGATGCGCATGTGCTGTGCAGTCCACATCATTGAACAGCGAGTACAGTCGGGGTCGTGTTGTTCTCGTGCATGGAGGCTATACCCATCAGCGATGTATGCGCAGGCACTCGTGTCGATCCGACTGATCAGATCATCGTATTCGCGACTCTTTTTCTTCCACTCCGTCTCCTTGCGGTCGCGCATATCGTTTGCCAGCTCGATGATTTCTTCGTGAAGCGCCTGGAGGGCTGAGGCATCAGTCGATTCACTATAGTATCGTTCGGCAAAGCAGCTGGGTGATGGATCCTCGAAGATGTTGCGGTGATCGGAGGCGGCCCTTGAAACGCGGGCAGATAAGATAGTCTGGAGGGAGCTAAGACGTGCCATGTCTGAGAATTGAGGTAAGAGTAGGACGTCAAGCATCTGGGGATGAAAAACTGGGTGAAACTCCTTCAGCAGAGGAAACAAATCGCAAGCGATTGAATCCATCTTTTGCCAAAGCTCCATGACGGTTAAAAGCATCAAACTCTTTTGTTCCGGGTTGTTCTCGTACATCGGCATAGCCGCATGGACATAATCGAAAATCTGGCGCGAGATCGTTGAGCAGCTTCCTGCCGCCGACGCAACCAGCTCCATCTCCTTATCGATCAACTTGTGGTAATTTTTGGCATATTGGCTGAGGTGGTCTTTGGCAGCCTCGACTGGGCCCTCGTTGGGGAGCTCTCGGTAGCGCTTACTAGTAGGGGCTCTGAACTTCTGGAGTATGTTTTTGATATGGCCATGACTAAGCTTCAAACTGAGGTGAAGATCCTGCGCAGGTGCCCTTCTCGGGAGCACGGGGATTTGTTTAGCCAGCGAGAGTTTGTCCTTGGCCAGCTCGTGCTGGAGAGCGGCTGAGCATCTATCAATGGACTCGTTGAACTTGGGGCCGAGACAACCGAACAGATAATTGTACCGCGAAACGGCCTCCTTGTCTTGGCAGTGGCTTTTGTCTAGGTCGAGTTTGATCAGTCGGCGACAAATCTTCTTCTTGAGGAAGTGAGTTCGTTCCACGCCAATGTGGTGGGCGGGGCTGTCATTGAGGAAAGCGGCCAGGATGACGGTGACGAAGAACTTGTACTCCAAGCGGCCTTGCTCCTGACCCAATGCGAAGACAAGATACCGTTGTATGGCGACACGAAGGACGAGGTAAATCGACAGTCTACGCCAGGGCTTCTTGGCATGGTCCCAGCAGACGTCATCACGCACGCGTTTTCTGAGCAGTTGGGGAGCGATTCTCCGGCCGTTCTCTTCGAGAATGGCCATCAAAAGGGAGGTAATGATGGAAGGATTGCCAGTGTTGCGATACTCGAAGACAGTAGCGCCAGCTTTGAAAGCGTGGGCGGCGAAGTCCTTGACGGTTTCCAAGGACGCCTGTTCGATGAAATTGGCAAGGTTCAGCCGAAAATCCTCATCGGTAAAAGTGGTGTAGGGGACAGCGACGGCAATGCCAGGGAAGTCCCAAACCAGGGCGTTCTTTGCGGCAAGGACGTTCTCATTCTTGGCGGAGGCTTCGAACGCCTCGAATACGACACTGTCCTTGAAGACGGGACTGTTTTACTCGACTGGTCAGTTGAGTTAGTTTGGCACGGAAGATTGAGAAACTGACTCTGGAGCCCTGCGGATGATAAGACCGGCATTCTGGGTCTCGATGTGGAGGATGATGCAGCCTGATGGGCCGAGGAGCTCGAGCTCACGGGCCAGGGTAGCCTTGTCGATCCGGCCACCTTGATACAGGTCCTCGCACGCGACGAGCGTCTGTTGAACGGATTCCCAGGCGCCGCGGTACGTTTTGGCGTTGTCAGGAAGGAGAGACATGATTCGGGTAGCGGCGGCCATCCGTTTGAAGAGGGTTTTCTCGATGAGGTTGGTTTGCTCATCGGTATCTCGTTGCTGGGGGAGCTTCGCGGGCAAAACCAGGTGGTTGTACAGCGCGCCATGAATGGCCGCCGGGGAATCCAGCGACGCATCCATGGCTGCGAGGGAATGTTGAGCTGCGTACCTCGTAGTGGTTTTGCTGGTGTGGTAAACGATCACAAAGGGCGGTTATCTGTGCGTAGAGGATGGAAAGATGATGTGGGGGAGAAGAAGAAGAGAAAAACAAGCCCAAATTGCAAGTCGAATAGGGGAAGATGGGAAAGGGAAGGTGAGGTGCGGGAAAGGGTGAGGAAGGTGCGAAATGTGGAGACTGAAGATGCGGTTGAGGAAGGGACGGCCCGGGAGGCAGGCACACTCAGGTAGGCAGGCAGCCGTGTGGACAAATGAAAAGATGGGAACGATTACCGAATAATCCGAGTGGGATCCTGTTCTTTCGTTTGGAACGATACGGTGAACTAGAAGGAACATGAACGAAGAAGGACGACAAGGACGAGGAAAAGCACAGAAAGAACAGCAATAGTAATATGCACGCCTGATAAAGATGGAAGGCACAAAAACGACCATGAGAGCATCAGTGAGCCATAATTAAAGAAAACCACAGACGGATACATAAGATAGATACAAGCCCGCGTGTTTAGTTGATGAAGATTCTGTTGGTGATGAGCGGTAGTAGAATTACCAGGTAGGTATCTACAATCCCTGGTTTCCGGGACGTGTTTCCGCGACGTGTTTCCGCCTCATCGAGGTCATTTGCCACTGTTTCGGCTTAATCAATACATCTAACTTACTGATAGCACTAGAAAAACATGAGGCATGTCCGGCGCCGGTCAACGAGATGGAACCCGTGGTCCGGAGCAGCATCGGCGAGGTACACGGCGGATGCCATTATGCTGTTACAATTCACGCTGTAGCCGTGATAGATGTACTCACGGCATACACATTCAACGAACGAGAGTGATCCCATGTGCAAATAGCTCAGCTTCTTCCGAGGCCTCCAGCAGAACCCTCATCTTCGGGGGGGGCTGCTGCGGCTGGACCTGACGGCATTTCGATACGGTGGTTTGGCGTCGTCGCGTTGGTTTACGCGAAGTTGCACGGACGTTGCAAACAAGTCCACTACCTACAAGGATGTGCGGCTGATTATGTCATTGAATGTGTGTGTTTCAGGGCGTCAGCCACAATCTTGCCACTATGAACCAGCCACAAGACAGCCGAAACCCAAGATTCTCAGGCGAACGGCCCCGAACAGTCAAACCCACTCAAACTGCCGAAGCCCCTGCCGATGTCGCCGCAATATGAGAATTCAATACTGCTAAGGAGCTTCGGATCTAGGGTGACCGCATACAAACCTCATACCGTTCAATACCAGTCAAAATTCACTGAAAGATAACCACAATCAATCTCTATAGGCTTTCCTGAATGACCCGCGCGGCCCATGCCTGCGTCGCTGTGACTTGCTCTCAGCCTCTGGTTCAATTAATTAGTGCCTAGTATGGCTTTGGAGCATCGACCGGCAAGGTTGGAAATAGATACGCTCTATTCCCGGAGTACACCAAGCACGCCTCTGCAACATCGGACTGGAGCATATTAAAGCGACACTTAGTGCAGCCTGGTGAGTTGAGCGACTGATGCCGCCCATTTAGTCCGTCTCTCGATGCGTCACTTCTGGTATACAACACAAGTATACCGCAATAACCAAACACTAACGCTAGTCCTTACGCCTTTCAGACTTCGCGTAAAGTACTGCGCTGTCGCGGAGCTTCCAGATCATTGATGACTGCGGTATGGCGTGTGCGGGAAAGTGCCTGAAATACTCATCAGCACGCCATCACTTGCGCAACTGCATATATTGGACACGATTATGCTGAACCTTGGTCCTTGAATCTAACGAGTAAGTACCACATAGGATTGTCATAGACTGTAGATTTGTGGTTTCCTCCCGTACTTAGGCTGAAGCGGGACGAGGCCAGCTTGCAAGCTTTGAATATGAATCGCTACATTAACCGGGCTAAAAGTATGAGTTGTTTTAGCTCTTTACCACAAGAACCAGAAGCAACATCGTTTTATTTTAGAAAAGCTTCTTGGGTAGACTGCTTACAAAATACTGTTTACCAAGATGCTTCATTCCTCCTACCCCTCTTAAGGATTTGAACGAATGAGCTGGTCCACATATGAGTTTCACAAGGGTGTAACCAACTAGCCATAAGCATTGTTTCTGTCCGCTCGACTCGTTCAACCCCACTTTCTTATTAGTTCCCCTACTTATGATGCGTAAAAGTTATGTACAACGCATGCACTGTGACGGGAACCCCTTTCTCAACCCTAGACCAGCCAGCCACTCCTACTGATAGGTTTGAGCAACAGGAAAGCAACCCAATACTTGCCTGTGTGACGAAGAATGAAACTTCTTCAAGTTATCTAGGTGAAATTGACTGCATCACTTATCGCTAATCATTTTACCACAGGCCATGATTGACAGGTGCTGTTGAAAGTTTCAATTTGTCCCAATTACCCTGCGATATCAAGAGCTGCTACGAACGCCAAATATAAGATAATCTAATCGCTTCATGAATCATGCCCCGCTCAACACCACATCATCAGAAAGCAATCGCCTCATCAAGGCACATCTTCCTGTCGTCCATCCTGCCCTTACTCCTGCTACAGCACTCTATCGCCGAGCAAAGCTGTGCATCATTCTGGCTCACCGCGGCAGTCTTGGGCACCTGCTGCTGGGCCGGCCAAATCTCGGCACCCGCCTGCTGCTCCTTCTTCCAGTGTTCGGTGATGATCTCGCGCACCGTCTTCTGGAAGAACAGGGGACCCTTCTCCATCTCCGGATGCAGCTCACCGTTAACAAAGATGCCGGCGTTGATGTTCTTCTGGGCGTTGGCGCAGAGATACTTGTCCTCGGACATGATGCGCTTGTACATGTCGCTGATGACGTTGAAGTCGGCATCGCTCGAGTTCTTGTTGCGGTAGACTTCGTAGCGCATCTCCGACTTACCAGGTCCGTTGGGAACGAATCGTTGGATGAAGAAGAAGTGTGGTCTTGTGAGTGTTAGCGGTCATCAAGTGACACGAGCAACGGATGAGACGCTTACGAAACGTTCATGGAGGCATTGGGCCAGAAGTAGGTGGCGGCAACACGGAATCCCTTGGCAATCTGCTCCTCTGTGGGCTGGCCAAAGTGCTGAATGTACGCGTTCTGAGTGTTGACGTAGTAGGAGTTGAGGTCGGCGATGGAGGGGATGTCCGGGTGTGCAGTAGGGCAGTGGTAGCACTCGTTGTAGTTGTCGGCTAGGATCTTCCAGTTCCACTCACCCTCCATTTCCCAGTGGTGGTCGAAAACGTAGTCTTCAAAGTTGTAGTGCTGAAACCTCTCCTGCTCGTCGATGCCCAGGAAGTCATCATTCCAGGCGATCTCGGGCTTCTCCCCGGCATCGAGGTTGACCCAGATGAAGCCATTGCGATCGATGTGGACGTGAATGGGGAAGAGGTTGTTCTGGGACTTGTCGAAGCCGGCGAGATCCTGGTATCCAGGGGCCTTGGCGAGGTTGCCGCTGAGGCCGTAGGACCATCCATGGTATTTGCAGGAGAAAGTGTAGCTGTTGCCCTCTTCTTTGGTGACAACCGGAAAGGCACGGTGGCGGCAGATGTTGTGCATAGCATTGATGTTTCCTTTTCTGTCCTGGACGATGATGAACTGGTAGCCGGCAACGTCATAGCGGACCCAATCGCCTGGGTTGGGGATTCTGGCCTTGTGGGTTGTGAGGAGCCATTTCCTGGAGAAGATGGCACGGCGCTCAAGCTCGTACATCTCCTGAGATGTGTACCAGGATGCAGGGAGAGCTCTGACGGGGGCCTTTTCCTCCTGGGTGGGCGTGGAGCCGCCGAAGCCAAAGTAATTCTTGAACAGTGACATTGCTACTAGTCTGGCAAAGCTGGTGTAAGAGGACTCGCTGATGGGAGACGAGAGAATTGAAATTGGAGCTAGAGCTCGGTAGTGATGATCTGATGAGTGTGGTCTGATTTGTGTTATCTAGAACCTTATGCTCAGAGACGGTGGTCCTTCTATATAGTCATGATAAACCAGGGCGGCCCATCAAGTCCGCTCTTCACCCTCCCGTATCTCTTAGTCTGGAACCCCAGTGTTTGGGCCGGCTCATCAAGTCCGGGCTTCACCCTCCCAGATCTCTTGGTCTGGAAACCCAGTGTTTGGGCCGGCCGGTGCTCGATGTCGCACACCGAATGCCTCTGACAATTCCGGACGCCCAAAGCCATCAGCTGGCTATCGATGCGGTCGCGGTACCGATCACATGACCGGCAGCAGGGCTCGCGGGGCCGATTAGTTTGCCAAACGCCATGGTGTGGGAAATACGGACCGAGCCGCGCTATGATGGGGTCTTTGAGGGTAGTGGAGGCAAGTTTCGTCCATGATGCGCTGCTGATGCAGAGCCCACCCCCGGGAGTCTAGACTTCATGCTTAGGGCGTGGTCCGGCTATCCATCTCTGAAGATCCTGCCCACTGACACACGCACCTTAAGTTGTCCCATCCATGCTTATCACTGCTTCAACCATTCATTGTTCTCAAAAGCTCCCCCGGCCTGTGGGGCGAGCTTCTACCACACATCTGCCGCTGACGACTATCCTTACCGAATCTGGCAACTTTTCACTGAGCATTCTTCATTGGGCGCCCCTAGGCCCCGCATCATGGACGCCCAGGCGGTTTTCTTGCTCCATTGGCACTTGACAGAACACGTTGTTTTCAGCCCGTCCCTCATCTAATATGCTAGCGACGTAATATCTGAATATATAGGGTCTCATTGGCAATGCTAAAGCACTGTGTTCGTCCCATTCGCTGCACGCTGCACAGCTCATAGCGCCTTGGCATCGTGACTCCGTCCATGAGTTGTAGACCGGTCTCCCTCACCAGCCATAAGACAACACAACTGAATACGTTTGTAACAAGCCGGCGATTTCTCAAGTCCGCCGAACACTCTGTGCCCCTTGTAACGGGGGTGCAGCTGCCGACGAGTCAACGACCATGTCACACACACAAATACGCATACACACCAAGGGTCCTTCGTATCTACCATGATGGTGTTGTCCGTATCTGATGTTTATGGTAATGGCTGCTAAGTTGAGAACATTAGGGTAAGGATCAATGCCTTACCTGAGGCGCGCCCAGGGCCTTATCATCATACACCCGGGGGATCCCTGATGAGTGTCTCTCGGTAGGGGGCGATCCATCGCAAACCAACACAACAGGTCAACCAGCTCCCATGATCAGCCTGTAACTCGAGATAAACCTGCATGAAAGCATTTCTATTCCAGCCCACAGCCATCATGATCTGGTGATTACCGAGTCTTGGGATGAAGGACAGGCTGGGCACCCGGATGACCAGCGTTATCACGTGATCGGCATCCGGGAACTCTGCCGATATCGGGACCCCATCAGCTCTTGGAGGCGGGGGCCACCACACGGGTTACCGATAAGTAAACCGTCGTCTGGCATCGTGTAAAGAGACGATACAAGACGTTCGCTGTATAATCTAATATATTGGGCCCCGTCTCTCCGTACCGTCCTGAAGAGGCCCGACCGTCTTGTGATCTCACTTGCCTTGCTGCAAGAACCCCCTTTTGAACAGTTTCCCGCCCTCTCCGCCGATCCATGTCATTCTACTTTTTCAATAAGATGGCCCAAAACAAACCCTCCTATCTTATTGTCGGCGCTGGTGTGTTTGGTGTGTCTACCGCCTATCACCTTATCAAGAAGTACCCCGATGCATCCGTGACCCTTGTCGACAAGGATGCCTTCGACGCCGACGAGCGCGTGGCCGCCTCATGGGACTGGAACAAGGTGGTCCGCGCCGACTACGACGATTTCACATATTGCCAACTAGCCCTGGAAGCCCAAGACATATTCAAAAGTGACCCGCTCTGGAAGCCTTATTTTCACCAGACGGGAGTCTACTGGATCTGCCGCAGCGACTACGCGCAGAATGTCATTGACCACCACAAGAGACTCGGCCGCAAGGACGACATCATTGCCTTGCCAGTTTCAGAGGCCCGCAAGCTTTACAGCGGTCTCTTTGAAGATGCTGATTATTCCGGGGCCAAGGAGGTGCTCATCAACCGCGCGAGTGGTTGGGCGGCTGCTGGAGATTGTTTGCGCGCCGTCACCCGTGAAGCCCTGAGGTTAGGTGTCAAGTACGTGACCGCGGAAACTGCATCTCTCGAGTTTGATCAGCGTGGGAACTGCACGGGCATCAAGACGACAACAGGTGAGACATTAACGGCTGACCACACCATTCTTTCCACGGGGGCGTACACTCCTAAGCTGTTGGAGTTGAGCGCAGCAAAGAGCGGTCTGTCCAACCTCCGTGCTGGCGATCGTATTCTGGCAGCGGGCATCACTACGGGGATGGCAGAGCTTGACGAAGAAGAGTGCAAAAAGTATGCAAACATGCCCGTTGGGTTTCAGGGTTATACAGGACATGGTGCGTTTTCCTGGTCTCCGCAAATGTCGTGCTGAGACGAACCACTCACGATGCACCAGGCAAGCCCTTCATTGGCAGCATCCCGCCGACGAAGGATAGGGAGCTAAAGTGGTGGGGAGCCAAGATCTTCTCCAACACCAAGGAAATTCTGCCTGGCCGCCACGTTTCTGCGCCTCCACCGGCTAAAGACTACAGCCAGTGGAAGGTCTCTCGGCGGCTGAAAGAAGACATCGCCGAGCAGAGGAATCTTTGGTACGGAAGTAAGAGTGCGGACTGGAAGATGACCAAGCACCGCATCTGCTGGTAGGTGATGTCGCCGCGTTTGTGTCCCGAGCCACTCTGCTGACGTTACAAAGGGATGCCTTCACAACCAGTTCAGACTTCATCATCTCACCGCACTCGGCTGCCAAAGGCCTATATATCGCAACTTGCGGCTCCTTCCACGGGTTCAAGTTCTTCCCCGTGCTTGGCAAGTATGTCATTCAGATGCTAGAAGACTCGCTGTCTCCTGAGCTGAAGACGAGGTGGGCTTGGGATCGCGAACGCCCAGATCACTTGCAGAATCCCGAGTATCCCAACTCCGAGCTGAGCGATCTTGTGGATCCGGTGTCAAAGTTGTAGTCTTTCGAGCGACTGGTTTACGTGGCTGCAAGAGTATAGACCAACGGCGCACTTACATAGGAGTGGAGTTTCTTGTTAATCCAAGGTTTATAAGAGGACGCCGTTCCACTCCGCACCGTGTGTACACAAGGTAGGCTGCACGATGATTCATGGCAAGTGGGTAACAGCATGCGCATTACCTGAGTTATAATAGCTCGTTAAGCGAGTACCGGTGACTGGTCAAAGTGCAACGGAACGCTTTCAGTATTGGAACTATCAACGAGCGACTAGAGGGCATCGGTAACGTGAAGGGGACCCTGAGTTGCGTATGCGCACAATTCCGAGACTTCGGGCGGTTCGGCAGTTCGGCATCTTGGTGGTGCATATACATCGACATGATCAATTCCAAGTTCTCTGTACCCAAGCGGCGCGGAAGATTAGGCAGGGCCCGAAACCAAGGGGCAGTTGCAAATCCGTTAGGTTGCAATCGGTTTCCGACAAACTGCATGCGCTGATGGTGGCTGACGATTGACATTGAACTTGTTGGCGGGAAGATGATGTTGAATCGTGATGAGCTGTCGATCTTGCAAGGTTGGCTTACCGAGATCTGAGTGATAACCCACGTGATCCCGGTTATAGTCTTAAATACTCTTATCTCTTCCGATTCCCGTTGTTGGTGCTCCGCTGTCCCTTATCGAAAGGTAGCCTTGCCTAGGGTGGGCTAGTCTGGGAAGAGGGGGATGCATGGTGACGGGGTCCCCTCACTTATCGGATTAGCCCGTATGGTGCGGGGTTCGTGGCAAGGGGTGTTTGTTACTTATGAATAGAAAGTATTTAGCGGAGGCGCGCACTCTTTCTGGGCTTTTCTCAGTGAGTTTTTTGTCTCCCCGGCCTTGAGATCCGTCAATGACATGCCGCCAGAGGAGGGGTCCATCACTTCAGCCAGCTTGAGGGGGAGAAGACGTTCACATCATGCCTGTCTCACTTGCAGGTCTGCGCTCATCCCGAGAGGCTTATGTTTCTTCTGGATGCATGCTGACCGATGCTGTAGGAGGAAAAAGACCCGTTGTCCAGGCGAGAAGCCGGCGTGCTCCAGCTGCGTCCGGCTCTCGCAGTCATGTTCTTATCCCGTCGTGAGGCCATCGCAAAGCGGGAGATCGGTAGGTCCACCACCTACGCCTCAAACTACTGATGGCAGACGCCTTACCACCGATAGGATGAGAGACTGCAAACTTTGGAAGAGAAACTGGATCTCCTCCTCAGTGGAGGGGGCTTGTAATACGGCACCGCACACGAACATGCTACGTTCAGACCATCTGACCGGGTTCTTAGACCGAACCACCACGCTCTTCAAGGACAAACGCAACAGCAGGCCCCGTACGAAGAAATCACCGATGCGTCGGAAAAGTCATACTCAGTAACGCCGCCGTCCCGCAACAATAGGCCGAACTATCCGACCGACAACAGCAACAACTCATCCGTCGTGTTTGATCCGGATGATATGGCCACAGGCATCAACCTCTACTTTAAGTATTGTCATCGGCAGCCGATTTGGTGCTTTGAAAGGGATGAAGTTGGCGACTATAACTCCCTTCCGGAGGAACTCGCCAGCAGCATCCTGGCGCTGACGTCGCGATTTTCTGACAAGCGAGACCACATGCAACTCTACAGCAGCAATGCGAAAACTTTGATCATGCTCCGTATTGCGAACGGCACGGTGGACATCACGACTATCGAGAGCTTGTGTCTTTTGTCTTACGCATCATTTATAGGTGAGTATCGGCTGCAGGACCGGGACATAGTCTCGAAGCTGACCATGTAGATGGCAACGTTCACCTCGGCCAATTTCATCTTGGCCTTTCTCTCCAACTTTGTCGGTCCGCTATGCTAGACATGGAGTCAGTCTACGCCGCCGATGACCCAACAACTGACCGCAAAAAGAGGTTATTCTGGAGTCTGCAAGTGCTGGAGCAATCCTACGGCCGGCAAGATGGGCTTTTGAGCCTCCCAAACGACGTGAGACGGCCCACGCTACCAGCAAGCGGAAATCAGATGGAGCAGGAACCCTCCAAGGCACCACCACTACCGAGGGACGAGCTTGGCACGTCAACACCAAGCGAACCGGGAATCTGGAACACGAGCGTCTGCTTGGGATGGGTTTGGAGCCAGGTCAGAAAGTACGTCTCCGATTGCGCACACAACATTCTGAAGGAACCCTGGCGGCACGACTCCACATACGCCAAGGTGCTCTCGGACTTCATGGAGACGGAGAACAGGATCCCCATGTGCCACCGCTACGACTCGGTCAAGTTTTACGAACGGAAGATGGAAGAGCTGAAGATGAACCGGGACTATTGGGCGCCATGGCTGAAAGAGCAGTTCACGTACCATGCGATACCAACCGTCTTAAACCATCCCTTCCTCTACATTGTTGGAGCCCAACACAACCCAAATTTGGGTATTCCAAACACATTCTGGAGGAGGTCATCGGAGCAGGCACTCCTCCACGCGACCTGGATCGTTCGGATGATAGACATGGTCGTGGACAAACAGGTGCCGCTGGTGGACCCGTTCTTTGGACACGTTGCAGCGATTGCGGCTACTGTGCATCTCTACTACTGCTGCGCCGCGGCGGCGAGACTGAAGCACAAATCCAACACCGATTTTGCCAAGTGCAGGCGGTTTCTAAAAAGCTTCATACCATGTTCTGCAGCCTGCGGTGCGCTGGTGAGTGAACACCATTGCCATGTTCTTGTGAAGACTTGTTGACTGACGCTATTCAGGATCGGAACCTAGACAGGATGACGCGTATCGCCGCAGGGAGCGAAAACATGGACGTCGAAGACTGGATGCCGTCCAAGATCTACCTCAGCGTCCCGCTGATGTGGGAGATCCTGCAGTTCAACTCCACGGCAGACTCGCAGGAGATCCCCAGCGCTGGTCTTCTGGACGCATCCCTCACGCCCGCAGTGCCGCCTGTGGACACGAGTGATAGCTCGACTCTTGAGATCATCGTCGCCACCTCACCGGAGATCACGATCAACATCGCAGACGGAGGCCAAGAGGCGCCGACGTCGTCATACAAGAGGCCGCCGATATCATCGGGGCAGGGCAACTCGACAACCACGACCACAACCACAACAACAGCAGCACCATCGTCATCGAGGGGGGCTGTGTTCGACCCGCCGACTGTCGAACAAATTGATAGTCTGACATTTAACACGACGCCTTGGTTGTATGCGGATCCATCGCAGCTGGTAGGCATCGGGGATATGAGCTACCCGCAGTCAGAACCAGGCAACGCATGGTGGGAAGGTGAGAACTTTAACAATATCATGTTTAATCAACTCTAGCAATGACCACTCTTTCATGCCCTAATTAATCTCCGTTTCTAAGATGGCTTGATGACAAGCATGGACTTGCGTGTGAACAATGCTGGTATGTCTCGAATGCGGGGCCAAGCATCATAACGCAGTCGGGACAGAGTGACGGGGGAGCCCTACTATAATTGCATCACCAGAACAGGAGAGCGCTGCGGTGAGAAACACTGATGCACAGGTCGCTTTCCGGTCGTGGCTCATGATGCTTCGGTCAGAGGCTACCCAATGGCCGATATTAGCCACAGCATGACTTCAAGCTGTTACGGCGACATCGTTGCGCCAAGCAAGAGGCCGCGACAGGATTGATATTAGGTAACATGATTCTTCATCCTTACCTCACTGTAAACCCACATCCATGCACAACAACGCAAGGCGGCTCACGCACTCGGAGCGGCGCTCCTGGTGATTCCCCAAATGCGGTGGATCATGCGGGGAAGAGCAGGGATCAAGCTGCCGTCTTAGACGATTCTGGTGAAGACGGGCAACGGGTGGTGACTGTTGGGGCAGCTGGGGTCGGAGCCCTGTTAGCATTGGCTTCGGAGTGATAGGTCCGATCGAAGTGTTCTAGACTCGGCGGTTTAGTTCAAGTTGGCACATGGTCCAAGGATCCGGTCTCAGAAGAGCGTGCTCGCATCGTGGCAATCAAAGGGTCTGCGGCAATCGGTCGGAGGGGTAAAGGGGGGTTCATCTCCTTGGGCGTCCCCTCAGTGGCCACCCCTTCAAGTCGTCGAACCACCGCAGTTTACCTCTGCCATGCATGCCAAAATCCAGGGTCCTGAGCCAGACCGTTTTGACTCAGTGGTAGAATTCCGAGCCTTACTGTTTCCGTGCGGGTGCATTTGCAAAAGAAACCGTCCTCGCATGGGGTTCTGCTCCGCTGCACATTCCAAGAGCACTGTCACTGCTAGTCACACCTAGATGCAGGATGCAGTGTGAGTGGTGCAGACACACCACCAGTTTTTGTTTCGAACCCCAATCTCTCAATCGCATCTCCAAAGGTTTGGAAAACCACTTCTATACTGTATCCTCGGCGGCGATAACGATAGCCGTTTCCTTTCCTTAAACTATTCATGACTTGCAAGGGGTATGACTCGAGAAAGGCTATGGAGTCGAAGATGCTGGGTCTCAGCTCGAAGCGCCATGCTGCCCATGCACGTTGGAGTTTGGTTTACATGCCAACACACCATCAGGGATGCCAAGTGCATGGAGGCTCCTCCAATACCAGTCTGACAACGGTCATCAATGATAAGCGCTGCTGTTGAGTCACGGCTAAGGGGCTCACAGTCGTTTCCGATGTCCGGGGTCCTACGCTGCAAACCGCGGTGCCTAGCACATCCCCGTGTTGGGATGCCGCTATGTAGGTTTACTGTTTGGTTGTGTCGTGCTTGGGCCCGTCGGTGTGGACCGTCATTAACCTGCACATCGCAGGTCTTTCAGCAAAGTCAAACAAGCTATGAGCTGCTGCGATTCGGGCAGCAGTGTGTCGCAGTAGCACCACCCTAAGCCAAACGAGCCTAAGCGAAGACACACTGAGCCGTTGATCCGTCATGCCAAAGTTGATCCCATGTCATGACACGGGCCACTGTTCTTTATGCAAACTCAATCTCAGAGATAAGTGCATCAACGTGCTTTGCTACATACAGTGTTTATCGCGAGAAGAAAGAAGGGCGGATGGGCACAAATGATTGCTGTCCAATATCCGTCGACGAGGATCTACTTGATGCCCAATGGCAGGAAGAAACGTCAAGCACTCCGTCCGGATCCGTTGACGTTATCTCCATTGTGATGATCATGTAGGGCGTCAGGCAGATCGCGATGACATTGATAAGACCCAACACCTCGAAGATGTGCGGCAGGGTAGCGGACAAGCGACCGAGCTCGGAGCGGAGGGCCTCGCCCGCCCGGCTTCGCTCGCCAAACCCCTCGGGTTGTGAAACAAAATGGCCAGGAAACCTAAGCATTCGAGCCGTGTGCACGGCGTTTGCTATCTCTGGTTGCAAAGGTGATCACGTCGTGGCCGAATCAGGCGTAAGTGAAGACTATGTGACGATAAGCCTTGATGTTGTGTTGGTGTTGGAGGTGACGGGTTTGGCCACGCGCGTCCGGCAACGCGGGCGGCATCGGCGTCAAGAAACCGATCATGTGACCGCGAGCTTGGAGATACCGGGCCCTATCCGGCTGCTGCTATCAATAGCAAGTTTATTCCCCTGTTTCCGCGTTCTCCACAGGGCGACGATGCTAGGCTGCATCGGGATAATGGAGACGGCCACGGTGACTTATAAGTCGTTCTGCAACTGTACACAGCAACTTCGAGATGGCATCAACAGACGGTCCTTCATACTCGTAACTCATTAGCAAATCCCGTTTATTTGGCACCATAAACTAGTGCATTTTGAACGGGTCTCTCAGTTATGGATCCCTCGCAGCGCGTTGTCATCATCGGGGCCGGCATAGTCGGCACCAACATCGCTGACGAGCTGGTCTCGCGGGGGTGGTCCAACATCACCGTGCTCGAACAGGGGCCGCTGAGCATGCCGGGCGGCTCAACGTCTCACGCCCCCGGCCTCGTATTTCAGACAACCGGCTCCAAAACGCTCAGCTCATTTGCGAAGTACACTGTCCAAAAACTATTGTCTATAGAATGCTTCAACCAGGTCGGCGGCCTCGAGGTAGCAGAAACACCCGAGAGACTCGAGGAGCTCAAGCGCAAACACGGATACGCCTCTTCCTGGGGCATCGATGCGCATCTTCTGACCGCCGAGGAGTGCAAGAAGATCTACCCCCTTCTGAGCACCGATGTGGTGCTTGGCGGGCTGCACATCCCAACTGACGGTCTGGCATTGGCCGCCCGTGCCGTCCAGATGCTTATCGAACGCACCCGCAAAGCCGGCGTCCGTTATCTTGAACACACCCTGGTCACCGGTATCGAGCGGAGCGAAGGCCGTGTCACGGGAGTACAGACGAGGAACGGCATCATCCCCGCCGATCTCGTCCTCTCATGTGCCGGCTTATGGGGTGTAGAGGTGGGCGCCATGGTTGACCTGCCCATTCCACTTCTCCCCGTCGGACATCAATATGCAAAGACAACACCGGTGCCAGCGCAGAAGGGGAAGAACCTGCCCACGAACGGCGCGCAGCTCCCGATCCTCCGTCATCAGGACCGGGACCTTTACTATCGTGAACACGGTGAACAGTACGGCATTGGCTATTACGGCCACCGCCCTATGCCAGTGGTTGCCGCTTCGTTGGGCGAGACGCCCAAGCAAGTTGATGAGCATAACATGCCATCTCGCCTTGATTTCACTCCTGATGATTTTGCGCCGGCGTGGGAGCTTACTAAAAAGCTTCTTCCTGCGCTTGGAGAGAGCCAGATCGAGTATGGCTTCAACGGCATCATGTCTTTTACCCCGGACGGCGGGCCCCTCGTCGGTATGGCACCCAACCTGGAGGGTTTCTTCGTTGCCGAAGCCGTTTGGGTGACACACTCTGCGGGCGTCGCACGCGCAGTTGCACAACTCCTCACTACCGGAACGTCTGAGGTTGATCTTTCCGAGTGTGACATCTCGCGCTTCGAGCAGGTCCAGCTCGCGCCTGAGTACGTCAAAGAGGTCTCAACCCAGAACTTTGTCGAGGTCTACGACATTCTGCATCCCTTACAGCCACGCGAGTCACCTCGCAACCTCCGTGTCAGTCCTTTTCACGCTCGCCAAAAAGAACTTGGTGCTTACTTCCTCGAGGCTGGTGGTTGGGAGCGCCCGCAATGGTTTGAGGCCAATGTGAACCTCTTGAGCCAGTTGCCGGAGAAATGGAAGCCCAAAGAACGCGACACATGGTCTGCTAGGTACTACTCGCCAATTGCTGCCGCGGAAGCGTGGAAGACACGGACCGCCGCGGCCATGTACGACCTCACGCCAATTCGCCGTCTGGAGGTTTCTGGACCAGGAGCAGTTGATCTACTGCAACGTTTGACCACGAGTAACGTTGCCAAGAAGCCTGGAACCGTCACCTTTACTCTCCTCCTGAATGAGCAGGGAAGCATTCTCAGCGATATCTTTGTCGCCAGGCTCCGTGACGATCTGTTCCAACTAGCCGTCAATGGCCCTGTCGACCTTGCTTACTTGTCTCGGGAAGCGCGTCGTCAAGTGAAAGCATCTCCGGCAAGATTTGTCCAGGTGCGCGAGACCACGGGCGGTACTGGTGGTATTGGGCTCTGGGGTCCTCGCGCTGCCGACGTTATCGCTGGCATCAGCTCGGACAACCTCAAAGACATGCCTCATTCCCACGTCAAGTCGGCCATCATCTCCGGCATTCCTGTCACTGTTATAAGTCTGTCATTTGTCGGCGAATCAGGATGGGAGATCTACACAAGTGCCGAGAACAGCCTGCGCCTCTGGGATATTATTTGGCAGGCCGGCAAGCCCCATGGGATCATCGCAGCTGGTCGAAGCGCGTTCAGCGCTCTTCGGTTGGAGACAGGATTCCGGACTTACGGTGCCGACATCACCACTGAGCACAACCCGTTCGAGGCCGGCCTTGAGTTCGCCATCGATCCGGAGAAGCAGGGCTACATCGGTCATGATTCTATCAAAAGACTTTCGAAAGAGAGGACATCTAGGAAACTGCGGCGCCTCACCGTCAATGACGGCCGCTCGGTCGTCTTAGGTAAGGAACCCGTGTTCTTGGACGGGAAAGCAGTCGGCTACGTCACAAATGCCGCCTTTGGATACACTATCAACAAGCCCATTGCTTATACATATCTGCCCAGCACCGTGAATGAGGGTACTTGCGTTGAAATTGAGTACTTTGGGCGGCGGATCAAGGCTACCGTTACCGCAGAGCCATTACACAAAGTTTCAGGAGGCGTAATGTCAGCTGACCCACCTCTCAGGCGTGTGACCATCAGGTCACGCCTGTGATTACGGAAGCATTATGAACCACTTTGTATTGAATGATAATGATAGCTCCTTAATTGAATAGCGTTGAACTTCCTTTATCAGAAATATCCTTTGGGAAGGAAAATGAGTTTGACTGATTTGATATCCGAATGACACTCTATGTGGGTGCAAGAATGTTCAGAACTTTTCCTCATTCGCAGACATTGACTTATGCCCATTCAATGTGCTCTTAGCGAAAGACCATACCCTGTCTAACTATACAAGTTGTTAAGACTATGTATGTTACTAAGGGCCATCTAGTTTCAGTATGACGTGACCCGTTGGGCCTCATTCTCGTCTTTCATCTAGCCATCATACCGTCAAAGTTACCCCAACATTCCTTCTCGTTCCATGCTCGTCTTATTTTTTATTTTTTATTCTGTTTATTTTATTTCTTGCATCTGAGGAGTAGTTCGGGTCCCCTAGCGCCAGAACTGGATTTTGGTTTATGGTTTGGCCTTGACGATGGTTTCACTCACGAAACAGAAGCCAGGAGTATCTCTCGTGGTGCTTTTAGTTTCGACTATCTTGAACTCTGCAGGCCGAACCAAAGACATGATGAGCCATCGAATGAATAAGCTATGTTAAAAGAGCGTTGAATCTAAAGATTCATTCGAGCTTCAGCAGATATTGTGGCAGGAGTTTTGCTGTCGGTTTTCACACAAAATTGCTTTCTGTCCGTCTAAGAATTGTGGTATTGTTTAAGGATTCAAACGCACAAGTGGATACATCTCAACATAAAAATATTAAGAATAAGTTTATGAGTTCTTAGTCAAGCACGAGACCTACCACCGTGATAACGTACACAACTACAAAGTTAAAGTCCTGGTATGACTTTGCTTTTACTTAATTAGTGATGATTCACTAATCTAACTAACTGCTACTCAGATATGACTAGCGATCTTGATCACTATCATTTCTCCTACTGTATAGAGGGAATCCGAACTAGCGGTGGCGCTCACGTTCTCTCTCACGTTCTCTTTCGCGCTCCCGCTCTTGTTCACTGTCTCTCTCCCGAGCTCTATCCATATCCTCGCGAATTCTCTACAAAAGAAAAAAATGAATCGTTAGTAATCCCTAAAACTTTCAATGCATTGGTCGATGCCCCTCCGCCAATGTATCGTCCGGCCCTCAGGGTTATTCGACAAATAATCGGTACAGAACAGGGAATACTTACCTCGGCCCAATCCCTGGCCTCTTCCCGTTCTATCCAACGCTCCTCCTCCCTCTCCTCTTCTTGTCGACGAATCTCATCGTCACGCTCACTGTCGTGTCTGCCGAGCATCTCGACTGTCGGTGGACGTCAGACTATCTGTCACAATGTTCGTGCTTCACTGTCGACGAGTGGAGCAATGCCTCCAAGAAATTAACTGACTTGATGAGTGGTTCTCTGGTCTTTACGGCATGTTATTCAATATCTTTGAATTGCTTTTGTTGCAGCATTGCCTTACTGTCGTTTCTGTTTCGCTTGGTCATGTCTCAATGGTCAACTCCAACAACGCTGACGGGATCTTCTTATATATAATAGTCATAGGTTGCATTCACTATATTATATCACGGTGCAAATATTGAATAGAGGTGGGATCTATCGATTCAGTGGTGGTTTCCAATGATTCCAAGCAATTTCATTCACTTCTGAAGAAGAGAATCTTGTGAGTCAGGCTAGCAGACTACAAATGAATTCGCCTACGACCGGCCTTGAGGCAGAGAAAAAGACTTATGAAAGCTTTAGTCGACATGGCCAGTCTCCAAAATAGAGTATTTCAATCTTCAAATTCTGCATGAATTAAGATTAAAGAATAATGCCTCATTGCCAAAGAGACATCCCACAAAATTATAAACGTCTGGCCGTTCAAGTAAGCGTCTCAAGGGATTCCATGGGTAAATCGAGTATAGCATTGAATCAAGTATCATTGCACTCTGATAGTAACTACACTGATCTTTGACTAAGTTTTATATGACTACAGTAAAAAGGCTTCTAGCCTACGCGAGACTCATGGAATTTCTTAAAATTCAAGCTCGAGCAGCTGTGTTTGAACTTGATGAAAACACGGATCTATCACTTCTTGAAAGAGGTTGGCGCAAGGTAATGTTTTGAATGACTAACAATAAGAATTAAATAATCAAGATTTCCCAAACTGACTGGATTTGAGTTCAGCCAACTCTAAAAAACGGATTGTCCGTCGTTGGACTTGTCTAAAAATCAAGATTGATCATGTACTTCCACTCATGCAGTCGCACTCGTCATTTTCTATTAGTGTGCTTCTCACAGCTACATAATGAAGTGCTACTAAAGATGCAAACTGCTGATGTGAGAACTAGCAGCTGACTCGGATCGGTTCGAGGTAGGGTGAAACTGCATGTCTGACAGACGACTCCTAACATGGGTAGCTGGTGACTAGAAGCATGAGCATAGAAACAATGAAAATGGCTCATCATGAAGTTTCACGGTCATTAAAATAACGCCAGGCCTTTTCTGCCATAAAAAGGTCGGTGAACTACTTTTAGGTCAATAGCAAGTGGTTAAGTTAAGATACGCTGACACGAGGTAACAAGATTTGGGAACGCTGCCGAAACTTCCAAGTCTAAAGCATCAATTTTCTATTGGTGTCTTTAAGTTTTATGCATGGTAATGAAACAAATCTCATTCCGCAATGGGTTTGAAACTGGGTCGGTACTGATGCCTACTCAGCGGAAGTAACCAGAACATCACAGCCCTCAGGCCTTGTCTGTAGGAGGGTCCTTTGTCATAATTACGTCTTCTCCTTCATTTCTTGCCCTGTCTTCGCCCTCAAAATGCACATCGCATGTTTTAAGAACGTATATACCTCCCTCGAGTTGCTCACTTCTGTGCCTATTGTCCAACGGAATGGATTCGGCGACCATGACAGAACGAGTCGTCGTATCAGGGCGATAACTATTGCCATTGTCTTTAATGTAAGGCTTTTGGTGATTTTTCCTGCTCCTGTTGTATTTTTTGAAGCCGCTGGCAAGAAGGACTTTCAAGGGCGGCAGTGATCCCACAATGATGGCGACACCAAGCTCGGTTATGCTCCAAGTGGCCAGCCCGACCATGTCCAATGTATCACCCTTCAGAACCTGTGTCATTCGGATAATAGAGGTGAGAATTGTGACCAACGCAAGGCTAAAAGCCACGCCGAGACCAATCTTCTTTTTGATGTCGAGTTGTAGCGAAGGCAGCATCGTGATGGGAAGACTCATGATCAACAAGTCAGTTGTGATGTCGGCGGCGGTTGCGTAGAAAACGCTGAAGCGAGCAAGCCAAAATTCTTGTGGCGAAGTGCATTTGCCTATCATTATAGCAGAGTCAGATTATCCCCGTTGAAGAGCGTTCTTCTGCGGTGGTTAAAACGAAAATGATTATCGAAAACTTACCTGCAACAAAGAGATCAGTAAAGTGGTCGCATATGAGTGAGCCAGCCACCCATCCCCCAATGTAGGCAAGGAAAGTGAAAATAGCGACCCAATACCACAGTTTTCGAAGCAACAGAACTGGGCTGACAAGATGGAAGAAGATGTTCAAGATGCTTGCTTTCACTGCCCATAATCCCGTCCAGAAAATGAAGTTCAATGCATACGACCAACGTAGGTACTGCTCCACCTGCTGTTTCTTCTCCTCCTCGGAGGTGGGAATGAAGCGTCCCGCTTGTAGATGAACAATGTAATACAACGGGCTGTTCTGCTCCATCTGCAGGATGGCCATCGTCAGAATACATAACCAGCCGAGAATCATCCAGTAGTCGTCACGAAGAAAGCAGTGATTGCGACGCCAGCGTAGGAATAAACGTAACAAGAGGAAGGCGATCGAGGTTGAAACGTTGCTCCAGCATATAACTGTAAGGACCCGACGGCTGACGTTCTGCGCAGCGCCGAACAAAACTGCGTTGGGGTCAGCTGTCGGCGTCGACATTGTCGACGAATGAGCGGTCTCTGATATAGCGATAGCTCAACGGATGGCGCCAATATTCTCAAGCAGTGAAATGTCTGAAAATTTCGGCGGGGAGCTGAGTGTGATGAGTATCAGAGCAATTGAAAGTCCGGCGTTGTAGTCCAACCACACTGACATATATGAGTGGTTGAAGGACCGTTCGGCGATGGACAAGAAGCATCGCCGAACGCGGGTTCAAACTTTCGCCTGTTCTCCCAGGCGTCCAAGGTGCTAGTCTGCACGAAAATTGAAGTATAGGCGCAGCAATCATTTTTTGGCGGGGCAGGCAAACAGTTTCTTGGGCCAACGCGGCGTTATTGTCGAGTCGACAAACAACTATGCTGCTTTTGGACCGGCGCCTTGCCAGGTTCAAAACCGTCGTACGAGGAGACAACAGAGGCAACAAGAAGGAACCAGGTATTGCGAGCCAGCATTGCGTTATTAGGTTGGCGAGATTTCGGGGACAATGCGGTCAGAGACAAGCGCATTGGCACACGCCTGAATTCAATGTCCTTCAGAATCAACATACGTGACACTGATAGCCAAAGAAAACTGATCAAGCCCTCCGCCCAGCGGGGCACCAACCAAGGCTGGCATGGCATCCTGTGCCGCCAACGATTACCGAGTTGCGGTCTTCGAGCGTCCCCAGACCGTATGAATCGTTCAACGATCCACAAGTAGACGATCACTACCAACATCGCGTTGGCGATTCTCGATCGTAGTCGGCTTCGGTTGAATCGACGCCTTTCCAAGATGTTCCAAGCGATGAAAAAATGAGATACGACCAATATATTCGCTTTCGCTAGCAAACCCCTGGCTCAAGGTGGTGTTCGCAGCAAACAACAGTATCCCAGTTGACAAACATCCTTGTGCAGGACATTCCGATCGTCTCGTCTAGAGGAAAATTGAACGTACTGCATAACGTGCGGTGTTGCGCGCTCGCCCGCATCAGTTACGCGATTATCTGATTCATTCTTGCCCTGGTCTATAAGCTATGTAGACCCGACTGAGTTATTGGACATCGTATAAAACAGAACAAGAGAAGCATAAGCACATGAAACTTCCCTAACTTGAGATGTTTTTTGCAAATGCTGCAATACGCTTCAGGCCGTTTCTGGCAATGCATTCTAGCTGCACTCACAGAGAGCGGTACATTTTTGTTCTTTCCCCTTGCAAAGCCATCTCGGAACAAACACCCATTTTCTGCTTCAATCCCTGCGCCGCACCAACACAGTTCGGGCCAAGACAACTAGGGGCAAATTTTCAGCCACTATGCCAGACAGTCGGGTTGGGAACGCCGAACTGTCGAATTGTCGAACCCAGCGGCGCAGATAGCACAACAATCTGCCTTATGACAGACGCCCGAAAGTGTCGCCACAATTACGTCTATTCTGCATGCTGCCCCTTAAGTTTTGAGATTGGCTAGATTTTGAGCTGGTGTGACGGGTCGTGTACGATATCCATCGTACGCTTGTTCGTTCAGATCACGGGCGAGACACCTGGATACTCCCAGACCATTTACCAGGCTTTGCACCCTGCACTGGGCAAGAGGATTCGCTTGAAAACAGACCTGTTGGTTATCACAAAAATCATACAATCTCTCTCTAATGTGAAGACTTCACTCTAGATATTCTCCCATCTACTGCATGAGCCCCTACAGAGGTTAGGTACCCTAATCTACGATTTTCCTAGCCTGTTATTACATCACGTACTCAAAGGACTATTGATATTTATGTTTGGTCATTGCTTCAATACTTTCATGAAGTTACGATCATGTGCCTTTAAGTTGTCCAGTCCTCAAAAGATCTCCGCCATGTACATGCGGTGGATGTCTTGGGGCCGGAAAGACACAGTCTTCAAAACGCCATCAGTTGAATTTTCTAACGCGTTTTTACTCTTACACAATAAAGAAGCCGGCTGTTGTTTGAAATAGGGATATGTGTTTGTTGTATTATCGGAGTACGTTCTTGATTAACAAATTAGTTAATCCAACTGTCGTGAATGGAAAAAGAAATCAGTCTATGCCTGTAACAGTCAGCACAGGGTTTTTAAAAATCAAAGCCTCGATTTTCTGATGTGAGACTTCGAACTTCACTCAACTGATTACTTAGTTGACGGCAAATCCACGCCATGCTGCCACTCCGCACTAGTTGCATTGCCTCGCTGCAGCGGCCTTCAACGCCTACATGTCTTTTAGATATTAGCGCTTCACACAAAATATCTTCTGCGCTCTGAGGCAAATCCAACTTAGGACAGATACGATTACGTAGTCAAAGATCACGAGGCACATCCGACCTGGCGGTACAAGTTGTTGTCTAAATGGTCTAAACCTTAGCAAACCGCAAGGCGTAAAAAGAGCCACGTGCGGAAATCACTTGACTGCCAAATCAAGCTTTTTGAATACATTATCCAACGTCACATTTCTTTTCGAAACCAATCTCACGGTCCTGCGGGTCTTCACTAGTTCCCGAAGTCTCTTAAATCGCGTGGCACCGAGTCAGTGGATGAAGTCTTGGCGATAACTAGGATCTATGCTCTTGATTTGGCGCCGCCACCGTCACTTAGTGCACAGTCCAATTTCTAGATGCGGCAATTAGTTCTGATTGTAATGCCACCGATTGTAGTAAACCCAGGCGGAAATTTCCTTGGAAGAATTGGTTCTCTAACAGATCTAGAACTGGAAACCCCTAGTTAATATCCTCGTGTCTCTAATTGCATCGTCCTCGTCTTCTATTAGCATGAAAAAAAACTTCTCAAACGCCCGCTCCAGCGTGCTTGCGACGGCTGTATTCATTTCGTCGTGAGTACGTCGAGAGTTCAAAGATATCCACTCTCAACCCCTCACGATGGCGTTCTTTTTTTCCCTTGCGTTTTCTTTCTAAGGTCAACGCAAAATGAACCAGCCTGCTGAATGAAGTGGAAGCATGTTTGTACAATACGCTGCAAGCCCAGCAGGTTACTTGAAATCATCAACTACACAGTCATTGTATACAAAATGTCAACCCGATGTAATTCAACTGGAGTCTGTTGGCCAAAGCTTTCGGAGATTCTTCCACCTCAGTGGGGCCAATGGTTCTGTCTTGTCTCTTTCCATTACAACCGGTTCTTACATGTCTTTACAGTATTGGCAACACAGCTTCAGTAACTTTTATCTGAACACGGGCGTGAACTCTTGGTGGACAAGGTTTTATCTCAACAATGCAAGCGCTTGTGGTTAGAGGGCATGACCTGGTATTCACATGCATCCCTTGCATACATCATTGCAGCAAGGTCCTCCGAGATTGACCCCATCAGCAGGCGACAGCGTGGCAGACAGCGATATTGTGCATAGTGAATCAAGTCCCCAGCAGAAAAACATCGCATTCTCAAAGGCGTCTCCTTGTTCTCATCATATCACAAAAAAGTTGTCAAAATGAAAGCGCTCGCCGGACCTGAGAGCAAAGTAGGTGATGTTGATCTACGTGATTCACCAAGGAGCTCGTGCAAGGGTGGTGGACACTGCTTCGAACCTCGCATGGAGAGGATGGTAGAGTGGATTATATTGAACGGTTGAGCATGGCTGAAATGGTCGCTTCGTGGATTTTGAGATCATTGTGGCTGAGCATGAGCCTCCCACAATTTTGAAGAGACTCTTATAATCTTTCCCAGTGCATGGATACTGTCAAGCGGCTTCCACAGGACCGTGATCCTTTCTTCAAGTGTAATCTGGCACCAATCAAGATACAAAAAATGGCAATAATTGAGCCTCCGATCGATTTATGCCATGAAAAATCTTCCAGAAGCATTCATGACCGTTCGCAAACCGCGAACCTTTGGGGAATACGGAAATAGGTAAAGAGTTCACCGCCGTATTGTTGCTTAGATTGATGAGGCCAATAAGTGGATACCATATCAATCTACGTAGGCGAGTTCTTCCTAGGTAGTTAGACATGTGCCTTCCGAAGTGGAACTACCTCTTAAGCTACAAGGAATGAATTGTATAGCGTTCTTAGGCCGAGCATCACGGATTGAGCTCAATTTGCAACTGATTTCATTGCTTTGTGTCATCGAGCTTACGAAAATTTCCGTGGCTGTGTCGAAATTTGGATACACAAAACCTCTGGCATCACCAACCCTTTTTGAACCAAAGATCGAAACCTTACAGAAGTCAACAGACATCTTAGTTACAAAAGTTTAGGTAACCTCTTGAATAGTGGACAGGACTGATGTAACTTAAAGTAATAGGAAGCTTCACCGGCTCTTCCGGAATGTTACGACTGGCGCAACTGGTCATTGTGCGCCTGTATCTGTGTAGTGCCGAGCAGGGAATGATGACTCGGATTCATCCTCGCTGAATAATTTGATGTGTGCAATAGTTGTTGCTCTGACTCACTTGTTACAGTAAGCTTGTTCCCCTAAAGCCTCATACCTCTTATCGGCAGGTACCGAAACCGAACCCGGACCCGAACCCTGGTCGAGTTCAAGGTAAATTGGTACAAATTAACCATCAAACAGCGTAAAGGGAAGCCATGTCCAGATATACGACGTTTTAATATACGCCGTGAATGCATTTAGTCAGAGATATAATTCTCATTTCAGCTCGTGTTGGAATGACCCCTAGATCCATGGCATACACCATGGCGGCGCAGTTCTTCAACTCCAACCCGACATGCAGAGTAGTATAAATACAGACGATGGCTGCCGGCTCTCTTGCTAGATCAGCACCAGCATCACTCCTAAACCACTTATCCTTATACACAAAGACCTCTTTATCCTGTCAAAATGCAGATTCACGTAAGCGGTTAGAGTAAAAGATTCGTCGTAATCAACTTGCTAACATTATTTCTAGGCTACCGCCATTATTGCTGCCCTTCTGCCCACCCTGGCGTTGTCTTGCTCCACCTACGGCTCTTGTATGTGTCAAAATGCCGACAACAGCGCCAACAACGCAGCTACCAAGAAAATTTGTGCCAACTTTGCAGGAAATTATATCTCGTCGCCTAGCAATGGCCGCGATTACTGCTCGATTGGAGTAGCTAACGTCGGTATTGGTGGAGGGGTAGCCCTATTCTTTAACAACTGCCGCTGGAGAACCGCGTGCAACAACATTGGAGCTGCCGGTGACTCTAGCTGCTGGGCGAAGCAGTAACCGATATGCTTATAAAAGCACAAGGAAGGATCAGAGGAGAGAGGAGAGCAGAAGATCAGGGGCGAGAAAAAGGCCATAAGATTTCGATTCGTCAAGCCAAATCACAACTCATGTACAAAGAAGTCCTTGAGTAATAATCGGACGATTTCATTATGAATTACATTTGAGATAACGTATTCAAACCCCTGAACCTAAGCAGCTAGATCTGGCGAAGACGTGCTGGGATCCCACCGATTATAAGCTTGGTATGGTCCGTCGCCTGAGGTGAGAAGATGGAATCTGTGACGAGCATTTTGAGAGACAAGAACACACAGTGTAAGTCATTTTATTTGAGAAGATAGTACAATTAGATCGTTCTCCTGTTATACTAATACGCCAGCTGCTGCCTAGGCTGCTGATAGCAAGGTTTCTGCAGCATCTGTTTTGCTATGGTCGACAGCTAGGAATACTGTTGACTTACAGGTCCAACTGAGTTTACTTAGCAAGATTAGCGACAATGGCAACACACGGCTGTCCTGTTAGAATATGGCAGTGTTCAATACGCAAGAACCCACAAGCATGTGTGCAGCAGGGCCATTTAACCTTTGATTATCATTGAGTTGCTGAAGCTATCACAAGACTGCTGCCTCTGTTTCATATGTAACAGATTTGTGAAGACTGGACTAGCAGTTAGATTGGTGACGACCAAAGAATACCTGGTGTTGTATGTGCTATTGATGTTTCATTGATATTGCTTCAGCAACATGGGATTGAAACGCCCGACACCGGTGGCTCAACATCATTTTTAGACGGCGACTTTCCATGCTGGCCTTGTGATGAGTGGCGATGCAGACATTGAACCGAATCATGCAGCCAACGTTAGCCATGGGAGTATCATCCAGCAGATGGTTGTCGCAAAGGGTGCCCATCTATATCTGGATCGCACTAGTGTAGGGGGGCCCGGTGAGCGAGTCGTAGGAACCTTAGTCCATCCAAGTGCAGAAGGTAACCCATCCCCAAGAGACGCTCAGTCGTGTCTCACGGAAGTTCATAAAAGCTCCAGTTCAGCCAATCAAGTATCGAGTAAATGTTCCGCTTTTACATGAGGGAGGAGATGGAGTTCATCCAGTGCCCGGAACGCCAGGGTCGATCCCTGCACTTCCATTAGCTGCAACTGCACAGATAACTGTCTGAAGCAAACCAATCAATCATGTCAAGTTGAAGGAAGGTGAGGACTTGATTTATTGAGACTGGTAACAGTACGGTGATACATTAGTGCCAACCCGCCGACTACAGGCCTAAAGCCAGGTCGAGTCACTTACACGCCGGACAGCCAGCACCTAGCCCGCCTACAGCTGCTTGCCAGCATCTAGTCCCTTACCTTAGTAGGTAATTACAGCAATTAGGCGTAGTTAATTACCGATGCCTGTAGCTACTAGCAGTTAGCAGCACCCGCCAGCCTTTAGCACCTACCAGTCCCCAGCACCTGCTAGTCACCGGCACCGCCAGTCGCTAGCACTTGTAAAGGCATCACAGCAATAATTAACATTCTAGGTTGTAAGGTTTTTAGGATAAAAGTAGGGCAGAGATGAGTTCTTGTACTTAGGTAGCTTGTGTGTTATTGACATCCGAAGTAAAGTGTTTTAGCCAACGGCCAAATCATCCCAAAATGCAGCTTGCATTATTGCTGGTACTCTTGCCCAATTCCAGTTGGCCTAACTTTATACTGCGAGTTGGCCGGTTGCTACTTTTGAAGTACTGTAAAAAGCCTCAGGTTTTTTGTCAGGTTTTTAGATCTGGTTTTCAGATTTATTTGTGAATGTCTTCCTGCATTGTTGGCGACTTGGTGGGCTAAAATGACAGAAGCGCAGTAGATCTGAGAGACGCGTGATCTTTTTTAGAAAGATGAACATCGCCAAGTCTCAGTGGCGGGTTGGTTCTTGGCCACCGCCAGCCAACCTGCTGATATGCGGTGCTATGAGGGCAGTGTCTGCTAAGAAATGGCTTTGATTCGTAGTGCATTATTGGTACATTTTGGCTTTAACTTGGGACCGTAAAGTCTGCGAGAGCAAGCACTATCCAATTCTATTCAGTAAGTATGTTTGTTCTCGTGTGTGCATACTAGCTAATTTGGACGGTCAAGTACTCCCACGTCACTTTTGGAGACCACACTTCGTCCCTTACTTCGAATTTGTCAACCAGGTTGCCACCCTCATTAGCCAACCTCCGCGCGACCTTTCCAAGAGGGCTTTCAAATAGGCTGCTCCACTTTGCGTCACTCTCGCCCTCCGTAGGTTCCTTAACTTCAAACTCCACACCGTGATCAAAGCCACTAGTTAGTCTTATAGCTGTTCTCGCGGCCAATGTTTGGTAATTGACGACCTTATCAAACTCTATGGAACGCAGCTGGCTTAGCTCCAAGCCTTCATCTTCCCACAAGGCTTTTAAAACCTCGTTGAGATGGAGTGGCGATGGCCTAGTTAGGTTACGGCCGTTCCATGCATCTAATACTGTGATCTTGTAATCAGTCTTGTCGACTACAGCCCGAACAACAGGCCGTTTGCCCTGCTCGTAGCCATTAGTGAAGACACCTCTGGTCTGGCGGCTTGACATGCCTTTCACAACAGTGTGGGCGTCGTTTCCCTAAGGTAAAGTTGTAAGAATTGAGTGCTTCGTTGAAATCGGGGGGGGGGGGGGGGGGGGGGGGGGGTTCCTACTGCAAGCTATGCAGGATAAATCAATAAACCGTCACTGCACAGAGATCAGAGGAAGAATTACTGTGCCAATTACAGTGCCCAAGAAGAGGGCAGCTATCAAGAAGAGATTTGTAATAGAGAGTAACCTCATTGCAATTGAGAGTAGAGATCAGAAGGTGCAACGAATTCTCGTTTTTCGTAGCTTCGTCTGACAATTATGTAAAGAGCTTCGTGGTGTCCCGGCATTTAGACCAGTAGAAGGCTCTATAAACAACACAACTAGACTAATCTTGTTTTGATACTACTAGAAATCTCATTTTCTTCAACATAGGCGAGCCTCAGTTTTAAAGTGATAATGAATGTATTCCGATAACAACTAGCAGAGCAATCTCACTCCCATAAACCACAGGACCGAATAGTAAGGGATCTGCGGATTGAGCTTCTGACATGTGTGGATACTCTGTTATGTATAAGTACCGCAAGCCTTTTAATTCCTCAACTGGACCCAAGCTTCATTATGAAATGACCCTGGTCGGTATAGGCAATAACCAATGATCCAGCATTACAGTAATTACCGGGCAAAGTGTACTTTGATAAAGGGAAGTCCGGACGGCTGCATTGGTTAGAATATTCTGGTTTCTATTTTCAACCTTTAGAGATTGGCGCTGTTTTCGATTAATTCCACTGTTGGCATCAGCCCGAAATCTTAAGTCGAAGGTTTCAGTGATTATGCCAAACACAGGTCTTTCCACTCGTTTTCATTGGTTCAAGAACCCAAAACCAAGGCGCAAATGCAAGACAAGGTATACGCAGTTTCGGTCTCGAAGTCTACAGCAACACAAGCTCCGTTGAATCAAGTAAGGTTTGCATTGTCACTAATCCGATCATTTTTGGCGGTGCGCCCCGCAGGACTGATTAAATCATCGACATGCGATTGACTGGTGATTGCAATCCTTTCATGTCAAACCAACACAACTTTCCTACCCTTTTGTACGGCTGATTGCCATACTCGATCATGCACCGCTCCCAGTGGTTCTTGTATGGCCGGTTGTTTTTGACAGCAGCTGAGAGGGTGTATCGCAGACCATGTGTCACATTGGATAATGGAGCGGTGCTTTCAACCCAACATCAACACAGCACTCGCTCAGTAAGCAATATACCGATATGCCCAGGATTTCTGGATGTCATACTGTTGCCTGAAACGAATCCTGCCACCACTAGCCTTCTTGTGCCCAAGTTCAACTTGACTAAAATACTGGTCTAGGTGCAAGCCTTACAGACCCACTGAGTGGTTGAAAGAGTGCCTTTCATTAACCAGCGCTCTTCCGAAAGTTAAAGGTCAAATTCATGAGGCTGTGGCAACTTGTTAAACCGATCGGCGGCGAGCTAAGTGACACAAACATCGACCCTTGTTTTCTGTGTAGCTTCTAGGTCATTTCAGCCCCATGTAGCATCTCGATAACTCACATATTTCGTATTTCAACCTGGAAGGAGAGTGATAGGTTCCTCCTTCAGCGAAAAGGCTTCGGTGTATGTCGTGGACTCACTGGCATGCTCAAAAACAGATTCGGATGAAGACGAGCGGGTATCGATATCAATTGCCCCAAGCACTCAAGTTTTGCGATCTAATCGAAGCAACGAGAGCGGGCACGATGGGATCGCTACACCATCTCAACGGCAACTGATCAAAAGTCCATCAGAACTACACTTACTTCCAAACATTCATTTCGAAAATGAAGACAACACTTGTTCTCCTAGTCACGCTCCTTACTGGCGCGAACGTATGCGCCCAGTACATAAGATGCCACTGCACATGGCCGATGGAAGCGTGAATAATACCATCACCGCAACTGTGTGCAACAATAGCGACAAGGCGGCCCCGAAAGGTCCGGGCTGGCCTGTATTTACCCAAGACGAGGACGGTGTCACCAAATGTGTCCTCGCCGATAAGGACCGAACTATCGTTCACGGGATAGACAACTGCGAATTATAGGTACTGCACAGATGCTGGTACAACAGGCTTAGACTCTTTTTGCGAGGACCAATGGAACACATAGAGAGATAAGAAGTCGAGTGCTTGGAAAGGAAATGCCCCTCCGAAATAAACAGAAGATCCAGACAGATACCTGCCGAAGAACAAGCGACAGTAGCTGAAATGCTGTAACGACCTTGGGGCACATTACCACCTGAATCGGGCGGACTGAGCAGGCAATGGACAAAATAGATGTTTGTGAAGTGGTTGCCTAGTTGCTAGAGGAATATGAAGAAGGTGCAAGCCGGACCAATAAATTATGGACAAGAAATCAAACAACCCATAATGCAGCTTTTTAACGGGTGACTGACATTGCTTTTCAGCCCATGACCCACGTAAATGATGAAACATGTCAATCCATTACGTGGTTAGGGCAGCGTCGTTGTGGTTTCTGGTGGTACGGGGTTCGGTGTAGTGGCTTCTATCGGGATTAGGAGAGAAAAGTACAAACCGTTATGCGGACCACAGAGTCGCTTTCTATGACCCCATTTGAGCAGAATGATGGTGTTAAGGTGTTGTAGAGGCCGTTTGCCTTCATTGAGGACACGCGCTCTTCTCTCAACTGGCCGGCCCGCTTTCTCTTGAATTGCGCCCACTATCAGTAGCAATAAGAAATTTGCGCCGAAAGAAGAAGGACGTTGTGCTTCTAAAGATCGTCTTTGTTCGATAGCCCAACGCATTGTCAAAGGCAGAAGATGTTTCGTTTGGACGAATCTCAAGTCGAAGAAGCTTGGTCTTGATTCCCCTGAGGCCCACGTGCTTTAGTGGGTCACTGATCTCAAGAGGCTTGCGTTCACCAACATGGCTGGTTTCTATTTCAGTCTCCACGATGTCAAGTCGCACATTCCACCTGGAATTCTGGACCGTAAGTAAGTTACTGACGTCTTCCTGACATAAATCAGTTTCTGGTGAATCACATCCACCTCAATCCACACGGGACCCAACGTCAACTGCAGGGTCCACAACCACGGCAACGACATCTTCCAGTAGATCCACATCCGCCTCTCGTCTGGAACCGAAGACGGAGGCATGTGGCGACTCAAGGAGGGCAAAGACCCCAAGTCGGCCAGGCCCGTTAACAACCGCAGGGTTCCACTGCCCCGTCTTAAGGGGTGTGGAGGTCTACAATACCGAGATTCCTACTTCGACGATGCTATTTGCTGACACAATAAATAGCTTCCTCTTCTACCCGCGGCCCAAGTGGAAGGGCGGTGAGAAAAGCGAGTATATTCACGTCTAGTTGGCACTAGAGTTTGTCCTTGATAGTGCCTAGTAATTCTTGTTTGAGATGTCAAGTTACCGTGTAATCAATTGGTCCGCATTTCACCTGTTCTTGTTCATCGTGTCTCTCATCATCTTGAACCTCACGGTGCAAGAAACCGTCCGTGATTGGTTTTTCTGTAGCGACCGAGATTTTGGAGTCCGATAGATCAAGAGAGCGGAAGTGCAACTTCGCTAGTTGACTAGGCGTTTAAATGAAGTCAAAATTATCAGATTGAGCAGCAGGGGCTACGTTCACCATAAATCTCTCGTTTGCAATGATCAAAGTGTTAGCAAAAAGATGCATCAATGAAGATGAACAGTTAACTTGTTCCAAGATAACGGAAGGGGTATTATTATCTGGACTAAAATAACTATGAAATCAATGCTCTTGGCATTTAGCCCAGAGGAGCACATGTGAAGGGGCTGCTGATCTTTCCGGTCTTGAACTTGAGATCCTGTAGAAAATCGTTAGTGACATGCTAGTGGGCTGATTAAGACGTAGAGACTTACAATCTCAACAATACTGGCGTAGGTACCGCAGACAAGAACAATAATACCAATGAGGAAGGAGACACCGTGAAGAGCAGTCATGGTGAGGTTTTTCTTGGCAAACGGAGAACCGTCGCGGATGAGCATGAACCACATCAGGGAAGGGAAGTAGAAAGTGAAGCCGGAGATGAAGAGCGAAGAGCTGATGGACAGGAGCTCAGAGAAGAAGGGAATGGCCTCAGCGATGATGAAGGCGAAGACCGTGATGATGGTGATCAGGCCCAACCAGGTGATCCAGCCCATCTTGGTGTTGATGAAGCGGATGATGGAGTTCTTGTAAACACGGCCGTGGATGTAGCGAGCGACGACAGTGGTGTTGATTGATCCTGAAATGAAGATAACAGGCAAAGCAACACCGAAAGCAACCTTGGAGATGGTGTGGCCGGCCGAAAGCAGGGCGGGGGACTGAACCTCCTGACCAACAAATGCGTAGATGAGGGCGCCAGTGACGGTGTAGATGAAGATCTCAATAAGACCAAGAGCCCAGATAGACTTAACGTAGTCGGTGGGGGTGTGCATCTCATCCATGAAAGAGAACTGGCAAATGGCGAAGGAGTAGGCAAAGACGATGTTCGTGATAGCGATGAAGGCCTCAGCGAAAGTAATGCCGTCCTTGGGCCAGGCGGACCAGGCCGCAGTGGTGATGCTTCCCTTGTTGACACCGGTCGCGATGATGGTGATGCCGATGGCCAGGATGATGGACACAAAGTCGATGTATCCCAAAATGGCGACTTCGGCGAACGAGGGAGGGATGGCGAGGACAAGGAGGATAATCGCGGAAACGACGGCGAACACAATGGAGCAGGCGCCGTCGTTGGTGATGTTGCCAAAAGCGATGGCGCCAGTGAGGGTGTGAGAGCTCACCAGGAACGTCAACTGCAGCACAAACATAGCACCGATGATTTCGTATCCGAAACGACCGAACATGAGCTGGCCAGCATCGGCATAGTGAGAGACGTGAGGGAACTTGATCTTGACCTGACCGACGACGTCACTAGTGTAGATGGCGACAATACCGAGACCGACGCTAAGAATGACACCAGCAACCATTCCAAGAGTGGCGAAGGCGGAGGGCAGACTCAGACTGCCGAGGGCGATGGCCTCAACAATGAGGACGACAGTGAGACGCTTCCAGCCGAGGCGGTGGAAGTGGGCGCTACCCTGGGCGGCCTTCTGTTTCTCGAGGTCTTGGCGGTTGAGGTCGGTGACCTCGCCGACAACCTCACCGGGGAAGACGGCGTCGCGGGAGAACTGAGGGGCAACGACGGCGCCGTCGGACTTGTAGTCCTTGCTCTCGGTGGCCATGGCCTGGTTCTGTCTAATCTGGTCGTGGTCCATCGTGAAATGCTTTGTTTTGTTGGAGTGGTCGGTTTTTTCCCGGGTTGTGTGGCGTGGGTCCTTGGCGGTAGACTTTTTTTTAAACAGGAGTGATGTCAACTGGGTTGCCGAGGCTTGTTTGTGTTGAAGAGTGGTGGTGCAACAGGACCGCGCGCACACACAAGAGATGGACCGGGTTGAGCTAGTCTGACTTCAGTTGAAGAAGAAAGAAGTGATGAGAGTCAAGTGCCGCTTGGACTGAAGGAAGTGAGGAAAAAACATCAAGAAGATGGGAAGACAAAAGGCAGGATATATGTGGCAAGGGGCGGAGCAACCAGCACCGACCCCGGAGTCATGCCGAGGGCTCGACCTCGTCGAGTTGAGAGCGTTCAACTCGACTGGTCCCGGCATCAACGATCATTGGACCAGGGTCTTATCTCTGGCCCCCGCGATCGTGGGCGGTGTCACCGGTAGCTGGGGGTGACATGAATGGTCAGCGTGTGAGTGGGCGGCAAGAGTTCGTCAGTCCAAGAGACTCTATGGAGACAATGGTTATCAAAGGTCACATCAACCCGGCCCTTGCCTGCTTCCATGCGTGTTGGAATTGCGGGGGAATAAACCGTTGTAGACTTTCCCCGCGAAATTGACCAGTGTCCCTGAGATTCCAGAATGACACTGGCCCTTTGGCGTTCCGAGTTTCTCAGCCAGTATGACACTTTGCGCTGTCAAGAAAACCAGGTCCGCGACGAGCGAGTACTGCGCTGTAGAGGCGTGTTGATGGAGACGCGCTGGTGGTATTGCGGGACTAAGACAATTGGAAGAGTTTTCACATCGTAATACGGTGGATATTGTGACCTATTCTTTACCTAACGGACCCAGAAACCGAGCCGCAGGGTGGCCTCACCTTACCCCTTGAGTCAGTCCATGCCAACGATCAACCCCGAAATACGACCGGTGGCGCTGGGAACAAGCCTGGCTCGACTGGGATGACGGGCCTCTGTTGCCTGCACGGCATCCGCGAGGGGGAGGAAACAAGGAACGGTAAACTCTCTCTTATCTCTGAGCGCTGAAACTCGACGGCGAAGAAAACAGCGTCATTGTGTGAAAAACATCGGACGTTGGGCCAAGAGTATGCGGCTCAAAGCTTTTAGACGAAATAAGACGAGCCAAGCTCGACGATTGCCGAGCAAGGGGGGCCTGAGCTGTCCCTGAGAAACACCACCATCAGCGGCCGTTCCGTCCTCCCTCCCGCAGAGCCGTCGACAGGTTTTGCAGTGATACGCCGATGCGCTAACCAGCAGTGGTTGCAAAGCCGCTTACCCGCAGAGAACCGTAGGGCGAAACGTAATAGCGTCGTCTTGGTCCCGTACATTTCCGACATCCTCGAGTCGTGATCCTTGCCGATCCCACTTTCGCGGTCACGTATTGGGAAGGCTTCTAGAAGATCGCCTAGAAGGCTGAAAAAGGCTTGTCGACGCCTCCTACGTACTTCCCTGCACACAAGGACGCAGACCCCTGCATATCCCACGCTCGGCATGCGTTGGCGAGGCGAACTGGACCAGATCTCACGCGACAGGACCTTGACACCATCCTTGCTTCAGGCAGAGAGACTCGACTTTGGTGCGAGAACCGAACCCCAACTTTCTGTAACCAGACCCTATTTTTCTTCCCATTTCACCCGCATTTGAAAGGATTGTGACTGGCTAGTGGGTTTAGCTACTCAGTTTGTTTGACATACAACCATTACCAACTCTCGAGATAACAGTCTCGGCGTCGGATGGAAGGGGGACTGTTTGCGAACGGAGCGCATTTACGCCGAGTGGTTGCCCGACATTAAGGAGATGGGATTAGCAAGCACAATCAGTTTCATCAACAGTGTGGGTGACGAAAGTTCCGCTGGTTTCCTTGCCTGTGGTGGTAATGAAAGATAAGGCCGTCGAAAAGGGTGTGTTGCATCGATGTCAAACTGAGGTGATGAGCACTGCAGTCATTTTGCTGATCTGCCGCTTGTGGCGGCCCCGAAGGTTCAAGCTTGCGTCGAGGACTCGGCCGACGCGCGCAATAACCAGGAAACACGTCGACGCGGTTTCCGACGGGTTTTTGCTCGCTCCTCCTTGTTTTCTGGCAAGGGGTCATGCCAAAGGGGTTAGGGGCCCCCTCGAAAACGGGGAGCCCGCAGCCACGGGGCCCTGGCACCAGGCAAGGGTTGGGGCGAAGCTGTTGGTAATTCCAATTGTGTCATTGAATCCGGGGTAGATTTGCGGGGTTGGGGCCGGTTGCTTCGAAAATGGCAATCTTGGACGGCGGTGCGGGAATTCTACAAGTCGTCGATAGAGGTGTTCCAATTGAGTTGTTCCTGTGTCCCTGTGTCCCTGTGTCCCTGAAATGACACTTGGGTGACTGAGTCGTGTACGTCCCCCTTCGGTTTCAGCCGGATGAACGCATCATCGACCGACATTACTGCAAAATGGGCTATCCCGGCATGCGTTGACTCCGAGCAGCGAATGATGTGTCAGCAACGTGGTCCGAACCATTCAGCATTCGCGCCGAGCTCTCCGAAAACCTGGGGAACGGCGGAACCGAAATGGACCAATGCCAGTCTTACTACTTGGCTTTGCAAGCAAAAATCACATGTTCTATTCTAGCTACGTGACCCCACGCTCCCACTGAGCCCATGCGTCGTCTAGAGCCGGCAGGCAATACTTGTCCCTCCACAGGAATCCTGCAAGAAGCTGTTGCAGGTTCTCGCGCGTGCACCTCTCCGGCGGCAAAATGTCCCTGGCTCTCTCCAACACCTTGACCAGCCTTGACACGAACCACACACGGTCTTCTGTTGTTCCGGAGCCGACGACGCCAACGAACAGAACCCACATGAGGGCGGCATCGTGGGAGACCCATATGAGGGCGATGGCGTCGGCGTCCTCCAACGCCGCCCGCATCCGTGATACCAGTATGCGGACCATGTGCCCCGTCGTTGGAATTTCCCGCAAGACGGCATACAGGAACACATGGGCCGCCGAGACAAGGACGAGGAAGCGTTTCTGGACTGGCGTAGCCGTCCGCCGCTCCGCGTAAAGGAAGTGCAGGATCGTGCTGTCGGCTGTGTTCATGACGATTCTGATGTCGTCCGCTGCCACGGCCCCCGCCTGCGAGCAGATTGCCTGCCTCAGCGTCGTGAAAATCCTGCGTGGCTCGTTGCCCTCGTCAGGTTTGTGGCCCCCCAGTCTGTCCAGATGACGCAGTGAAGGCATCATTGCGCGACTTACCACCGACGACGGAAGGGACACCTGATCGAGGGTGTGGAACATGGGGAATTTGGGAACCCTTCCCAGACCTGATGCCACTTGGATATCGATCCTGATGAAGATTGGTGAGCGAGTGGGTCATGTTTCCAAGTCGGCAATGAGTGCTCACCAATTGATAGAACGGCAGAGGATATAGTCGTGCTTGATCGTGTCCGGCCCGCCGCGCGCTGTGATCATGGCATGAAGCCCAGTCAGGTGGACCTCGGCCGCCGAGAAATGACCTTGGAAAGCCTATCGGCGATTATCAGCATTAAATAAAGAAAAAAGCTTTTAAAAAAAGCGGCAGAGCATTTATCGTCGACTCACTTCAACACTCCCCAGCATGGCAACACCAGCCAATACGGACAGATCATCGCTCGCCAGCTGAGCAGACTCGCGGGATTCCAAGCGGCTCCTGACCATACGCATCGCCTCTCCCTTTTGCAGGTACCCTTCTCGTTGAAGCTTGGGGTCGGGCAACGGCATCGTTGCCGCGAGAAACTCGGCGGCCAGGGCGAGCGTGGTGCGCATGATGAGAGAGCTCTGCATGGCATATGGGAACCATGGCCGCTTGGTATCGGTTGTGGTCGAGTTAAGGTTGAACCTAGTGGTGACTGCAGAGTGAGCTTACAAAGAAGTACGAAGATTCGGCTCTAGAAGAATATTGGGTCCATCTCACAGTATTTTACGAGAGCGTCAACTGATGGACTATTAGGGATTGGTAACGTGTTGAAGGGATCAGCACTATCACTACCCAGCCTTTGGATCCAGGGTGGAAGAGAAGCCTGTGACAGCAGTTCATAGATATCCGGAGACTGAGAAGACGTGAGTAACCGAGTGTGCGAGCTGTGAAAGAAAAATAATAAAAATAAAAATAATAAAAATCAAAGGGGTAATCGTCGTACAAGAGGTTCAGACGTATCCTTGCGGCGTTGGTTCTTGGGGTTCTTGGCTTTGGTTGCTGTGCCGCCCAACCTGAAGCGACCTTTCAGATGCGCCTTGCCCCTTATGGTCCCTTGAGAGATGAGAGCCGTTGAGGCTCCCAATTGAGAGCCGCCCCTGTGGATAGCAGTTCGAATGGCATGGCTTCGGACAGACTTGTTGGCCGGCTGGAAGGTCCCCTCAACAGCGTCGACGGTAACGAACTTGTAATCAGATTCGGGACCCATGTTAAGGGTCAAGCAGCCAAGCGGCGGCTACCTTAGGGCTGAAGTTCAGGTGGCCCGAGTTCCATTAGTCCTAAAAGACTCACTCCTGCCTGGAAGCCCTTCGGCATCTCTGAACTGACGCTCAATGACGCTATTCAAAGACGGAAGAGACCCTGCCGGTCAACCAAAGTCAAGCGGGATTGGCCAGCACTGGCAGATGGCGGTTAGCTAGTTAGTTAGACGATGTCTCGTTGGTCTACGACTCGTAATGGCTGCTAGGAGTTAGTAAGCAACCATGGAAATGGTCTGACTCCGTCACAAAAGGATCAACAACTGAGGAGACGAAATGAGGGGGAGAAATCAGTGAGTGCGGGCGTACCACTCTCTGCTCTCACGGCCGCGATCGGTACGTACCGCGAGGGAACTTCAAGTCCAGGCTAAATCAAGACAAGGTTCTGCCTATCTAAGCCTAGAAAGTGTAGCGGAGAGCCTATTAGCCAATAACAAACCGACGCTTAGAATAGAGCGGAGAAGCATTCATATCTCATTGGACGTATCACGTGACTCGGACCATGTTCGTCCGGCTGGAGTACGTACCCAGTTCCCCGTTCCTAGACGATTCGTCCGTTCTCGGCCTCCGAACGGATGAAACGGACGAAAGATCCGTAAGCACGTACATGCATCAACAACGTCAATGAGAGTCAATGGTTTGGTGCCGAAAGTCGTGATATGGCGTCTTCTTTTTCGAGAGGAGTCGCATTCTACTCCGCATTTCTATCTGAAGCTTGTCAACCCAATGTCAAGTACTGTGCGTCCTTTGATTTATGATCTCGCGCGCTTTGAAAGCATCCAACGACTCGCGCGCTGCTATCGGCTCCAAATCCAAGTCTGAAACCATGGACGAGAGACCAACAAAGAAACGTAAGGTTCGCAAGGGTACGCGAAGCTGTTGGCAGTGTAAGTTCGTCCGAATGCGATGCCGCTTCTCCGAATCCTGGCCGCTTGGCTCCTCCCTCGCGGCGCTGACATCTTGCTCAGGTAGAAAGAGAAAGATCCGCTGCGAGTTCACGTCCAATGAGGAGCAAACATGCAACGGTTGCCAGGCTCGCGGTACCATCTGTGTTAGTCAAGAATTCATCGACGATGAACCGCATGGCCAGCCTGAGCGTGGGCTTGCTCAGCGGCTCGGACGACTTGAAGAACTGATGGTGAAGCTGGCCGACAAAATGGCTCCGGATGCATCAACTGTCAACAAGGCAAACACTCCAGCGTCACTGGCCGAAGGGTCTCTAGGGGCATCTGAGTCCGACAGTACCCCGCCCGAATTGGCGAGGCCTTCCAAGCGCGTCACCGTATCCTCTTCGGTACCCGGTCCGGCACCGACACGCCCGAGACAAGACCGTCCCCGGAGCGGTTGGAAGTACGAGAAAGTATGCCAAGAGGTCCACGCTGCATTCCCCTCTCCTCAAGACGCAAACACTATTGTTCATTCGAGCAGGGGCCCCGTCTTCGTCTTATTCATCTTCTATTCGTATCAAGACATCCTCGACGGCAAGTCTCCGCCGTTGGCCTCTCTCACCACCATGCTAGACGTTGCCAAGCACCCCGCTCTACTGGCAAAGCACTTACTACAGTTGACCATCTGTCTTCAACAGCTACCGCCCTCCTTTGATTCTACTCAACTTGAACTCAGCCAAAAAGGTTCTATCCAGGACAAGATGAACGAGTGGGTTACAGTGGCTAGCTTGGTCACTTCGAACGACGAGCTCCTTGGCTCTGTGGAAGGCTTGCAATGCCTACTCCTTCAGGGGTTTTATTTGCTCAATTGTGGGAATCTTCGAAAGGCGTGGCTCGCAATGAGAAGAGCGCTGAGCTTAGCGCAGCTGATGGGAATTGAGGCGGATGGTGCACGTCTTCTGAAGTCGTGTGATCCGACAACCAATCCGAATACCATACCTTCTTCTCAGGCGCTATGGAGTCGCATAAACGCCTGTGACCGCTGGATTTCTCTCCTGCTTGGACTCTCGGCTGGAACGCAGGACAACAGCTTCATGTCTGAAGAGTTTCTGGCACAGGATACCCCCATGGAGAGACTGGAAAAGAAGTACACCGCCGTTGCCCTCCGCGTCATCGAGAGAAACCGCGTACCGACCAATGAAGCCTATGCCATCACGCAGTCGGTCGACTGCGAGCTCGAAACCGCAGCCAAAGCCATGGGCAGGGCGTGGTGGGAGATACCGCTCTTGCCTGACCCCACCGATACAGCGGCCCAGATGAGCACCATGTCGCACCTGATGCTTCAGATTCATCATCACAGTCTGCTTATCCTTTTGCACCTTCCATACATGCTTCGCAACCAGACGAACAGCCGATTTGACTACAGCAAGAACACGTGTCTAGAGTCGAGCCGGGCGGTATTGAAACGTTGCGTCATCTTCAGAACTGCAAACGATGCAGCCTTTTCATGTCGCCATATTGACTACTCGTCGCTGATGGCTTCTATGACACTTTTACTGGGGCACCTCAGCCGACCTCCCAACGTACGTGAAGAAGACTGGTCAAGACAGCGAAACGAAGACCGAGCACTGGCAGAGACTGTCATGGCCAAGATGGAGGAACTGGCCCTCCTGAACGACGACAAGCTGTCCGGTGAAAGTGCAGAAATCATCCGACAGCTTCTCCCGATTGTTGACTGCTGCAACGGCATGACTTCAAGTCCCTACCCTGAAGCGGCAAGGAACCTGAAGCTTAGCATTCCATACCTTGGCGTTATTAACATCAAAACAACCGCGAACCAGGCCGCCGAGCCACACACGCTGGATCTAAGTCACTCGCAGCTTCCCACACCAAGCAACACCACCACCGTCTCATCTGAAGCCTACCAGGAGACGCCTCCTGCCGTAGCATTGGAGGTGCTTCTGGGCGAAGACAACACCATTCCACACGAAGATTTCTGTGCTGGGTTCAGCGCTGATTACCTAGGGGGTGGCCATGCCCTAGCATCACTGCCGAAGCTGGTGACTGGACCTTCCAGGGCGTTGACACTACATACTGGTCTCTATTGAACAGCGGCATGTCCTGCGAATTTACACGATGAGACCAGATGAATTCCAAAGGACTGAAGCAAAATTGTTTTCTGCGCAGCAGTTACTGAGAAACTAAACCCTTTGCATGTTGTACGCCTGCTGCTGCAAGAAAGCTGAGAACATTGCCCAGCTACATGGCTCATGTAAACAGAAAGATCTAGGGATCTCAAATCCTGTCTCAAAATTCTTTGGTCTTCCAAACCCCGAAAACTCAGAGGGACGAACTACGTTGGTAATGGTCATCTTCTCATCACACGCACGGCCACGCTTGGCGACTTCGGAAATCGAGCATTGCCAATAGCCATTTATACAACCGGCTTCTCTGTAGAGCTACCCCAGCCGGCTGTTGAGCTGTGACCCACGAAGGACAGGGACGACTGTCTACGAAGATTTGATGACAAAGGTAGTCCAATTTAGCATGGCTTCGCGTTTCGATCCAGACACAGAGCTCTCAACATCCCTAACGGGGGGTGGGGGGGGGCCTAATGGATTGCTCCACACACTGTAGCGATCTTGGCAGGCAAGCTGATGGTTTGGTCTTCGTACCGACAATTTCTCATATATGTGTTGTTATTGGTGTTGATCGATGCGCTTACATCATGTTTCTTCGTCGCGGTTTCCGGCGCGGATCTTCTGCCCTACCGGGGCACTATGGCCAGCAAAAGATCAACTCGCGGATCGAGTCCCGAAAGTCAAAGGCGCACTAATAGAGATGCCAAGAGTCCTTTGAGCATTAAAACATGAGGCGAAATCTTATCAACGGTTTATGTCCAGTGGCCACATGACTCGCTTTTGTTGCCGTGACCAATCAACGTCAACGTTGCATACGACTAATGGATCCTCAGGGGCACAAACTGGCAGATTGTTCTGTCAGGATTTGCAACACAAAAATTGAGCTGGATGCTTATACTGCTGGGCTATTATAGCGTCTTTTGTAAAACCAAGCATGAAAATGAAATGGGATGGAATCAACCGGTTTTCCCAACAAATTGTGAGAAATAAAATAACAGACGACATGTTGTCTTTCTGCATAGTCTAAATCAGCAAGAGCTTGTTCAATATCAAGAGACGGCTTCACTTTGTAGCTGCCCCGATTCGTCATCTTCTCCTTAGAGCTTGAGATTGCAAGGCATGGGCACGTTTCAGCCATGATCCGAATTAGGAATCCCTTCCTCCAGGTCCGCTCGGGTTTGTAGCGGAGACCAGCCCCAGGCCCGCAAGTTTTAATTGGAAGAGTTGGAGAAGAGCACGCTCCTTTAGCCTCAAAAGCGGAGGAGGCCAGGAAGGTAAGGGGCCTCCCAGCCCACAATGTTTTGGGCCAGACTGCTTTTGGACAACGACAAGCCGGATTGAACAAGTCTCTGTTTGATGTTGGTTGGGTTACTGGTGGTCGGGCATGGGGTTAGATGGGCGTGAGGGAGACTAGTTGAACATAATAGGCTGGGACTACTCTCATTGAGAAGCTTTCTCCTTTTGAGTCTCGTCTTCGGTTCGTTTTTGACTTCTTCCCATTGCCCTAGTTGGCTTTCACTGTCTTTTACGTTCTGTGCTCAAGGTTTTGTCATTTTCTCTCGAAAAGTACAATTTGCTTTTATCCAGAGTTTGGGCAGCCCAGCCACTCCTTTCAAAACAATGGTGTCTTCCAGTCTCTTTGTTGTCCTTGGCCTTGCTGCTCTTGCATTTGCAGCTCCTAATCCCCCTCGCATTCTTGCCGCTGACGACATCGTTCTCCTCAACCATGATGGCACTTCTCGAATCATGAAGGCCGCCGACTACGAGGCCCTCGAGATTGCAGCCGCCGTTCGCAATTCCTTCGATTCTCATGACAACATCACTAGCACGCCTGGCATAGTCCGACGCGGTTGCGAGAAGAGCAACGAAGTCCAGGTCATGTCGGACGAATCTTTCCTCAACTCCGATGTTGCTATTTCTCCAATCGCTTCATCTCTTGGCAACGTTACAACCACACTTCGCGTCTCGAACGGATTCAAAGTCGCAAATCACCTCAAGATCGGTAGCCAGATCACTTTCGGCGGCGATTCCATTGTCAAGGTGTCGCTTGGCATGAATCTGGACATAGAGTGGTCCACCTCTCAAGAAAATTCGCTCAAATACGAGGTGCCGGCCAACATGTATGGCGTCATTGTCAGCCAGCCCTACGTTCGTCGCATGCAGGGCCACTTGCTGAGCGGCTGCACGGACAGCCCTGCCAAGACCCCTTTCACGGCCGACACGTACGAGAGCCAGAGCTACGGGTCACTATCTTGGGTCAAGGGCGTTATTCGTCTGTGCAGCAGCGAGACGTACCCGATTCCTTACTGTGTGGGTCAGGGCCAGCATACATAAGTTGGGTCAGTTTGGCGTTGGTGGGTTTTCAAGTCCAGGTTGATACTGCGAGAGATGGTTTCATAGTGTACGGGCAACTTTAGTTGAGCTAACTGAAATGTGGATTTCTAGTGAAAACAATGTGGCAACATCAACGTGACCGACCGCATTTCCTACCACAGTGCTTACAAACCGTTAGTGTTTTACACGAGCCTGAGGGTATTTTCATGTCCTTGATCCAAGAAAGCTTCAACAGCTTGTTGTTCGGGCGAATCATCCTGGCCACTGCTAACGCCAAGCTTCATCACGAATACACCTATGCGCCTGTAGCAGATGGCAGGACGATCTTCATCTTTTCCCGCCGCGACTGATCTGAGAACCAGACCCAAAGCCCGCTCGGCGTCTCGCGCACTCGTTAGAAGAGTGAGTAACATGAGTGGCTCCTCAAGCGATCCGTCCAACATGGATTCGAGCCGCCTTTTCGCCTCCTCTGTATCCGGGCTCAAAGACAAAGTTTTTTCCGAAGGTTGCCATTCATCTGGCTGCTCGATTATCATAAACGGTTGCAGTTTCTTGAATCCCATGCTATCGGTCCCGAAAGTCATCAACGGGCCCTTCACCTCAAGGTAGCCGTCCGAAACCATTCCATAAGGAACTGTTGGATAGGTGGTCTGGACCTCGACGGTCAGAAGTTGTGACTTCACACAGCTTCCACTGTAGAAGAACATGCTACCGACCGTAACATGAGTGAGGGGCCCATCAACTGATGCCCAACTCCACGATGGGGCCCGATAATTGCAGTCTCTGCTGACACTACGATGCCAATATGGGGTCATGTCTTCAGGTCTCAATGCGGCCCATAAAAGCTGTGACATCAGCACCTCTGGGTACTCGGCATCATGGAACAAGCCAGCAAGGTAGCGTATCGGCCTCTCAAGGTGGCGTGAGAGTCTCTTGATGGACTCCTCGGCGATTGCCGAGACGGCAGAAAGTTTGTCTGATGGAACACCCAGAGACCGCCGACTGTAACCCTTGATGATGCCCATCCAATCATCCCAACCGGGCGTTGCAGGTAGCGGACTTGTGGCTCGGAACACATTGGTATGTGATATAGTTCTGAAGGCAAAGTCGTCCAGAGAGCCACCACTGCCAACGCCCGATGCATGGCATCGCCAGAAGAGCTGTTGGGACGAGAAGATCACCATCCGATGACTGAGCAGCGATTCCTGGAGCGTCCAGCCACGTGTTGCGATTGGCTCCGCGTCGGGGCCGAGCTCGTTATACAGCAGAACAGATCCGAGCTCGCCACTTGCTGTTCGGTACGGAAATCGAAAGGGACCAACTGCATGCTTTCCTCGGTCGCTGCGAGGTTCCAAGAAGCCTTGATTGGCCGCCGAAGCTGATGCTGCCAGAAGCGTCACGGTGTTGGCACCATAATACGATGACATGCGCCCAATCTCAGTCGCTTTGTCATGCGGGTTGTCTTGAAGTATGCAAAGGGCATCGACCCAGAGATACTCAAGCCCCATGGCGTGAGTGAACTTGATTGCGTCGTGTATTGTTCTTGAAAACTGGGAAGCATGCATACCAGCCCGGAGACGGTCTCGTGTATGGGATGTCAGGCTAGGTTCCTGCGGGCCACCCCAGCAATATGAAAGTGCTGCAAACCCTGCTTTCGCAATGTTTTTCTGCGTATCGGGAATTGTTTCGTCTTTTTCCACGAGCCTTACTTTGAGAACACCATTAGCATCTACGTGAACTTGGAGAAGGCGTGTTGGTACACCAGAAGTATCAACTTGTGCCTCCCCCGATTCAGTAACCGCTCCGAGCCCACGACACTCGGGATGCTGTTCAATACATCTCCGTAAACACTCTCTTGACAACGATACACTCTTTGAACTCGCGACATCCAAGTCCATTGGTCTTGTAGTAATGTGATCTGCTGCGGGGTTGCCCTCTTCCGCACATGCAAATATACCCGGCGTTATACTAACGGCTCGCGCACTTGAAATTTTAACTTCGATGCTCAACTGGTGTTTTTGACCATACCAGTACCTGCTCTTGAGCATGAACGTCGCATCTAGCAAGTCTCCCACTCTCTCAATGCTGTTCGCTGGTGGCGGGTACTGGAGGAGTAGGTCGTCTAGGATCCATTGATAAAAGGCACACCCCGTCTGGGCAGCTCGACACGCTCCATGGATATCATGATGAAGATGAAATTCTTCGTTGTGCACGGGCGCTTGTCGCGCACCTTTGGGTTGAGGGAGCATGTAGCTGTTCAATGGCCCAGAGAGATGATTCTTGGCGCAGGAGGTGCAACTGTGTGGATTGGCAATCGTCAACGATTCCTTCTCGGTAATCAATGTGCGATTTTGCAGTACTTCTTTTCTTGTCTTCAGGTACTGCAGCGTCTCTTGTTCTTTGGGGCAAGGGGATATGCTCATCATGGTGAAGGGCTGACAATGTTGTGTTGCAAAGGCGTTGGGCATGCCGAATTGTTCCAGTATTCGGGTAGTAACAGTGTTTGGATATGAATGCTTCCGACGATGGTTTCGTTGAACAAAAGTCACGCTTCATGCGGGGGAACCCATTCTTCGCACCCAACGCCTGCTTACTGACATACCCTCTCGCTTAGCGCTAAGATTTGATAAGCACGAAGCGATATTTGATGTGGTCTCTCTCTTGACCAATAAGATGTTCGTGTGGCCATCATGTTGATACTGGTAACAGGAAAGCTGCCTTCTCATGCTGCCCACGCCTTTGCCTGTCCCTTGACAATGGCCACCTCATCGTTATCCTCCCTTGATGAATAATCTTGCTCGACATGTGTCTCGTAAGTTTTTTGAACGTAAACCCGTCCGTCCATCTGGCCGCTTCTGTGCAAATCGTCTAGCGGTATTGACTCCGTGACCATGACTGATCTCGACGTTGTGTTTGGCCCGTAGCTGCTCATAGCACCAGGCTGGCTCTTTTGGCCGCCGTATCGCTGTGTAGTTTTTTTCTGACTGGAGTGATATTTCTTGACTCCTCGTGTGAGAAGAGCCTTGAGAGGTGGCAAAGAGCCGACGACGACGGCTGTAGCTGTTTCGACCGCACCCCAGATGGCGAGTCCCACGAGGTCGACAGTTTTCCCCTGTATGACCTGGGTCATACGCACGATGGCAACACATATGATGATGATGGCGAGACTAAAAGCTAAGCCTAGCCCGACTTTTTTCTTTTTATCCAGCTGTAGAGATGGCAAGACTGTTATTGGCAGCACCATTATCATCAGATCAGAAGCGATGTCGACGGTGGTGGAGTAAATGACGTTGAAGGTCTGCATCCAGACTTCATGCGGCGTGTTGCACTTTCCTGTGTGACTTTGTCAGTTGTACGATCGGCGCATGGGACGAGATGCCAAGCAAACGTGTCATAAGGGGTTGACAAACCAGCTTTGAAGTAATCGGATGGAGGGCTGCAGGTTAAAGCGCTTGCCAGCCAACAGCCAATGTATGCCAGAAAAGCAAAGACAGCCACACAGTACCAAAGGCGCCGGCGTACAGTAAATGGTTTGACAAGACGGTAAAACACGGCCATGAAGCTAGCCTTGACGGACCAGAGGATAGTCCAGAAGAGCTTTATGATAGGGAATTGCCAACGGGTCAGGTCTTCCGTCTTGACACCTGTTTCCGTGGTCACTGGGATTCGTCCTGCCGACAGATAGGTGGTGTAGTACAGCGCGTCAAGCTGTCTTGTTTGTAGACTGGTCATGGTGAGAAGACACATCCAGGCCCAGATGATCCAGTAGTCATCGGCGAGAAAGGAGCGGTTCTGACGCCATCGTACCGCAAGTCTTAGTCCAACGAACAAGCTGGCAACTGAGAAGCAAATCCAGATGATGGCTGTGAGGGTCTGCCGATTGATGGACTGTGCCGCTCCCGTCAAGGGGGCGTCAGGGTTAGAGGCTGCGGACATTAATTGCAGAAATTCAACTGTGTGTGTGTGTGTGTGTGTGAGAGAGAGAGAGAGAGAGAGAGAAGGACCCATGAGCACTGCAACAGCCAAAAGGGGCCGAGGACACATATATTGATCAACAAGAAGAGGATATCGCTTTTCAATTGCCATTGAGAAGTACCAAATGAGTGGCTCTATTGAAACAGCAGATTTTCTGTGAGGTTCTGCACATTGGATGTTGTTGGATGCAACCGAGCAAATTACTGCCGGGGAATGGAACGCGCGCATTCAGGGGCCAGAACCTAGTCCGGTAAGGTTTTTTCCTATCATGCCTTCATAGGGAAGTCCTTAAGATACGTGACATGTACCGGCATCTCGACAGCGGATGCAGCCAAGCCTTGACCTGATTGATGGCATTTTGGTTGTTGAAAACAAGCAAGAGCCAATCCCAGGACACTGTACTATGTACCACCAGTTAACCTTCGAAGCATTGGGCATTTGAGGGACACTTTGCTCCGCAACACAAAACTTAAGGACAAAATGGATGCGTCCCGACGAGAAGCAAAAGGAATCCGAGGTCACAGTGTTCTACACGCCGCAAACCCCAACGACTGGTTGCAGAGACTTTTATGTATCCTCTCCGTTATTCAAAATCGATGACTGATAGCTCATATTCTACGTTAGAATTCCCATGCATAATCCTACAGATCCATAGCAGGGACAACGAGACTCACTAGCACCCAATGCAGTGTTGTTCTCCGTGGCCCTTCAGGACTAATGAAGATTATTTCGAGTGTGACAACGGGTTGTGAAGTTGGGAAAAGTTCCAAGTCTTTAACCCGGAACGCCTCGACCAGCCCGAGAACCAAGTCAAAAACGGAAACGATTCCGGTTGGGTGTGCCCTTTAAAGTGTTACATGGCGAATGCGAGAGGGTGGAGTTGATCCAGGATCGTGGCTTTGATCCTGGTATTTTCGACAGTAATCGCAGGTGCAAGTTGCTAGCGCCAACCGCATCACATCCTTCGCTTCTTGGGGTGACTAGGATTCCTGTTGCGAGGTAGGAGAAGCTCATCCTTGATGGTAGTTGTTGGTGTGGGACCTCAGACGTAGCTTCATTGAGACATGTCTCTGGAAATCCTGAAGTGCGTTGTTCATCTCTAGTACCCAGAGTTGCCTTTTTTGAGAAACTATTTGTATTACTTTATATGGGTAACCAACCTGCTGGTACCCAGACTAGAGCAAACTATGGGGCAAGGGGGCCAAGAGGTCAAATACGGAGAGGTTCGCTTTGATTTGGACACTGGTATAAATACTCTGAATCATCACCAATGGCAGCGAGCTTGCTGTCCGCCACCCACATCATCCAAGAGCGGCAATGCAATCGGCTGTGAACGTACTCGGTTATCATCAATTTGCCTCGGGAGAACTGTATCGACATCGCTTGCGACGGTCGCTTCTGCAGTGGCATGGGGGTTCCGTCAATCTCATCTCCTGTGCGGCACTCGCGCCTTAGTGTGGCGGAGAGGCTTCCAACCGAGGTGGAAGACCGGGGTCCTGGGCCGGGCCGGGGTCCAGCGTCCGGACGGGGACAGCCATACCGGGGAGGGGAGCGCACAAATCATTGGCCTTTGATGATCAGTGTCTCACCCCCGCACCGGTGGCACTGGCGCAGGACGGCTGCATCTTGATGTTGGTCGTATCCTGGCACATGGTAAAGATCTGTAGTCGCTGCGACCCTTCGGCCCTTCGCCGTTGCCACCTTGTCTGTTTTCTCGGCTTCTCTGGCCCAAAGCCAAGACCTACTTTCGTTAGGCCCCTCCTGCGCTAACTCGAAAGACGGGATCCCGGCGTAGGCCGGGCGGCCGTATGCAATACATCGACCGGAGCAATTGATCTCGCTTGGAAGCCTGCAGAGTAAACAATTTGGCGGTTTGTTGCGGGTCTAGATTGTCCTCACATACCTGATAAATATCTTTGTCACAATTATTCCATCCCTCCGATTTGTCTTTCTGCCAGCCCGCTGCAGAGTTTATCAAGTTGCCAACTGTATTGTTCACACAAGGTACACCAACATGGAGTTCATCAAGGCCTTGTCGATCCTTGCGGTCCTCGTTGCAGGCTCACAAGGGGAAGGGTTTGGAGACCAGTCTCTGGCCGAAGCCTTCTTGCCGAAATGCAAAAGTGTAAGAAAAACGAACCCCCTTTTCAATGCCTGTGAATGCCATCCGAGGATCAATGTTAACTTTCTGAAGGTACCCGGCGACAGCAGCTGGCCGTCTGAATTCTCATGGAAGGCCCTCAACCTGATCACCGGCGGTAAGCTCGTGAAGACTGAGCCCATTGCCCAGTCATGCTACGATGGCCCCTCCAAAGACCTTGAAGAGTGTGCCTACGTCACAAAGATGTGGTCGGACCAAGACTTCCAAACCTCCAACCCCATCGGTCGGCCGTACCCTTACAACATCACTTGCGCGCCGGTCGACTACGCCACAAACCAGGTCCCGACCAGCTGTTCCCTCGGGTCGCTTCCGACGTATGCCGTCAATGCGACCAACCGCGCGCACATCCTCTCGGCTCTTCTCTTTGCGCGCCTTCACAACGTTCGCCTCGTCGTTGCCAGCACAGGGCACGATCTCCTTGGTCGCTCCGACGGTTACGGCGGTCTGGAGATCTGGCTTAGATACTACCGCAACAGCATCGACTTCCAGAACACGTACACATCGGCCAACAGATGCTCCAAATCTAGTTGGACAGGCAGTGCCATCCATATCGACGGTGCTTGGCAGTGGAGGGATGTCTACAAGGTTGCCAAGGCGAACAACGTCATCGCCGTTGGGGGAGGCGCGGTGTCTCCGGGAGCAATTGGCGGCTGGCCCTCCGGAGGTGGCCACGGTCCCGCGACGCGCAACTACGGCCTCGGAGCCGACCAGATCCTCGAGGCCGAAGTGATGCTCGCAGACGGGCGCGTCGTCACGGCCAACCATTGCGAGAACACGGACCTTTTCCGCGCTCTCCGCGGCGGCGGACCGGGATACGGCATCGTCCTTAGCACCACCATTAAGGCGCACCCCAACATCAACGTCGTGACGGCCCACAAGCTCGCCATTGCGCCTCTGCAGCTTTCAGCCAACAACTCGGATCTCTTGGACGCCGTGTCCGTTCTTCTGCAGTCGTATCCAGACCTCAGCGACGCCGGCTATGCCGGATACGCCTACTGGTTCCGCAACTACCCGGGTGTTTTCGTCGCGAACGCCACCTCGGGCTACTCCCATGGGTTCTGGACCATTGGCAAAACACAGAAAGAGGCCGACGCCGGGTTCGCCCCTGTCCGTGAGTCTCTCGCCAAGTTCAAGGACCGCCTCTTCGTCTATGAGAGCTTCGCGAGTTACAACGACTACTGGGCCTTCTACGAGGCCGAGTCGGGATTGTACGACCCTACCGGCGACACTTCGATCTTGACGTCTCGCATGATTGATCGCTCTGCCGTCGCCGACTACGACCACGTCCGCGAGGCTGTGGAAGTCCTCAGCGGCAAGCCCGAAGAATACGCATCCAATGTCGTGCTCCTCGTGTCCGGCGGGCAGGTTTTCCAGGATGCCAAAGACAAGACCTCTGGCTTGCATCCCGCCTGGCGTAACTCCTCCTACGCTCTCATCACCGGTCGCGGCATCCCCAAGACCGCCAGCAACGAGGTACGGAAGGCGGTGCAGGACGACATTACCTTTGTGAAGGGCGCCGCCGGCAAGAAGCTAGCGCCGACCACGGGCGGTTACATGAACGAGGGCGACCGGCACGACCCGGACTACATCCAGACGTTCTACGGTGCCAACTACGCTAGCCATCTGGCGGCGAAGAAGAAGTACGACCCTTTCAACGTGTTTTACTGTCCGTCCTGTGTTGGTGCCGAAGCCTTTGTCGAGCGGCCGGACGGACCATTGTGTGAGGTGTGAGCACGAAGGTTTAGCTTAGTTGTGGGCAGCTTAATAGTAGACATGAGAAGTGGGCTTGCATACTGTACAGTATTGGGACGAACCTAGAGACACAATCGATAGTTGTTTGTTAAAGCTGAGAGCCGTTTACATCTCATGGCCCACATATTAACAGGGTATTATTGTGACGGTGCATCACAGTCGTGGGCAGGTCATTAATTAATCACGTCGAGATGACAATCAAATCATAATCCCATGGAGTATGTTAACAGTAGTGTTTCCCATATCTGTGTGGCCGGCCGTTATTTCACAAGCTCGCGTCTCCCTATCACAGATTGTCATTACTGAATGGTTGCAGAAATAAACTTTTAAGCAATTGTGATCATGTCTCATTACAGCATCGTCGCTAAACCGCCATATCTAATTATACAACATCACATTTTCGCCGTCCGCCTAGTAGGTCGTCAACTCGGGCGTGCCCTCAGCTCTCGGGAACGAGAACTTGGTCTCGACAAAGATCTTCTGGATGCCGTCCTCATGCTTCTCGAACTTGTAGTAGACCTTGTCCAAGTCGTCGAGGCGGATACGATGCGATAGCATCTGGTAGACGTCGATCTTGTCCTCCTGGACCTTTTTCAGGAGGTCCTCCCAGTACAGGTGCACGGGCGCCTGGCCGTTGCCGATGAGGCGGATTCCGCGCTCCATCAGCGAGCCGATGTTGAAGTGGTTGGTGTAGCCGACGTAGACGCCGGTGATGCCGCAGCGGCCAAAGTTGCGGACACCCTCAATCATCTCGTTGACGAGCTCGCTCGTGTCCGTCTCGGCGCCGAGGGCGATCTCGGCGGCGTGGAGCCAGCCCTTGGGGTACTCGCCGGCGGCGCACTCGATGGCGGCGTCCGGGCCGCGGCCGCCGCAGAGCTCCTTGAGTTTCGTGACAACAGTGGCCTTGTTGGTGACGCCAAACGACAGCTTCGAGTAGTCGATAAGCTCGAGCTTGTCGGCGTGCTGGGCGGGCCACTTGGACTTGACATAGGACAGGCGGGCCTCGGTGTCGATGAAGATAACCTTGGACGCGCCCTGGTCAATCGCAAAGGCACCGGCCATCTGGCCGATGGGGCCAGCACCCCAAATGGCGACCTGGTCGTTGGGGTAAACGGCGGTGTCCTTGACGGCGTTCCACGAGGTGGCGAGGACGTCGGAGAGGTACAGTGCCTTCTCGTCGGGGACGCCGTCAGGGATCTCGAGCAGGTTCACGTCGCCAATGGGAACGCGGACGTACTCGGCCTGGCCTCCGGCAAAGCCGCCGGTGAAGTGAGAGTAGCCGAACATGCCGGCGGTCTGGGAGCCGTACATGGACTTTTCCATGGTGTTGGAGTTCGTCCTCTCACACTGCGAGGAGAGCTTTTGTTTGCAGTAGAAGCACTGGGTTTTGTTAGCATTTTGGTTCTATACTTGGGGAAAACAGCCGTGTACTTACGTCGCCGCAGGCGATCTGGAAGGATGCGACGTATCGCTTGCCGACCTTGACCTTCTTGATGCCGGAGCCGACCTCGTCGACGACACCGCAGAACTCGTGGCCGAGAATGTCGCCCTTGTTCATCTGGACGACCGAGCCGTGCAGCAGATGGAGATCACTGCCGCAGAGGGTGCTCCCGGTGACCTTGAGAATGACATCCTTGTCCTCGAGAATCTTGGGTCGCGGGACCGTCACTGGGATGGGTTAGGAGATGCCGGCGATGGTGAGGAATGGTTGATTAACTCACAAATTTCGACCTTGTTCTTGCCTTGCCAGACCAGCGCCTTCATGAGCTCGTTAGGGTTGCCCTTCTCGCCGCTGTAGTTGGTGACATCCTGCGCCGTAACGGCATCGTCCTGGTGGCCAATGACCTGTTCGGCTGCGTATGCTGCTTGGGACGCCATGTTGGGTATATTTACGGGTGAATGAGTATAATGAGTATTTCAAGTCAAAAAGTGTGAATGGCTTGAAATCGTTAGTGTCTCAGAAGGCATTATCTGGAGAACTCGGCAGGATCACTGGTCCTTATACACAGCACACGCGGACGGAGCACAGCACAATCATCACGTAACCAGTCTGTCAATGGCTGGATCTGGCCCTGAAGTCCATACACCGCAAGCTGTTGTGTGGGAAGCGGCTCTGGCTGGGCTTGCAAACGAAGACTAATGACGGGAGGCGGCGTCATTTTCGACGGAGAAGCGACGTCATGGATACCGGAGGCGATCGCCCGGCGGCGGAGCTCTCGACCCGCGGGCCAATGAGAGCGGCCGGCCCGAAGCGGATGGCCGCTGCTTGCCGTTGATGGGGATTAGGGCGGGCAAGGCTGATGGAACAGCTTGTCCAATTCAGGATGTCAGCGGTGGGCGGGAAGGGAATGAGGGGCGCCAGAACGGGACGGCAATTGTGATGTTCAAACAAAAGTCGATGGTGCCGCTCATCGCACCCCTGCCTGGCGTCGGGATCTGGCGATGTTTCTGTGGTTCCTGGCCGGACCTGGATGCCGAAGTCTGGTTCGGCATCTTTGCATGAAGAATAGACGACGTCAGGTTGAGGCCAGTCAGACTTGAGTAAGCCGGCAGTGAGTCGAAACAGGGACTGGCCTCCGGACCACGTGGGGACGGCAAGAAAACGGCTGTCAGTGTGCGTAAAGCCTGAATTTAAGCTTGTCTTGTGCGCATGTGGTGTGTCCATCGCATTTTTGAAGAGTCGGGGAGCGCAGACTTGGCGCGGACTGGGAGGACAGACATAAACTTAGTTCCGACGAAAGTTGAAGAGAAACGAGAGACGATTCATGCTTCTTTATCTCATGAAAAGGGTCATCAAGGTTCTCTCTTGCATCGGCTCGAAACCGAGCAAATGCTGTGTTGACTGCACACATCGCAAGGGTGCCAATGAGTGGAAGTGGGGTGAGCCGTTGAACAGACGTCACCATTTGGAGATCAATTAACCCACGAACAGCTTGGCCCTGTCGGCCGGCACCAGCTGTGAAGACTGATTACTCAGAATGAGCTGCTGGGCATGGGGAGCGCAAGGGGGGGGCGGGAACAAGTTGGAGATCGGGACGCTTCCAGGGCCGGCACAAGGATGGAGCTTCGCAGCGCGCTCCCGTCGAGCCGGCGATGAGGGGAAAGCGGGGTGCCCAGGGGTCCTGTGCAGTTCATTTGGGGTAAACAGACCCCGGAAGGAGACAAGACGGAGGGACTCGTTGCATCGGCCGCATTGAACCGCACATTGGCATCAGGCACCGCGACTCGAAATGGCAATCCGGAGCATGTTGCGTCCGCAAAGGACAGCAATGCCGTTCAGTCGCGACAGTCTGCCCCGACGGGGCTCTCTATATGTAGAGCTTGGAGCTGAAGCTGAAGCTGACGGGTCTGGGAGGTTGATGTGTTAGTGTTAAAACAGTCAGTTGTCTCGTCGTCCTCGTCTCCGTCTCGTCTCGCCTCAGTCATCGTGATAGCCTCATCCTGTTACCCAGAGTTCCAAGCGTGGAACTACGCCTCTCTCCTCGCCCACCCAGCTCCAGAGACCACAATGAAGGTCGCGTCCATCCCCCTCGCCGCCGCCCTGCTGGCCGGCGCCACCTCCGCCTTCCAGGTCGGCAAGCCGCCCGTGCCCCAGGCCAAGACGACCATGGCCGACAACTTCCCGTGGCGCGACCCCTTCACGTCCAAGACGACGGACGCCTACGCCGCCGCGTGCGAAGCGTCTGGCACGTTCGCCGCGACGCAGTACACGCTGCACGACCTCTTTGACAAGCCGCCGACGGGCCTCTTCCACTACGGCGACGGGCTCAAGACCTTCTTCTCGGGCCGCGAGTACCCCGGCGGCTGGGCCGGCCTCGACCGCCACATGTACGACCGCAACGTGCTCATGATGGAGTACGCCGACGTGCCCCTGCGCGTGCGCGAGTGGATCGAGGAGCAGGAGCGCGCCGACGGCGCCGGCAAGGGCCTGTTTGCCGTCTTTGACAAGCCCGCGACCGCCGAGGAAAAGGTCACGAAGCGCATCGCCGTCCCCGCCGACGCCGCAAAGGTCGACCGCGACCTCGACGCCAAGCGCGTCGCCATCTTCGCCCCCGGCGCGCTGTACCCCGTCCTGCCGCTGTTTGTCGCCGACGGCAGCGACTGCCAAGGTGAGTTTTGATACGGTTCCCCGGCAGCAGCAGCACCGTTGATCGCCCGACTGACCCACGCCATCTATAGCCACCCTCGCCGACCTGGGCAACTACCAGGCCGTGCCCGAGGATGCCGCCGTCGTGGCGTGGCCCGTCAGCCACACCCGGCCCGACATCGCCAACCACAAGCGGGACATTGAGTTCACCGTCAAGGCCCAGGTCCTCAAGCTCAAGGACGGCGCGACGGAGGGCGAGGCCGACAAGAAGGCGGCGCCGTCTGAGCCGGCCAAGGATGAGCTGTGAAGGAGACGGGCGACCCAGGGGGGGGGGGAGATGATGGGAGCGAAGCGAAGCAAAGCACGTAGATTAGACTCTGTATTCTTACCGCAACGGCCTGCTAGACCGCCAGATGCACGGGGCAGAACCCAACAAATTGAAAGCTATAATCTCACTGCCTGCTCGAGTTGCACCATAACGTTGACGGACGCGCGGTCTCGGTTGAAATCTGCCTTGGGATTGTTAATCAGCCAAGACATTCCCGAACGAGCCTATCAACGGTCAAGCGACCGCCAGGCACATGCCGGTTGTTGTCGAGGCCCAAGTCAGCTATTGGGACGAACAGCATTATTAATCCAAATCCTTGGCGTTTTCTCCATGGAACTCCACGGAGTGCCGCCGGCGCCACGGTGGCTGGGGTCGTCCCCGGCGTCCACGGATCTCACACCGAGCCTCACCGAGTCTCACCGAACCGCTCCGGAGCTCTCCACAGCTCATACCATGAGTCGGACGTCATGCACAGCGACGATGGCGGAATTTATGTTATACAAAACCTCTTGTCTCCTTTGATCCCCTCTCTGTTATAAGTAGTCCTTATTCGAGGAGTCAAAGTCTACCGGCAGGTTCACGGTACTTGACAGAATGCAGGTTCGGGCCTGGCGTATGCCACGGAAGGCGGTTCCACGGCGTCCCGATCGATATCTGCCAACCGATCGCAACAACGCCGGTGGCTTCAGTCCGTACCTGGCGAACCACAGACTCGAAATCAAGCACTGCCTTTCCACGGCTGCCCAGACATGGAGATGGCGCCATGGAAGCCACCGAGACGGCGGGCCATACTATATAAACAACCTTCCAACGCGTTGACAGTGAAGACTTCCATCTCCATCATCAGTCCACAGCTCCTACACAAGAACAGCAACTCCTGAATCTGTAACCTTGATTGCTTGAAGACACACCCAGATCAACATCACCTACCGTCACAATGCCCGCCCGCTACGAAAGCTCCTCCGCCAGCCCCGAGCCCCTGGCCCGGCCCCTGACCTTCCCCTTCTCCAACAAGACGGCCAAGAACCGCCTCCTCAAGAGCGCCATGGCCGAGAACCTCGCGACCTGGAGCGCCAGCGAGCCCTCCAAGCGCGGCATCCCCACGCCGGAGCTCGTCGAAGTCTACCGCCGGTAAGCATACCGCACCTGCCTGACTGGCACTCTGACAAGCACGCAAATGTTACTAACACGGCTTCAACAGCTGGGGCGAGGGTCCCAACAGCTTCGGCGTCATCGTCACGGGCAACTTGGACATTGAGTTCGACTACATGAGCGGCGTTGGCGACATGATCATCACCCCAGAGTGCGAACCCACCGGCGAGCGCTTCGAGGGCTTCCAGGCCGTCGCCGCCGCGGGCAAGGCCCATGGCAGCCTGATGCTGGCGCAGGTCACCCACGCCGGGAGACAGGTGATGAAGAAGATCCAGCCGAACCCCATCTCCGCCTCGGCAGTCCAGCTGGGTGCGTTGTGTCTCTCACAAACCCCGCAATCACCACCCCCCCCCCTCACATAGACTGACACCCCCGCAGGACCTAAGATGGGCATGGAGTTCGGCGCGCCCCGCGAGGCCACAAAGGCCGACATTGCCCGCGTCGTCGAGGGCTTCGCGCACGCCGCAGAGTACCTCGACAAGGCGGGCTTCGACGGCATCCAGCTGCACGCGGCACACGGCTACCTTATTGCGCAGTTCCTCTCGCGCACCACCAACAAGCGCACCGACGAGTACGGCGTCCAGACGCTCGAGAATCGCACGCGGCTCATCGCCGAGATCGGGCGCGCCATCCGGGCGCGCACGTCGCCGGGGTTCATCCTGTCGGCGAAGCTCAACAGCGTCGAGTTCCAGGACGGCGGCGTCACGCCCGACGAGGCGCGCGAGCTGTGCGAGAGCCTGGCGAAGCTCGAGTTCGACTTTCTCGAGATCTCGGGCGGGACGTACGAGGAAATTGGGCTAGAGTGGATCAAGGACAGCACCCGCAGGCGCGAGGGCTTCTTCCTCGAGTTCGCCGACACCGTCGTCAAGGGGCTGGGAGACGCCGCTTCGCGCAAGACCAAGGCGTACATCGTGGGCGGCATGCGGTCAGTCGGGGCCATGGTCAAGGCCCTGGACATTGTCGATGGCGTGTCCGTGGGCCGGCCCGGCGCGAACGAGTTCCGCATCGCGCCCGACATCTTGGAGGGCCGCATCACCGGCGCCATCCGGCCCGTCGAGATGATGGAGGCCGACTTTGGCTTCGACATGGCCGCAGCGAGCGCCAACATGCGCCTGGTCAGCAAGGGCAAGGAGCCGTTTGACCCGAGCGATCTTGCGTCCGTCAAGGTGTTTGCTGATGACATGCAGGCTTGGTACGGCGATTTAATTGCGGACGGCGACAAGCTGGAGCATCACGGAGCCATCGATTTCTCGGGGAAGACTGTGCCTTACGGAACCACTGCCACGGCCTGAGCTGGATTGGGATGCACCACTTACGTTACATAGACATAGACTTTCTTTGCTGTAGATCTCGAGCCTCTAAATAAAACATTCGTTGCGTCAAGACGCCCGTCGCTCCCGTGTCTTACAATGGTCGACTGCAAAGTCGTCGGTGCGACTCGTGCTGCGTGCTTCGGTGAGCGTCGGTGAGAGATGCGTACACTAGGTCGTTAGATGAAGAGATCGGCAGTCTGAACCCGAGCCAGCAAATAGGCAGTTGACCGAGAAGGCTTCTCAACCGTCCATGGTGCAACTAAAAATGACTAACACTGCACATTGTGGCTGGGGGGTGGGCCAACCGACACCACCTTGACTGTGTGCATTTGTAATCCAGGCCCACGCCTGCAAGGATGCGACGCATGCAGACCCCAACCCCTGTTTAGCCCTTTGATGAGATTCGAAACCGCGACTCAAGCCTCAAATGGGAGAGAGCATCTAAAAGACCCGAGAAGCCCTGCATTTGAACATCCACTGGCCTTGGCTCCTGACGACGGATCCAGAATCGATTGCCAAAGCAACTCGAGATGGAGACTTCATCACAGCGCCGCAAGGGTAAGCCTCGGGACTATTCATATGGGTGGGTGTCCGTTGGCTAATACGCATAGCCTGCGACTTGTGCTTCACCAAGAAGATCAAGTGCGACATGCTTAAGCCGGCATGTTCCAACTGTGTGCTCTACAAGTCGGAATGCAGAACAACCACAGTCCGTCGTAGGGTTGCGCCGGCCAAAGAGCGCCAGCAGCAACCCAGACAGGAGACGCCTGGAGAGTAAGTTGCCACAGATCTCCCTCAGCAGAGCCAACGTTGCCTAACAGTCGGTGCAGCCCAAAGAGAGTAGCGGAGCTAGAGAGCCGCCTGGCTAGGATAGAACTGCAACTGCAACACGCACTCGACGCCAACGTTCGTCTTTCGAGTCAAGTCCCGACTCCTTCACCATTTGTTACAAACATAATCGAGCCTTCGACGGACAATGGAGATTCGACAGACAGCGCCGACTTGAGCAGCGCCTTATCGTGCAGTACAAGCCCGAGCGAATGCGTAGTGGAACCGGAGAAGCACAAGCTGCCGCCGTTAGAGGAGATTATGCCCGTCGTCGAAATGTTCTTCAACCAGTACAACTCTCTGATGCCACTCTTTGACCAAGAAACCTTTATGCGGATGCTTTCCGACTGGTACTCGCCGTCTTCGCCACAGTCGCCGGCAGTATGGGCTGCCATCAACATTGTCATCGCGCTGGGGTACCGGTGCGCATTGAGGGAGCCGGGGAACGTGGAATCCCTGGCAGACGATCAGAAAGTGCTGCACCACATGCGCAACGTGCAGTCAGTCGTGTCCGACTTGGTGACTCGGGAGGAGGACTTGCTGGGAATCCAGGTTCTCGTGGGTATGGTCATCCTCTTCCAGGGAACCAAGGAACCCAAGCCGGCATCAGTTCTTATCGGGACGGCCATCCGGTTGGCTCATCGCATGCAGCTCCACGACAAGGAGTCGATGCGCTTCTTCCCACCAGAGGTCGCCCGCCAGAGATCGAGGCTCTTTTGGATGGCATATACCATGGACAAAGTGAGTAGTAGTGCTTATGCAGGTTGAAGATGACGAGACTGACAAACGTAGGACATCAGCCTGCGAGCCAAGACGCCGTCGTTCCAGCTTGACGCGGACATTGATCTGGCGCTTCCGGAGCCGCACCCCGATGACGGTACTGGCGTCATGGCAGCAAAGAACGGCAGCAAGTTCAGCTACTTCCGCGCACGAGTGGAGCTCAGCCACATCGCGGGCAAGGTGTACGACTTGTTGTACAGCACGAGGGCGCGCAAGGTGTCGAAGCAGGAGTCACAGTCGCGGGTGACGAGATTAGAAGAGATGCTCGAAAACTGGCATCGCAACATCCCGTCCGAGTTCCAGAAGGAGGCGATGCTCCAAAACATCGATGCGCTGCCGGCGGTGCATATGTCACTCCTGTACCACAACTACTTTGTGGTGACAATCATGACGCACGGCATCTACTCGCACGACGCAGACTGGGTGCAGAGGATCAGCTCCTACAGCCGCACGACGATGCGGGACCTCGACGGCGCAACGGTGGCGGCGTGCAGCGACCAGAATGCACCGCTGCCATCCGGGTGGGCCAAGTGCGTCGAGCTGAGCAGAGGGTGCATGAAGATGTTTGTCGAGTCGCCCAAGACGGACTGCAGCATCTGGACCAACTCTTGTGCGCATTTCTCGGGGCTCATCATCCTGCTGGCCAACATGTTTGTGTACCCAGAACACGAGCATTTGATGACCGATCAGGATTTGGCCAACCAAGCACTCCACCTATTTGACATGATGCTGGAACTGCTAGACTCGGACGCATTCCGCAGGCTACACAACGTCATCCAGGAGCTGTACCGGCGAGCGATGGCAACGGTGGAGAGAGTAGCGCGGAAGCGAGACGAGGAAGCGGCGGCGGCGGCGGTTGCGGAGGCCATGAACAGCAGCCTGCCATTCGGGATGCAGTTCGAGGAGGACGTGACCTTTTTCGGGAGCGGCGACATGGCGGGATTCGATGGCATGTTCGCAGGAGGCGCCACAGGTGCCTCGCCGGTGACGCAAGAATCAGAGACGTCAGACACGATCGAGGGAATGCAAGGGGATGTCAGCCGGGCGGCGTTATCCATCGGGTACAGCCATTACTGAGGGGGAACGGTGCGCAGATTTTTAGATTTTTTTTGGCGTGGTGTTGGGGTCGGCATTGGGTAACGTTCAAGGTCGTGATTCAAGGCGCATTAGGACTCGTCGTGGGGTAGTCTGAGATATGCCGTGCAGCTGAGCAGCATGACGCAGTTGCGATACGAATGATTTTGGTAGTCAATCGGTAGCCACTCTGCGATTTGGTGATGATGCTTGATTGGTGTTGAGTGGAATTTTGATGGAGACGGGGGATGTGCAAGAGAAGCTCCGAATTGAGCTCGATGAGCTTTCGCTTTGTCGGACTTTGGGCCGAGTCTGGGGCAGTGGGGCTTGCGCACCATGGTTTCTAGGCTAGACCGAATCGGGGAAGATGAGTGTCAGAGCTTCCGATTTGGGGCCAATGACGAGCCAGGCGTTTCCAAGCGGGCTGAGAAGGTGGGGCATAGTGGGGCAGTTCCCGTCATTTCGACGGCAGCACAGGGCAATCGTGGACCAGAGCTCGCGCATGTGGAAGGAGCGTGGTGGACGAAGACGGTGAGCTGAGACCCAGAGAGCGACGAGTTTGATCATTGATACTCTGTACTGTACTGTCCGTACCTACTGAAAAGAGCACATTTCAATTCTACGTAAGTGGCATTTTCGCTCACAGTCGCTTCCTTCCCTACCGAAACATGAGGACGTGCTGGGTGGGAAGGAAGGGGCCAAAAGAAGAGAGGCAAGGCATCTGCCGCCGCTATTCCCGGCAGAGCTCTTTCCTGGTGGAGGTGGGAGCTGGATGTCATGGCGTCATAGTTGGACCGTCCATTCTCTGTTTAGGAGGGGGAGGAGTTTGGTATTTTCGGCCTTCCGTCTCGTCTCATATTGTTTATCTGCAGCCATTGAGGGAGTGCAAGGGAGTGAAAGAAATGGATCAATGGCCGTCCAAATGGCAGCAGACGTACCTAGTGGACAGACGCATGAATGATGATACTCTGAAATTCCATCTTCTTTTCCCTGGCCCCCTTTCCCACACACACACACACACACACACACACCGCCAACACCCCAGAAAAATACTGCCCGCTCGTCATCCATCGCACGTTGCGCACGCATTGATTGCATTGCTACTGATTGCTCACTGTACATGCTAGCCCGACCAGTAAACTTCACACCCACCCCGGTCCATTGTACGAGTCAACGTCGATGTCGCCAATCTAAACACGATCCCATCCCTCATCCCATCCCCCGACACTTTGGTCCTCCATTACCACCATATCACGCCTTTCCTCCTCTCACAGCTCTCCCATTTCCCAGACAAGGACTCCCCCAAACAAACCCTCCCCCCCCGCCGGAACTATTTACCTTCCATTAGACCATTTTCTGCAACGCCCGTATCCCACACGTTGGCTGCAGTAGCTATAGCCTTGGCTTCCCTGTGCTTTGTCTGACCTGCTCAAGTCTCTCCTCTCCAGTTTACATCAGCGATCGGATTACCCCTCGACTTGTCCCCCTGCCCCCTCTCAATCCCGTCACTGTCCCTCCTCGCATTTCTTCCCCTCTTGTGCCCCTCCAAGCACACCTTCGCCCTCCCCCTCCTCCTCCGTCCTTCATGCAAACCACCAAATTTCTCCTCCGCCACACATCCATTCCTTCTTTACTACGCCAGACCACACAGAAGAGATCGTTTTCCCACAGGCTGCGAACCATGGCTGACTACAAGCTGAAGTCCGTCACCTCGCTGTCGCTCAAGCCGGGCGACAAGCAGGAGGTCGAAGTCGAGGGCATCGAGGGCGCAAAGGTCCTCCTCGTCAACGCCGGCGGCAAGATCCAGGCCCTCGGCCCCAAGTGCACCCACTACGGCGCTCCCCTCGTCAAGGGCGTCCTGACCGCCACGGGGAGATTGACATGTCCCTGGCACGGAGGTTCGTATCTCACACCACCTTGACCCAGCTGCAAGTCGCCCACCAGCTAATTCCTGCACAGCCTGCTTCAACGCCAAAACTGGTGACGTCGAAGACGCTCCCGCCCTCGATGCTCTCCCCACCTTCAAGGTCACCGAGCGCGACGGCGCAATCTACATTTCCGGCGAGGAGGCCACCATCAAGGCCGGTCGCCGCAAGCCCAACTTCAAGTGCAACGCCGCCGGCGGCGCCCAGGAAGACAAGGTCGTCATCGTCGGTGGAGGTTCCGGTGCCCTGGGTGCTGTCGAGGGTCTCCGCAACGGCGGCTATGAAGGTCCCCTGACCATCGTCTCCTCGGAAGGCTACTTCCCCATTGACCGCACGAAGCTGTCCAAGGCTCTCCTGACCGACATCAACACCCTGCAGTGGCGCGACGAGGAGTTCTACAAGAGCGGCTCCATCGATTGGATCGCTGACGAAGTCACCGACGTCGACTTTTCTGACCGCAAGGTCTCCACCAAGAAGGGTGACAAGATTGCCTACACCAAGCTGATCCTGGCCACCGGCGGCACCCCCAGAAACCTGCCCCTGCAGGGCTTCAAGGTCCTTGGCAACATCTTCACCCTGAGAACCGCTCACGATACCCAGAAGATTGTCAAGGCCATCGGCGACAAGGGCAAGAAGATTGTCATTGTCGGATCCTCCTTCATCGGCATGGAGGTAGCCAACGCTACCGCCAAGGACAACTCCGTGACCGTCATCGGCATGGAGAAGGTTCCCCTCGAGAGGGTGCTCGGCGAGAAGGTTGGCGCCGGTATCCAAAAGAGCCTCGAGAAGAACGGCGTCAAGTTCCACATGAACGCCGGCGTCGACAAGGCCGAGCCGTCTGCCTCGGACGCCTCCAACGTCGGGGCCGTCTACCTCAAGGACGGCACCAAGCTCGATGCCGACTTGGTCATTCTCGGCGTTGGCGTTGCCCCCGCTACCGAGTTCTTGAGAGAGAACAAGGTCATCCGCCTGGAGGACGACGGATCGATCAAGACAAACGAGAACTTTGAGGTTGTCGGACTCAAGGATGTCTACGCCATCGGCGACATCGCCACGTACCCCTACCACGGGCCTGGAGGCGACGGTCGGTACACGCGCATCGAGCACTGGAACGTGGCCCAGAACGCGGGCCGCTCCGTCGCGAACAACATCATCAACTCGGCCGTGAAGACGCCGCACTTCATTCCCGTCTTCTGGTCCGCACTGGGATCGCAGCTGCGCTACTGCGGAAACACGGTCGGCGGCTGGGATGACATCGTGCTTCAGGGCAGTGTGGAGGAGTCATCATTTGTCGCGTACTACACAAATGGCGAGACGGTCGTCGCCATGGCCTCGATGGGCAAGGATCCCGCCATGGCTCAGTCGGCTGAGCTGATGGCGCTGGGCAAGATGCCGTCCAAGTCGGAGCTGGCAAATGGTCTGGACATTACGACGATTGGCCCGCTTGAGGCATGATTTGTGCCCGTCTCATTAGGGGGAAAGCTGTATAATGAATAGTAGCGAAAGGAGGACGTAATGATTGGCGTAATCTGACGAGGCCTCTAGGCAACCTTTCAGCAATGTGACCATTTTGATGATAAACTAGTCCGTACTTGCAATCTGTGTATGGTGATTGGGAGTTAGTGCGTGAGGGATGGATGCCAGCCAGAGAAACCGCGGGACCGAGTTTTGGAATGCAATGCTCTGGGCCAATCAATGCCATTAAGTGGGGCTGTCCGGGACCGAACGCGCCCGTAGTACCCGAGCATTTCGGGGGTGGGGCGTGGCTGGGGCCGGCGGCGCCGATGCGGCCGGAACCGTACACGCTTGGAGCTTACGGCGGCTCAAGGATGACCACATGAGAATCGTATAAAGAGGCAGCTGCAGTATGCACCTGTGATGAAAGTTGAGACGGATCTACAAATGACACGACTCTTTGTATATCGCTTTCCTCATTTATCCAGTCAACCACTTCAATCCACCATCTTGCGTACCAATCGGTCATCCTTTGCGACTTACACGACATCCCTGACAATGGCGACACCAAGCCAAGCGCCCATCATCATCATCGGCGGCAGTCTCGTAGGTCTCGCCAGCGCGCTCTTCCTCGCCGCCCGCGACGTCCCCGTCGTTCTCATCGAGCGCCACACCGCGAGCTCCCCCCACCCTCGCGCCATCGGCTACACCTCAAGGACCCTTGAGTTGCTCCAGACCGCTGGTATTCCGCCCAGCGCCCTCCAAGTAGGCAAGGGCGCGCCGGGCGGCCGACCGCGTCGTATCAAAGTCAAGAGCCTGGCGGGCACGTGGGCCGACGAGCAGCACTGGAACAATAACACCAAACCCAACGGCGGCCCGAACGGAGGGCATCCGGCCGGAAAGCCTCGTGGCGGCCCGGCGGCCGGCGGGCCCCCTAGCAGCGGGGGCAAGGTCTACGCACCAATCATAGGCACGGCCATCGCCCAAGACCGCCTCGAGCCCATCCTCCGCCAACGCGCCCTCGAGCTCGGCGCCGATCTCCGCCTCGGGTGGAAGATGACGAGCTGGAGCCAGTCGCCCGAAGGCGTCAGCGCCACCGCCGTCAACAACCAGGGCGAGGAGATGACCGTCCAAGGGTCGTACCTCATCGCCTGCGACGGCGCGCGCAGCGTGTTCCGCGAGGCGCTGGGCATCTCGACGACGGGCGTCGGCCACCTCCGGAGCCTCTGCAGCATCATGTTCCGCTGCGCGCCCATCGAGCACTACCTCGCCAAGGGCTTCGTCCAGTTCTCCATCGAGGGGCGGGACGACGGCTTCGAGGCGTTCCTCGTCAGCTACCACGACGGGCGGTGGGCGCTAATGTGGAACGCCGACGCCGACACGTCGCAGAAAATGGACGCGCGGGCCCAGAAGGACTTCATTCGGAAAGCCATCGGGCTCGGTGAGGACGTCGTCAGGGACGAGGACGTCGAGCTGGTGACGATTGGGCACTGGGAGATGAGCGCGCGGATCGCGAACAAGTTCTCCTCCGGCCGGGTGTTCCTCGCCGGGGACGCCGCGCACACGCTGCCTCCCAACCGCGGCGGCTACGGCGCCAACACGGGCTTCGCGGACGCGCACAACCTTGCATGGAAGATGGCCGCCGTGAGGGAGGGCCAGGCCGACCCGTCGATTCTGGAGACCTACGACGAGGAGAGGCGGCCCGTGGCGCTGGTGCGGCATGACCAGCTTTTTGCGCGGGACGACTACAAGACGTATGTGCGGGGCGCCGAGTGGGCGACGACGGGGAGGGAGGTCAAACTCATTGACGACATTGCGATGGAACTCGGGCAGATTTACCGCTCCAAGGGGATTCTTGGTTCGGAGGCGGCGGAGTTGCCTGATGCGCTGCGGCCCGATGAGTGGGCGGGCCAGCCTGGGACGAGGGCGCCTCACGTGGCGATGGTGAGGGGCGAGGAGGAGATTTCGAGTTTGGACTTGTTTGGGAGGGGGTGGGTCCTACTCTCGAGGGATGGGGGTTGGGAATCAGTCTCGAGGAAGGCCGGAGTCGAGTGTGAGTTTGTCCATGTCGGGCAAGATGTGAAGGAGGCGGATGAGAGGGAGACGTTTGCGGGCAACTTTGGGGTGGGCGAGTCGGGGGCTGTGCTTGTGAGACCTGACGGGTTTATCGCGTGGAGGTCGGCGGAGAGGGGGGATGGTTTCGAGGCGGAGTTTTTGGAGGCCTTTCGAAGAGTCGCTTTTGCGAGAGGTTGAAGTCGGGCGGCGTGATTTGCGGGACGGCTTTCTTGTGTAATACCGGGCACGGAGGATATCCCAAGGTTGATTTCTTTCTTCTTTTACAGTTGTATGCAGAGCCTTTTGAGAACCTTTTAGCTAGAATGGCATGACGAGATGGGAAAGCGATCTCTTATAATACGAAACGTTTCAACTCAGAACACCATCATTTGGTGGATGTGTCGTCCGCCCGTTCTATTGCAATGAATCTCCCGTTCGGTTTTGAATTACCAGATGATGATGCGGCGCCCATTTCCGCAAAGAGGATGCAAAGATTGTCCCTGCTCCATGCCTTGTATCCCATGCCACATTGTCCCTCGAGCTTTGTAATATTTTCTGTCCGTCAGTGTATGAACGTAGTGCCTTTTCACATATTAGAGCGAGTTTGAGGGAAATCATGCCGGTATCAGAGGTTGGTAAGGCATTGGCCTTGTTTTCATGGGGAAATTAAACATTCGTGGTGTCCGTTGGCCGCAGCCTCATGTAGTCGCGGATCAGCTGTTCTTATCAGGTCAAATATGCCCTCATCAGGCTTGGCCGTCGCGCGATAGATAAAGTAGAGACTCCCGGAGTTCCTGTGTAGGTATGATCAGGGGTTGGTCATCACAAAAGACAGAAAGCATGCTCCCTTAGGGAAAGAAAAGTCAGTTGAATGTGTGTTGATTGATGGTGTCTGATCTGTGTCCCTCTATAACAAAGTGGTTTCTATACCGCTGATCAGAATCTGCTTAGCTAAGAAACCAAAGAAACCAAACGCAAAGACCACCTCAATGGGAGCAGGACACTGCCCCGTTCCAACATCAAATCGGAAGCACTGACCCGTCAATGAATGAGCTGGGAGATATCATCCGTGTCCAGTCCGCATCGTCAGTCGACGTCCTGGATGTAGAGAGTTGGGTGGCTACGGAGGAACTGAGGGTTTGCCAGAAGTTGTAAGTGAATGGTTCAAAAAAAGTTGCGCATGGAACTCCTGTAAAGTTTCCATTGCTTGTGATCAATAGAGATTGGGTGCTATGTAGTAATGGTCCCCTCAAGTGTTCTGTATTAGATGTGGAATATATTTTATGTTCTAGAAGAATAGCGTGATATCCCCGATCATATGGCATTGTGGATTTGAATTATATGAGATGATACGAGAACAGTTCAGACTCTCCAGGCCTCTAAGAACAATTGCGTGAGGGCAGCGGTTTTGCGTAGCCGGACCTAGCCACTTCTGAAGCCGTGGCTGGGCCCAATGAGAAATAACCACTTAACCGACCATCAACATGGTACACATAGCCCTCATTAATTGTTCGGAATCTTATCTTCTACGATCGACCGACAAAAGTAGATATGAATTTCTGCCCTCACTTAGGGAAAAAGCGGAGACGCGGTTAGCAAAGAGTACAAACGGCTCAGGCAGTACTCTATCCGACCTGCATATTCTACACTGATTCCGACTCTTCATGACCAGCTTGCTCGCTCCCAGCGATGGCACGAAACGTCAGCTTTTGGGACCATAATCCCGATGATACCGTCCCAGTTGTTGTAAGTGACGGCCCGGCCGTAGAATCCATGGTCATGGGCCTCCGAATTCCCAGTCTGGTCTCGAGGTCACGCGCAGTAGTTTGTTCGAGGTGTCGGCTAAACTCCCAAAGAAGCACTTTGTGCTTCTTCCGTACAATAGAAGAACATGGAGCAGGCATCCAAGTTGGGTAAAGCTTCTGGTGGCTTGCTGAGACACCAATGGCCAGAGGATGACGGGACATGAACTCGTTGCACAGATAACATGCTTTCTTGCTGGTTCCCATGAATAGCAGTCGCGGAGTAAGATGAGTGTTGTGGTCGTAGAAGCTAAGAAGTTGCATTTCGGCATGCACGGTGAGTGTCATGCGGCATGCTCGACGTAATCGTGATTCGGGATCATTCGTGAGCCAGGTTTGGCCCAATTTCTCCTTTAGCTTTTCGGGATCAGCCTTGGTTATTTTCTTCAGCACAGTTAGAAGGGGGGTTCTCTCGGTCCCCAAAGAAAATTCCTCCTGCTCAGGGGCTTCCACTGGCTCAACATGAATACCAGTAAACACACCTGGTAGCTTCACAGCCAGCTTAAGCATTGCCTTAGTTGCTGCATGATACCGTCCAAGCTTATAGATGTACTTGAGCCAAGATGGCAATTCCCCATCCTCAGATCCAAGAAATGTTTCGAGCTGTTCCGAGTAGACCCATCTGGCCTGTGATGACCATTGGATATGGGGAATGAGTTGAGCGGGAGTGGACCCAGGATTGAGATCTGCTAGCAGAGGCAGATTGTAGATCCATTGCCTGAACCTCGCTTCCTCGGCGTCTTCCGACGATGATAATTCTTCCTCTTCCATCTTAATAATTGCATTCTTGATGGCAGAATGGACGTCTGGGCGATGAATTTTCTTCAAAATCGACCAGATCTTGTCCTCAGTTAGGATGATGACTTTACGTAAGATCTCATACTCCGAATCTTTCGACATCTTTTCTGGATGATGTATTGAATCAGCGTCTTATCATGCATGAATTTTGACCTTGTGGGACGATACCTCTGAGAGAAACTGCAGTAAGATGATCCAAAACTTCCTGTAGCTGGTTGATAAGGTCGTTGGGAACGCCACGATTGCGAGCAAGTCGCAAGATAGTCCCGCTTGGATGACCCTGCTCCATACAGACCGCTGAGGCAGTATCGCCGCCTGTCTTCGAGGTTGAGCATATTAGGGCAAACGAGTCAAGAAACTTCTTCTGGAGCTGCTCATGCCTCCAAGAATCATCGTGTGGGTGCCTATCCAGACTGTGGGTCGTCGGCTCACCGCGCACTCGGTCAATTAGACTAAGCAGAGTCGTCACAGTCACGAAGCGCTTGTGAGCTTCGCCTGAGACGCGCGTTGGTTCGCTCCCGCTAGTTCGTGGGGGCAGCGATGGAGGAGCTGTCTGTTTGGCAGGGATAGCATCGAATTTGGAAGATTCGCGACTGTTGGCGGATCCTACTGGCGTTGGCAAAACATTTAAGACCATGACTCAAACATTTAACTTATGAGACGTGAAACACATACAGAAGAGTGAGTGCCTCCGAATATCACCAAACGAAAAATCTCATAGACTGATGCTTTCATAGTTCGTTTTCTCCGCACCAAGCATTCTCTCGACCAGTCATCGGTCCTTGGCTTCCTGTGGGAGGCCGTGCAAATCTAATTGGCGCGGAAAGACGCATGTGAAGGTACATATTGGGTTTATGCAGCCTGATACAGTCTGGCCACGCCTACGCAGACCTTACGGTTGACTCCATCGACTTTTGCACTTGAGAGGTCTATAGAAGCCAAGAGAAACTCAAATCGACGTCATCGGCGCCCAATCGTACAGTTGTAAAGAAGTTCTGGTCAAGCCGCGACAGCATACTCTCGAACGGGGTTTTTGTTGTCCCGTTATGAGGGGTGCAAGGACTCGATTGGACAGTCAAAGTTCTGTGAAAGTATAAGACAAGCCCTTCCCACTTGTGCGCCATGTCTTTCACATTGGCAACGATTGTCCTCCCTGCACTCATCAGCTGTCGACCTGCCCTCTTACCGAATCGTTTGACACTCTTTCAACTGTGGATCTCCTGAAGGGGAGAGGGGCTTACTAAATCACGACTTATCCCAGATTCATGCTGTCTTGACAACAACTTTCATAGCATGTCCCCAAATACGGTCTCAGCATTCCGCCCTGGGGCGGAAGATCCTCTGCTATGTGATGAGAACGGTTCGGTCTTTTGGGTTCCCTCTTCAGAGATATACAAGATCCAATCAGGCTCAACAGTTCCGAATGAAGCTGAATCATCTTCCGAGTACCTGGAGGAGGACGACCCCACGTTTGAGCTGTCATTTTATTTCCCTAGCCAGCAGCCTCATCTTTCAGAACCTCCATCACCCTCCCAGTACTCTTGAGGTGCTGGCGAGTTGCCACCGCTTCACCCTAAAATATCTTTTTGTGGTGAGAATGCGGAGCAGACGGTGTTAGCAGGTCCTGCGTGCCCAGGTTTTCTTCAAGAATCTCTGGGACACACTCCAGAGTTGGTACTCGCTCCCACAAGCCTTGGCCATACGCACACCACTATCAACTCTCTTCCTTCTCCTATGGCATTTCCTTCAAATACAGAGCCAAGAAAACGACTTCGTTGCAATTGGAAAGAGTGTGGCTTCAAGGCTGTGCATCTGGATGACATGTAGTAAGTAGACTTAGCCCTTTTCTGTCGTTCAGCCCTTTCCATTGGCTCTGGCCTTTCTCACGCTGACTGTTCTATACTTTCCCCAGTCAGCATATGCTGTATCACCAAAGATGTCCAAAAGAGAGATGTGCGTCGGAATTCAAAGATGAAAAGGAGAAAAGACGACATGTCTGGAAGAAGCACAGAAAGTGGGCGGCGCAGACCAATTATCCCCGTATTGGTGGCGAATGTGATATATGTGGAAAGAGCTACGCGCGGGAAGATTATATCGCTCGGCATAAAAAAGAGAAGCATAGAGGTGAGAAGAGAAAGAGGAATACTAGTGGTTGACCTTGAGTATGAAAGCTACTCGTTGGCCTCTTTCAAGGACCTTATCTTCTATTGCATTGAACTCAGGTTCCGGTGATCAGCAGCAAACGGTCACTCAGTGTCAGCATCAGAATACTTGGAGGCTCGTAAGTCGCTTATGTCCTGACGAAGGAACGATAATTATCAAGGCTGAGGTGGGTGGTTGATGTAGTACGCCGCGGTCTAGCACCCAAGTTGTCTAAGTAGGGTCTTCGAGGCTGTCTTATGTGTTTGAGACTATTCCTGAGCGTACCAAAGTAACTCAAGCCAATCTCTTTATCATTAGTAGTCCGGGTGTGTGTAGACAGGTAATGAGTAACAGCAGTGTCGCTGGCCACGAATACTTCAAAGACAGTCACATGCCTTCACCAGCTTCACAAGCTCAACTCCCTACTCATTATGTCCTGGCTGGTACATGCAACTCTGGTAACGTCTTTAGTAGAGCTGACTTGCAATGCTCCCCATAGGTTACCCTCGCCAATACTCAGTAAAATACGGCAAGGAACCTGGTCTCAAAGGAAAAGTTAGATACGCAAAGCTCAGCGGCGGGTCCAGGCTGGGCCAGGCATAGGATGAGAAGACAAAGACTACCGCTTAGCCACGAACAAGATATTAAACACCGGCGATCTTGCCGCCTCCGCACTCGGCCGCCTCCGCAGCGGGAACTTTTTTTGGCAACGAAAGATATACCGTATGCATGCGAATACGGTGCACACGCCGCTAAGTGATCCACAACTTACGACGCAGCAAGTGACGACGTTGCAGTGGACGGCGAAGCAAGCTGATTGAGTGTGGCACATCGATAAAAACCAAGCAACACGGTAAGGACAACGCAATTAACTAATAACAACTACGTAGTTAGCCAATAACAACAACCGTGACTTGAGATCATCCGTAAGCCAGGTCTGACCATCTTCTCTTTGAGGTTTTCGGAATCAGCCTTACTTTTTTTCGAGCTGGTGGCAATCCTTATCAAGCTTATTGAGGTGTTGTATAGTAGGGATTAATATTAGCTTCCTACGGGTTGTTCTGACCATAAGGTGGGAACAGTGTTGTTGACTACCCTGTTTAAGGATCGGACCTGTTCCCGTCGGCTTGGGCGCTTAACTATGGGCAAGCTACGGATATAGAACACCAAAATTGAAGTTTTTAAACTGATTGGAGGATTGTAGTGGATGTCTACTTGCTGGCATCCTACGTTTGGCATTTCCTGCCGTAAAGGAGCAGATGCACGTGGCATCAAAGGTAACCAACTTAGGTGGCTAGATTAGTCCCGGCTATGCGTCTGACTTGTAGGCATCAGAGCCTACTGCAGTACCTAATTGGGGGTCTCTGACGACCCACCAGCCAGACAATGACAACTGGCCCTATTGCCAAGAGCATCGGGTCTTTGCATAAAGTACATTTACCCCTCGTGACAAGGCTAAGCACACGTGCAGAGAAAAGGAATTTCCATAGATAGTGCCTGTTCATGTTCATCAACGTTCACACTTATATCGGCACACTTACATGCGTCCGCAAAATTTGCTACAACATATTGACGAACGACAGGAACGCACTCTTTGGCCTTTCTCCTTGCTTGGAAGTGGTTTGCTATTGCCACTCCAATACCGTTAACCCCCACTCCAATGGCTCCAATCCTGCTTGAATTCGAGGCAGACGGCATCACAACCTCAGGAATCAGATGCGACGTATGCAGAAAGATCTTGGAAGTGTTCAATGTTCCGTTCGCCGAAAGCGCCACTGTTGAACTAGGCGAAGTCGGGGATCTGCTCGCATGCGACTGCGCACATACCGATTGGCTCAGAACCGTTGAGTACATGTATGGCCCTGGACCTCGCTACGAGACTCGAAAGCTGTATTTGTACAAATGGGAACATCGCACAGAGGCCTTCTTAGGTTTGAGCCATTACACAAAACACTCGTCTTATTGGAGTACTACAAAACATTTCGAGCTGGTACATCGGCCGGACATCCCCAATCACAAAGGAAGAGGCAGACTCCTAGACACACAATGGATCGATTTCGACCTTGTTAGGGCCTGGCGTTCTGAATGCATGGATGGTCACGGCATCAAATGCGACAAGTTGGCATTTGCAGACCTGAGCCCGTTTCTACCAGAGTGGTTGATTGATGTGGAGCAAGGATGTGTGGTCCGGTGCGACGAGCACAGCTCGAGGTTTCTCACCCTTTCTTACACCTGGGGCCAAACCAAGAACTTCCGGACTCTAAAAGACAACCTTGAAGCTGTTCAACGAGCTGGAGCCTTGCTTTCAGGTCCTATCGCCTCTCAATTACCCCTGACTATCCGTAACGCGATCCAGCTCACAAGAGCCTTGGGAGAAACAAGGCTATGGGTCGATAGCCTGTGCATCATACAGGACGACAAGTCAGCGCTGGCTCATGACCTCAGGCACATGCATCGGATCTTTGCCAGCTCATTTCTCACTGTCATTGCCGAAGATGGCCAAGACGCAGAACATGGCCTCCGTGGTATGTGCGGAGCCTCACCTCCGAGGGTCATGGAACAAAGCATTGTCCCTATAGCAGCGGGCGAGAGACTGGTTATGAATCGCACTTTGGAACGTCTCAGAGAGGCTAGCATCCACGACTACGACCAGCGCATGTGGACCTTTCAAGAGAAGATATTTGCAACGAGACGTCTCATCTTTGCAAAGGATTCCATAAAGTGGCAGTGTAACTGCGTGGAGTGGTCCGAAAACCTAATTTCTCATGCCGAAGCAGATCGACAAAACCGGGCACCGATGAGATACCGATCACTATCAATAACTGTGCCAAGCCTCGGTTGTTTAAACAGTCTGCTCGAGGACTTCAACCGTAGGAACCTTAGGTTCGATGGGGATATATATGAGGCATTTTCTGGTATCAACACTTACTTGGGAGAAAAGTTCCCGTTCGGTCTCATATCTGGCCATCCCGAGCTCTTCTTCGATGTCTCGTTACTCTGGTCCTCGCAAGAAATTCGCCAAAGGAACCTGCAGGGCAAGCCCTTTCAAGAGCCGACGATCGAAGGTCTGCCAAGTTGGTCATGGATGGGATGGCAGGGTGAAATTCGCTTTCCAGTGGACAGCGAATATGAACATACTCTAGGGGGAGGTGAAGGTATGGGTTTCACTGAGCCACTCACGGAGTGGTACATCATGGAAACACCTTCTTCAACATCAAAACGACTTATAAAATCTAAATGGCATCAGTACAAGACTGCGTCTCCATCGCAGACGTTGGAAGGTTGGGAGGCTAAAAAGTTTGAACCACCTTCAACCTGGGATCGGTTTGATTGCACGGCTAACGAATTTTCACCCTCTTCCATGCCCAAACAAGTTCCCGAGAATCTCTACAGGCATACATCTCGGCGGCTCGAATGGGAGGGGTTCTGGTACTGCGTGCCTCTCGTCGACGTTAGTGCGTTACAGAAAAACATAACAGAATCTCACAGACAGTCTCGATATATATACTGTAACACCAGCCGAGCTTTTCTCGACGCTACTTATGACGAGGCTGGGGGGTATAATAAAGAAAGCCTCTACGCCTTCCTCCAAGACGATTCAGGGGCCATAGTCGGTCGCTTGAGGCTTCATAAAGGTGATGACGGTGCGAGCTTTCACAAAAAGGCAAAAGTCGAGGTAGTAGCTATAGTTAAGGGTTGGTCGACCAATTTTCTCGAGAAGAACAGAAGAGAAAGTCTGAAGAATAAGCTTAAGGATGACGTCCCTCTTACAGCAGAGGAGGAGGAAGCACAGATGGCTGCTCAGGAGTCAATTTTCAAAGATAAATGTAGACCTTGGTCTGAGGAGTGGAACTTCCGTACCGAGCAGAAGCTAGACTGCTATTTTGTTTTGTGGGTTGAGTGGGTAAACGACGTCGCCTACAGGAAGGGGTCAGGCGTAGTGCTAGCGGATAGGTGGAATGAACTTAAGGAGCCGGAGAAGGTTGACCTAATACTAGGTTAAATAGAAATCTAGTTCCAACCCTTTACCACTCATTGCAGCCTTAAATAGCCCTGAGGCCGGGAGTGTTTCCGAGAAGCTTGCACTACTAAACCCACAAGTCGTGGTTCCCAATGCGATTCTCGCTTATACCTAGGGTCCAGGGATCGAAGACCATGAGTCAAGAGGAGGGACAAAACGCTCAGCCCATGCACCTGCGCCAGGCATAAGTGTTACTGGAGGCTTATCGGCACGTAACCTATTTTGGAGAAGCTACGAGCACATCCTACAAAAGCCATGTAATGTTGATCCTCAGACACTACATGGTAGGGTCCGTGCCGGGACACCCGCAGGGCCTTATCAAGAAGGGCGCAAGGGAGCCCTTGAACTTTCTCATCCTCATCGAACTGCGGCTGGTGGTGTTGGCGGTCGCTGGGCAGGAAACTCTCCGGGCAGAAGGGTCGAGCGCTATTGAATCAGCGCTCCAATTGAGACATTTGCAGACTAATACGTCTGGCCAGTCGTCTAGCTTTTGTAAGCGAAATCCTTTTGTCGACTGCATTACCCACCGTTAAGCCAGTTCACAGTACGACGATGCTGAGAACTGACATGGATCCTGTTGTACTTACACCTTTGTGGAGATACCACCGGTCTACCACCGCCCCGAGGCTGAACTATTACATGCTGAAACCGGCGCCGGAATGGTTATGGAGCGATTTGTAAATGACAGCATGCAAGTACTTGAGGCCTTGTAGTCTGTCGTGAACAATGTCATTGCAGTGGTCAAACGTGCGATTGAGTTCCTCACGCAGCCTGTGGTGCGCTGTCGGGTCGTAAGCCGGTAGTATAAAGTTGCCGACATAACGTTGGTTATAGGATCGAAGTCGGCCACGATCATGACGTTGGCCTGTGCCAGGAGCCACTCTTCGTTCGCGTCCATCTTGTATAAGGCGATGAACTGCTGCGTTTACACGGGGTGCTCGACTTTGCCAGCCTGCACCAGGCGATTTCAGACGTTCCGCCTCTAGACCTTGATGCCCGTAGGGAACGTGAGGGCGGCCTTCCGAATCAGCGGACTGAGCCAGTGGAACCACTTAACGAAGTGCTAGATGGGGGCCCACAGTTCGATCCTAACGAAGACGCAGAAGAAAAGTTCATCTTTTTCTAGATGAGTAGATGTTAAAAGTATTTAGACTTTGTGAGAGCATACAAGGAACCGGCGACTTACTGTCCTTGACTTGTGCCTTGAGATTGTACGCCATATCACTGGCGAGATCCCAAGTTTGCCAGTCAGTCCACTGTTTAATAGTCAGCATCTTCCAGCAGGTCAATACTATGAGAGTGGAGGAATCAGAGAGACGCACATGATCCATGTCGATGCTGGGCTTCTCCTTCCTTTTTTTGCCTGATCTGACGAACACGCAGGTTGACATGCTCGTGTACTAAAACAGCGTAGGGATTGGACGCTCAGGACTGGCACGGGCACTTTAAATTTTTGACGATGCATATCAGGATCCCGCTCCGCTGTAATCCTGGGATAATTGTACTAAGATTCAGTGCAGAAACCGGTAGTGTGCTAAGACTTGTGTAAGTTTTCAATATTTTCATGTTGTGCGAGTCCATGGTGCGCAAACACCTAACTGAAAACTATAAAAAGCGAACCCCTATGTCTCTAGAAGGAAATGCTTTTGCACAAACGCGTAGATAGATGAAAGGCATCTGCGTTGGCAGCCAGCAGCCAGCAGCCAGGTATCGGAGAAAGGCTGTAGTCGGTAATCCGGTAAACGCCACCTGAGGATAAACATCAAGCCACGACATCTTGGGTTTCGCCGTTTCCTCTTTCTCTTTGATCAAAAATTACATTCAACCATAGAATACACCACACAACACTGCTTCAAGACACGCCCCCCACCATGGAAATCACAGAACCCAATACTCACCAGTTCACTACTGCGGATTCTACAGACCAACCCCAACAGATCGGTGCAGGCCACTGTGGCTCTGTCTGGTCTACTGTCTCAACCAGCTCATCGCTTGTAATAAAGCGGGAAGATAGAGGCGAGGGTCGGTCCATTACGCACGAATACGACATGCACCGTCATGACATGCAGAGCCTTCAAAGCCCTCGCGTGGCTGACACCTTCACCTATCCCTACATCAACCTTCCTCACCTTGGTCTCAGCCTAGAGAGCTACGCCTTGACCATGGCGGATACACTGGCCTTCTTTCATTGGTGTGCCAAAGTCGACGCAAATGACGTTGAGTTTGTGCTAGCCCAATGCCGCCAGTATGCAGCACCAGAAGCACCATCGCTAAGCCTGGGGTCTAAGGGATCCCATTCAACAGCCCTTGGACTGCACAGCATGTGGATCCTTGACTTCGATTGCTGCAGAAAGATGACAATGAATGAAGCTGGAATCAAGCAAGCCTGGAAAAGCTTCTGGCGCAATGACCCATACTACCCACGCCCTGGAAGCAACAATCAAAACGATGAAAGGCTGTGGGAGGTCTTTCAGGGTCGCTTCCTGAAACAAGCGGGCGTCTCTTGGAGGGAGAGACAGAGAGTGTGAGGTAGCTGCCGCGACAGTTTGTTGAGTTGATTGGACAAACGAGGGGAAGATTTTCTAGGGGGGGCGAACCCTGGTGATCGCTACAAGCTGTGGGTTGCTCAGTTTGTATCGCCGCGCAATCGAAAGCATATCATAGCAGAACACATTTGACCCTGTCTCATACAATCACACTGTTAGAAGCTAATGTGTCTTTCTCTCCTGACTTTCATAGCCCCATTGTTTGAAGACACTAATGCAGGCTTCCTTCGGATTGCCGTCGACCAAACTTGTGTCCAGCCGTCTATTGCTGGCTGGTCTCTTTGAATACACTAGCTGCAAATACAAAAAGGCTCTATCCATGGAAAACCGTGCAGGTTGCTCTGATAAACAGATTGCAGCACGAGAAGGCATCTGGTATCTACAGAATATCACAAGAAAACACCAGACAAAAATGTTATGCTCCAGAGCCTGTTTCCAGACCTTATGCTTTGGAATCTCTTAGAGGCAAGATCCAGCCCTCCCTCTTTCATATCGCCTTTTGAATCTCTAGACTTCATCAAGCTTCTACCGACGTTATCGCTTTCGAAACACAGCCTACGTTCCCCCCGCCTTTACCATGCAACCGGGATCTGGAGATGGCTCGGCTCGCCTCTCCAAGCCCTCGGAACACCGTCGGCAGTGAGTAGGAAATGTCGCTTCTTCGAGAGCAGTCACCTTAGAGCATGCCATGATGGCCAACCTTGCTTTGGAAGACAAGCTCGAGGAGGATTCCGCGGGTGAACCCTTGGAATCTTGCCTCAAGCGAATGCTTTCCACTCGAACTGTTGTATCGACTGCATCGCCCTTTGCTCAACGTCAACAGGCTGCCGTTGGTACCAACGCACAGTTCCACGAGATCGGCACTGGCTCTATCGGCAAGGTCTTTGAGCAACCAGGTACTACTTTCGCTTATAAGCTACCCATTACCGACCAGACGGACAAGCTCTGGAACAACTATGTCATTCACAAGTGCATCGAAGCTAGCTTCCAGTCGCTTCCTTACTTTGATGGTCAAGTGGAAATTCCTCGTTGTTTCTGGTACGCGACTCCAAAAACTCAGGCCTTCTGGGATCTGAATCTTGCCCTATTCCCGGAAACCAAGGAGTTCTCTCGAAAGCCTCGTCACGTTCTCTGCATGGAGCGAATTTTCCCTCTTCCCCGCCCTATGCGTCACGCCCTCATCGAAAAGTATTGTCCGCCACATGGGCGGGAGAAGATGAAGTCGGACGCTGTCAACAAGGATTGCCTGGTGCGTCCATACCTCGGTCGCGTGAAGTTCGGACACGGCGGCCTCTTTTTCTCACTGCGTAACTTCAAGCTTCATGCAGACCAGATCCAGGAACTTGGGGTTGTTGCCGCCGATCTCTACACTGGCATGGCTCACGCTCTTGCAGTCCTTCACTGGGATACCAAGATTGACGGCAACGACATTGAGTTTGTCATCGGTAGCTCTCCCGTCGAAGAGCAGACAGTTCGTGCGGACATCAGCTTGCCGACCCTCATGGCGATGCATCCTCAGACAAGCACATATGAGACCGCTACGCATACTGGTGCCGACTTCACCAAGAGAGTCACATCCCTTTGGATGATAGACTTTGATGGTTGTTATGATATTACAATGGACGAGGCTGGAGTCAACAAAGCTGTTTCAGCTTTCCTTGACGCAAACCATTATTGTCCCAAGCCCAACACTGGTAACCCTTTTATCGAGAGTCTGTGGAAGGACTTCTCTACAAGGTATCTTCTATACAGTCGCATTATCTTTGAAATCCGCCGAGAGTCAAAGCTGAACAATCTTGCACCCATGTTCATCGAGAAGACCACTCAGCAGACAGCTGGTCGAAAGGAGGGCAGTCCCAACGTTCGCCCCCCGGGAGGAACACGAGGTGGATCTACTGTGGGCTCGAGGGGGTCGGACAGAAGTCCCGGCTCGCACAGAAACCCCGAGGCGTCATTGTCCCCAATCCGGGGTAGCCGTCCGCAGAGCGACAGTTCGTCTCGGAGTCGTGGTGGAAGTGGAGGTGGAGACCGAGGCCGGCATGGATCTGGGGGTGCTGAACGTGATGCGACTTTCTGGTAGCTCGTGGCCCAATTCATGATTGTGCAATCTGCATCATGTTCCAGAGTCAGTAGATAAATTGCTTGACAGAAACCAATACGCAAGTAGCGAAGATTTCCTGAAGCCAGAAATTCTCATGATGGGTGAATGGATTATCGCATTTTGCTCTTATTCGTTCCACTGCCCATGTCCTTCGAGTCCCCCAGTTACCGGACCAGTACGATCTCGCAAAACCGTTCTGTAATATGAAAACCGTCTCGGGTCTGTGTTAGTGAGACGTTCCACCTTGGTCGTCTTATGCGAGAAGAGAGGTTTCCCACACGTATGAAGTCACTCATCTTTTGTCGCTAGCCGAAGAAACAATGGAAGTCGCGGCCTATGATCTCAGGGGCCCTACTCAAAGGCGCGCAAGAGAGCTATGGGCATCCTAAACCTATTCGTCCTGTGCCCCATTGACCGGGTAGGCATAATTTTTCTTGTGTACTGTGTCAACCAGAAACGGGCAAATGAGAAAAATGTGCATCGAGTAAAACATTAAGAGGACCGAGAGAACAAAAGTAGGACGCATGCAAATTCCCAATGGAAAGCGGCGGCAAAGGCCACGTCCAGATTGCCACAGAGGAAGGCATACCGGACACTCATAGATATTTCCCTAATGTCTCTAGAGATTCTACAAAAACTAAAAGACCCTTAATACCTGTAGCGCGTAAACAGAAAGGTCAAAAAGCTACACAAAGGGGTATATAGAGAGTCGCCAAGAAGCTGAAGAATAATCGATATGAAAGCACTTCGGAACGAAATAAATTAGATTGTAAGGCACCAAAGCCTCCTGGAAAGCGAGCCGACACGAAAGATTCCAGCAAAGGTCCCCCTGGGAGACAGTGCGCTTCCAATTGATGGTACCTAGGGGTGGCGTCGTCTCGAGGGTCAGAATTCTTACTCGGCTTAAAGAAAGGATGTAAAACATTGAGGATCGCATGTAGTTCTTAGTGTACCTACGACAAGAGTGCAACGGTCTAGATCAGATTGTCGAAATTATGGGAGGTCATCTTGACTCAAATGAGCGGATTGCTGACTTGGATTGGGTAATGAGGAAGAGACCAGGCTTCGAGTTGGTATACACTTCGCCACCGATATCAAGGTCTCTTAAAATTTTTGGCTTGATCAACTCGCTTCGCCACCCGCGATGGTCATCCTTGAAGAGATTGATCAAGCAGGTTATAGAGGATATGGATTACGATTATGCAGTCTATTTGAGAGACTTATGGGGATATATGATATCGCGGGTGAGGCTTGGGTCTTAAGGCGATTGGCTGAACGACACCCACAAATATCACCTGCATGAATCTCTCACAGGTTACCGCAGTCCTTTTACCACACTTGAGCGACTAGAAGATATTTGTGGTTTTGTTTTGGTCTGAACGAAGTTCTTGGGCAGCAGCGACTAAAGCTCAATGATCTGGGACACATTCTAAAATCTAAGTGGATATAGATTTAATGTTTGATTCTAACTCATAGCTTTCCTGGTTGACGCCATAAGATTTTTTTAAATTCTCGCTCAAGATAGAATCCTGGAGCCTTTACGATTCACCTAGTTCCCTCAGCGACTCCGGCCCTGCCACGAGGGGTTCAGCCAGTGTCCCAGCCTGTATCCCCATTAGAGTACAATCCTGAGGGTTTGCAGCATACCTTACATTTGATGATTGCCGAGAAACAGTCTGATAAAGGCAACTGGAAGGGGCAACTCAAGTGAGATGCTCAGGAACATTGAAAACCCGAACATTGGATTTAGAGTCAGACGAGACGAACTCGGAGGGCCCAGCACAGCGATTGGTGGTTGACTACCGGCCGGTGGAGCGGGAGCTTTAACCCCCTGTCGGCCCGAGCAGCGGGGCAGCCGCCCTCCGTGCTGCTAAATGTGACGACCAGCCGTCCCGCCAATCGAATCCAATCACCCCGCAACCAGTTGCCAAAAATCAATCTCGACCCTGAAAGTAAACAAACGATCCCGTCCAGCTTCCGGCATCAGCTCCCTTTTGCGTCCGACATCACCGCACTACACCGCAACCCCCGCCGACCTTCGATCCTCCCATCCCTTCGCTGAGCACCGATTGATCCAATTCATCCCGATCACCGTCGCGATGGCTTCCGAGGCCAAACCCGCCAAAGCCACCAAGGCCGTCAAGGCTGACAAGGCCGACAAGTCTGACAAGTCGGACAAGTCCAAGGTGCACAAGCTCGCTTTAAAGGGCAGCGCAAAGCTCGTCGCCGAGTTTGTCAGTTTTCTCTTCCTCGCCCGAAGTTGGCGCAACAAGCTAACATGGTTCGGATTCCAGTTCCAATACTCCATCCACACGATCCTGTAGGAACCTCGAACCCCCGCGCGAACCTGCGCCTAATCTAACCCCTCCCAGCTTCCAACGAGGCGTCTATCCCGCAGAAGACTTCTCAGCGTAAGCCGCCTCCTGCACCCCCCTCGTCCATTGAAGAACCACATACTAACAGGCTCCTCCACAGCGTCAAGAAGTACGGCCTCAACATGCTAGGTTCGACGACCCTCCGCCCCGCGATCCCATAACCCCTCCCTCCTCCACCGAATCAAAGGCTAACCAACCGCCCGCCGCAGTCTCCTCGGACGACCAGGTCAGAGCCTACATCAAAAAGATCATGGGCCAGCTCGACCGCTGGATGCTCCGCGGCAAGATCTCCAAGCTCGTCATCGTCATCACCGACAAGGACACGGGCGAGCACGTCGAGCGCTGGCAGTTCGACGTCGAAATCTTTGGCAAGGCCTCAAAGGCGTCCAAATCCTCCAAGACCTCCAAGACCTCGTCGTCGTCCAAGTCGGCCGACCAGGAAAACGACGCGCCCGCAGCAGAGGCCGACGCCACCCCCGAAAAGACGGAGCAGGAGATCCAGGCCGAGATCGCCGCCATCTTCCGCCAAATCACCGCCTCCGTCACCTTCTTGCCGCAGCTCAACGGCGACTGCACCTTCAACGTGCTCGTCTACGCCGACGCCGACTCCGAGGTGCCCGTCGAGTGGGGCGACAGCGACGCAAAGGAGATTGTCAACGGCGAGCGCGTCCAGCTGCGCGGCTTCAGCACAAGCAACCACCGTGTCGACACCCTCGTCAGCTACCGCCTGGCCGAATGAGCAAAAGTGGGCCATGTAACAACAGTACGAAGGACGGAAGAGATGTACGATGCGACGGGGGTTAAACAGCAGGTGTACCGAGTCACTGTGGACCAAACAGGAGGAGATGGACGGAGATATCTCTGGGTACTTTGTGTGTGGGCGTCTAGGCGTTTATGGTGGACTGTACAATCTGACTTGTCATGGCACAAGAGCTACGGGCTCCGAATGGACAGTCAGTCCTTTTGCAAAAAAGCACATCGTTGTAATTGGTGGCTCTGTAGCCCCAAATTCTCTTTTTTCTACACTGTCATGCATGTCTTGTTCTTCTACGCAGTGCCGCCGCCCGCCCACCCGCCATGCTGTAATGCTTCCCTCGTTCGTTGACTCATGCAAATCGACCCGACCTCCGCCATCATGATCAGCTCAGGGCCGTCCATGGCTGTTTTTCGTCGTTACTTCCCAACCCAAACGCCTTTGTTACTGCAACCAACTAAACCCGCTTGAAGAAGTAGACGTAGGCAAACTTTCTCATCTCCTCAATCTCGCCTGCCTCGACAACCTTTTCGTCGTTGAAAAGCACCCACTGGGATTGTCCGTTAATCTCCTTGCGGATGAAAGCGACGTAGTGTCTGCAAAACGGTCAGCATGTCGAGTGTGGTGTCAGGTAGGGTCAAGTATACATACCCAGCATGGATGCTGGTGCCCTTGTGGCATGCAATTGACTGAAGCTGGTACTTGGCAGGGGTCGCTGAAGTGCCGGCCTCGCTCTTGGAGGCGGCGGACTCGGATCCGGCAGCCGGAGCGTCATCATCAAAGATACCCTGGTCCTCTGGATGACTGAAGAGCCATTCGACCGCGCGCTCCATATCACCGCTGGTCTCACGCAAAGCCTTCTTCGCCTGCGGCACAGAGAAGCCCATGGCGCCCAGCATCTCAATCTTCTCCGGGTCGGCCGAGCCTCCGCCCGCAGCAGCACCGCCACTCAGGACAAGAGGCTCGTCGATGTCAGGATCCTCCATGTGCGCAAACAGCCACTCCATGGCTGCGTTGGCGTCCGAGTTTCCAGTGGCATGCAAGGCTCGGTCGCAACGGTTACGGCCGAAGCCCATGGCTTCCAACTGGCTGACGGCCTCCGGGTTGGCGACGAACGCCGGGGCGCTGTTCTCGGGCTCGTCAGGGAGAGTCTCCTCTGAAGCCTGCAGACCCTTAGAGAGGTAGTCGTCAAGGAGGAAGGGTTCATCGGGCACGATGACAGGAACATCAATCTTGACGGGCACCCAGTTGATGACCGCCATCTTTCTGGCATTGACGACCAGGTTCTCTGGCAGAGTCTTGAACAGAGAGCGTTTCGTGTACCCATCCTTGCTGCCGCAGGAGGAGCAAGTCAACTCAACCACCTCCTCAGCCGTAAAGTTATCGAGACATTCCTTGAGGGTCACAGCTTTGTATGCGTCTGCGTGGGTCTCCGCGCCCTCGGCGACCGGCTCTTTCTCTAGAGGAACGTCGATGAAGATGTTGTCCTGCTCATTAGTCGAGTATCTCACCTTCTTGCAACCAAGACACTGTAGGCGTTGTTCCAGAGTGAAACGGAAAGGCAAAGTGGGATCACCCAGGTCCGAGGGGTGCTGAGAGCGAGAGATGAGCTTGAAGACGTGCTGCAGCAACTCGAAAGCGTCTTGCTGGCGCATGGTCGAGAACTCAGCATGGCCTCTGCCAATCAAATGCTTCAGCATGGCTGGAGCCAAGCCTTTCTGGTGTGAGATCTCGGGAGAGTGCTCAGAGGCGGCAACATCCGAGTCAGGCTTCGAGTATCGACCGGAGAGCAGGCCATCGGCCATCTTGCGAAGCTGAGTCTCCAAGTCCGCTGCGGGCTCCTGGACGTTGGGAAGGTCGCGATCGGGCAAGTAGTAGCGGTTCTTGAAGGCGGGGGTATCGAAGAGACACTGAATGATGCTAGCGAGGTAGCAACTGTTTCCCAGGTTCTTGAGGCCGGTCAAGGCGGGACCAAACAGAGGCTTCAATTCTTTGCCGTCCTCGGTGGTCATGCTAAAGTCCCAGCGCAGGTTCTGCTCGATCTGCATCTCCGTCAAGCTCTTCTCCGTCTTTTGCTGGTTCGCCAGGTTGATGCCCCAGTGGGCCAAGTGCTGGCCAAGGTCTCCGTCGATTCGCTCCTCGTCACACTTGTAGCAGTAAACGTCGGCCGTTCCCTCAGGTGTGATGGATCCGAGCTTGACTGCGACGCCATGACCGGACTGGTCCGAGTGAGCGAGTGCATGAGAGTTGCCGTCAACGCCGCCCATCTGCTTCCGTCCACAGCCCAGGTTTCCACACTCTAGGCAAAGCCACAGGTTCTCGTGTAAGTCGCAGGCGGAGCAGTGTCCGAGGTCGCCAGACTGGATCGTTCGGGACTCGGTCTGTTGCATCAAGAGGATGTGCTCGCAGCTGGTCAGCTCCTGCTCCCAGGCCTTGACCTCTTCCTTGCGCGAGAATGTGTTGGCCTTCATGATGCCATCGATGATGGGTGCAAGCTTGTCGCTGGACTGGTCCAGGTCCTGGTTGCAGTCGAGGCACTTGACAGTGGTCTTGGTATCGTATCGGTCGGCCTCAGTTTCGGCAGCGATGGCAAGCTTGGACATCTTCAAGGGGGGCTCATCTCGGACAACGACTTTGCGAGTGCGGCGGATGTTGAGGACGAGGGGGTGGTTCCAGAGTTGTTTGTGGAGCTGAGCATGGTTACGGTCGCCGGCGCAACCGCCGTTGAAGCACTGGAGGCAGACATCGACACCGGCAGGGTCGTCCTAGCCAAGCAGATTAGCACGTAGCAGCAGTGCAAAGGTCAAGAGGACAACCTACAATAGAGTCGAAGCACTGGGTACAGTCTTCCCGATAGACGGAGTGGAAGGGCGCCGGCGGCTGCAGAGCTGCAAGGAGTTAGTAAGAAGCTCCGGAACGTTACCGAGAATAAAGGATCGAATAAAGCAGGCGAGGTAGAGGTTACCTGAACCTATGGACTCAAGGTGCGGGCACGCCATGTTAGAGCAATTCTCGAGACGTGTATTTGTCGTCCCGGTGTGGTGGTGAGCTGCGAAACTGTTTATCCTGACAGGGAGGTGGACGGTAGGTTGGTTTTGAATGCGGTCGAGCTCAGCCTTGTGCTTGGGAAAAGAGACAAAGCAGTCAGGCAGCCAACGAGAGGCGAAAGAGCTGAGGTGAGCAAAGCAGTAGAGGCGAAAGGCTGTGTCTGAGCTCAAGCTGATGCAGAGTTGGTGTGGAGGAGGTCTGGGCAGGATTGGACTTGGAAGGTTGCCCCGCGGTGGTGGTAGTGGGATGTCCGGTTGCAGTACGTCGTAAGGCAGGGAGAGTTACCCTGTTACAGGGACCCGGTGTGCCTGGAGGTTTGGCAGCTTTCCCTTGCCTTAGCTCAGCTTGGGAAAGCACACAGTGTGGCAAGCACCTTTGGGTTTTGGCGATTACGTAGTGAGGTGGGGTTGCTGAGCTTGAGTGAACGATACGATACAGGTATGGCCTGGTTACATATCTTCTTTCTATGTGCATCTCCGTGTTCCCCATGTGGCTTGTTGCATCACCGCACCGGTCATGTGAGAGTACCTACTTAGGCGATCTTCCCCGGACTTAGGAGGGTCGGATATGTACCTAAGAGACAGCGACGACGGAGGTGGGCGGCGTATCTAATCAGATGGCATCTCTTTCGTTGGCGGCCACAATGACAAATCGTTGACGCCCCGGCGAGACTCCACCGCAGTTGCAAGATCCCCGCCTCGCCAGCTGGGAAACAGCGACGTCGGGACTGATAAGTACTGGCATGGCTGAGAAAAAGTGGGGCTGTGATTGGTGCGTACCACAGTACCTACTGCTGAGCCGAGGGACCCACGGGAGTGCGGCATCGGTGCCTCCAATCAGACGTCGCCGACGAACAGGGAGTGGATCTGATAACGGGTGCTGCTGCACCCTGCTGCAGCGTCAGAGCTCTCCAGAAGGGCGATGGTCAGAAGGAAAGGAAGGAAGGGGGGACCCTCGGCGCTGTGGAGGCGGATGAAATTTTGTCTTCTCCGAGGCGCCGAGCTGGTCCATGGGTGTTGTCGCTGGACTCCATGACTTAATGCATGGTCATTGAACGCTCCCATTGGCCAGTCCGGCTCTTCTGCTACCACCGAGATCGCCATCCTGCTCCGTCACAAGTCCCGCATGCTGTCTCCAAAAAACAATTTCCATTTATCCCCAGCGGAATCTTCGCCTCCCTCTACGTCTGTCACACACCTTCCTGCATCTGCGATCCTCCGCTTCAATCAAACTTCTATATCGACCACCTTTTGTCGCCATCGCCGTTTCGACTCATCAAAGATACCCTAAACTGACCTTTGCGACTTCACTCGTGTCTACTAAAACCGCCCATCCTCGACACCTAGCCGACTACAGCTCTTGCAAAACCACTCATCCAAATCCCGACCAAAAATGTTCTCCAGATCGCTCCGCGTCGCCTCCCGCAGGGTCCTTGCGACCTCTGTCCGCCCTTCCACCCTCCCTGCCCGTCAGCTTGCGCCTGCCGTCTCCGTCGGCGCGACGAGGGCTTACCACGAGAAGGTCCTTGACCAGTACGCAACCCTCGATATCACATTTGGAAGACGAAGGGTGCTAACCCATCGTGCACAGCTACTCCCGCCCTCGTAATGTCGGTTCCATGCCCAAGGGCGACCAGGATGTCGGCCAGGGCCTCGTCGGTGCGCCTGCTTGCGGCGACGTCATGAAGTAAGACATATTCCTCGACGGATACCCCAAACATTACAATACCGCTATCCGGATGCTTGATCGGTGCGGCATGGGCTCGAGCTATGGGGTGCTATACACTTGTGTCCTCTACAGTTTATCACTTGCCGCGTGCGATCAATCACCTGGCGATAGCATAGCTACGTAGTTCATCGTATGAAGAACACGCGCTGACAAACTGGCATAGGCTCAACATCCGCGTTGACCCCAAGACCAACACCATCTCCGATGTCAAGTTCAAGACTTTTGGCTGCGGATCCGCCATCGCTTCCTCCAGCTACCTCACCGAGCTCGTCCGCGGCATGACGTAAGCCACCTCCATCCATCACATTCGCTTGTATTGATGCTGACAATGTGTAAAGCCTGGAGCAGGCCGGCCGTGTCAAGAACACTGAGATTGCCCAAGAGCTCAAGCTCCCTCCCGTCAAGGTATGTTGCCGTCTCCAACGGTCGCTACGTCGCACATATCGCTAACTCTTTCCAGCTGCACTGCAGCATGCTTGCCGAGGACGCCATCAAGGCCGCCATTTCCGACTACTACACCAAGAACCCCAACGCGAAGCCCACCAACCTCGCCGGCACTGAGGCCAAGACCGAGTCCGCCGCTTCCGCATAAACGCAACCGGCGTCTCTATTTCGTTACATGTTACCGGAGTTCGGCTTCAGGGGAGGGTGGAGAGGGGATGTTGCGAGCGGTGAGGCCTGGTAGGGGCGACTGGGCAGAAATTGCTAACACGAAGTATCCGTTGATTTTCACCAACTTTTTAAACAAAAACCGGAGTTTTGGGAAGGAATTATGGTTATCTCAGGGCTTGTATGGATGAAAGCTCCCCACCGCGATCGCGAGCGCAACGGCGACGACGACCGCGACATGAAGGTCGACGCTGCCGCGAAACAGGCCTTTTCCAATGTTCTATTAGGAGGCCTGGTTGGGGCAGGGTTGTACGTCAGTGTGAAAATACCAATTAGTTAGTGGCCAGCTTATCAGCGACCCGACAGAGACGAAATGCCAAAGAACGACATTGTCCTGCCACTTGCTACTGCTCCGTTTTCATCACAAGTGGGTTGGAGTGTAGGCTGGAACGGGTGGACGATGACAGCGTGACTGCAAAGCCCAAATCCGCTCCGTCGTGAGACTTAGGGTGCGGGGCAGAGCTGACCTCGGGTCACTCCCGCAAGGATCCAACCCAGCGATTATCATGCAGACTACTTCGACGCCCACGGCCAACACATACTCGATGCTCCCAGCTAAGAGTGGAACGAGGGGGGCAGATAGGTTGAATGGTGCATCCCTAGTTCTTGGTGAGTTGGTGAGGAGAACTGCTGAGTCACACTCACTTTCAATCACCGATGACCGATCGACGGTAGGTGAGCCGAGCCCCCCGGCTCGAGACCCGATCAGTCGGCCTTCGGCATGTCCTCGGATACTTCTCGTCGACGTCTCACCTCCCGTCCGCCAAGTCATGCGCCGTGCCCGCGCAATTTACGGCGGCCACATGTGCTGCACACTGGGCTGTCGCAGCAGACTTTGACTTCAGGTGTTACTAGGTAATTTGCCTGAAAGACGCTATAGATGGGCACATATCAACTCCGCCAGGAACACGGTCTCGAATCCTCTGCTTTTACAAGGGCGCTTTGGAATGAGATGCGACAGCAGGCTTTGGAGCTTTGACATCGATGGTAGAGGAGATGGACGTCATCACAGAACTGACTGGCATCTGGTGCTGGTGAACCAAACGAGGGGGGAGCACTGCATGAGACAAGAGTAACCGCACATGTCAGTTCAAGTATATGAATGCTAATCTTGACTTTTGGTCCAACCCTATGTTCCTCTCTTCTAAGCTCCAGTCACGCTTCTTCTGGTGACGTTGGACCTTCACGGCCAAACTGCCTTAGTGACAGGCGCATCCTCGGGAATCGGCCCAGTCGTCCCGTGTAAGCTCATCCCGTTGAGCGCTTCTCTCATCGTTCTCACCGTTCGCGACATCTGGAAGAGTGAGTCGGTTAGGAATGACTTCCTTGATGGTCAAGCCATCCGCGCGGTAAGCCCTAATGACATCGTCCAGGTCATGAAATTGAACGCCGAGGATTAGGACAGCGTCAGGTCCTTCGCCCAAGCTTTTATGAGAAGTATCAGGATAGTCGCATTGTCAGGCTCAACGCAGGTGTTATAAGACTGAGACGACGTGCCGTGCCCACAGGTCATGAGGCGACATCTAGGTGGTACTATCTCTCTAACGTACTACTCACACTGGAATTGCTCTCACCTCCGGATTCTACAATTCAAAAAGACGAGAATTCCGCGGTGAGTCACATGGGTAGGCAGTCGGACATACTCAAGACCGAGTTGCCACCAGACCTCCCATCAAGCCCGGAGAGTCCTGTTTTCATCACTTGGGCGCAGAAGAGAACTCTTTCGGTCTATCCCGCTACGCAGACAGCAAAATCCCAGCCCTTCTTTTCCCGGTCGAGCTGCCATGAAACTACAGCCCCGATAAGGCCATCACCAACGTCTTCTGTCCCGAAATGGTGAATGTCCCCATAAGCTACGTGCTGTCCCAGCCATTTCTGTTGATCGCAGATTCTGTGAGAGCGTTGTGATCAAGAACGCCAGAGGGGCTGAGAGCACGTTCCTATTGTCTTGGTGGTTATCAAAAGGTGTCGAATGTGAATATCAAACTGGCGATAGATTGGATGGGTTTGCTGCTTCTGAAGACGGAGGACGACGGCTTCAGGGCTATTCTGGCACGAGACCGTTTCTGAGATGGCGAGGTTCAAAAAATGTTGCGAGATGAATGTTCCAAGATTGGTGATATATGAAAGACTCGGATCGTTTTATAGGGGCCTGAGCAACATTGAGTGATTCCAGGTGTTCTGGTCAACACTTGAATTGCTTTGCCACCGACTTGTTGATTTCTCACCTCAGAGTGTTTACAAGAATAGCCATCTAACCTTCGGTGCAAAAAAGAGAACCACCTGTACATTCTGTTCCAACGTAACTGAGTGTAGGACTTTTCGTGTTGATGTTTCAGTCGGTCCTCGACGTGTGTTCCGGGTGATTAACGCAAAACAGTTTGAATTTAGCAGTTTACACTTCCATCGAATATTTACACAACTACCGAATCCAACTTCAGTCTCCTCGGCGACTTCATCCAACACTACCGTCGTGGGTGAGCAGGAGGCGGTACCGGAGGCATTCCGCCTGGCGACTCCGTCATGTAGCTATGGGACCCCTCGTCGCTCTCTTCCCCAGAGGAGTCCGATCCTCCGCTCGCGCCTGCGAAGTGCAAGAACAACATCCGCACCAGGAACCCGGCGCTGACGAGGAGGGGCAGGATCTGAGCAATATCGGAAACGTTATTCGCATTGGAGATGTCGTTCCATGAGACGGCAAGCTCGACGGCGGCCGTGAGGATTGCGGCGACGGCGATGTTGCTCAGCGTCCTGAGCTCTTCGACTGCCATGATGTGCGTTTTCCTGCAACGAGAACTGTCAGTGTCTGTAGTCCCCATGATATCGCACGATCGCTCGGAACCGAAAGACTGACTTGACCCTTCGCTTCTTCCGCCTCTCGCGCCAATAGGGCACCTTCCAGCCAATCTTGAGCAGCAGGATCAGTACGCAGGCCAATAGGATGATGAAGTACATTATGGCGTTGAAGGCGATGAAGCCCTTGTTTCCTAGGCTGATGCGACTGAAGAGGAACCCGTATTGCTCCGAAGAGCACGGGTTCTCCGGCACGAAAGAACACCAGTACCAGATGGCCAGCGAAGTGATGGCCAGAAGGAGGGTGAAGTTGAGCCCCTTGAAAGCGGGACTCGGCGTCTCTTTGGACCATCGGAAGGGGTCCCAGTAGGGTCTGAAGCAGGTCACTGCTTTCCATATGTATAACGGGACGAGGAAGATGTAGATGCCCATGGCCAGAAGGAGTACGATGTAGACGTCGGCGGGCTGCAGCGTGGCGACGCACAGCTTGATGACGAGACCGATGAAGGCGGCGGCCGAGAACAAGAGGCCGAGCAGGCGCATGTCGGGCAGGTCGGCCACCTCGAGGTATTCGACGACAATGGCGCCGAACCATTGGATGTAGAACGCGACTCGGATGCCCAGCCCGTAGAGCTCGGGCTCACCCTGCACCTGGCAGCTCGCCATGATGGAGGATTCGACGATGGGTTCGTCAAGGTGTTCAAGAAGATGAATACGGGGGCACAACAAGTCACTGACCACGGGAAGGCCGTCGATTGCTACCTTATATCTCTCCCTTCCTCTCTCACACACTCTCTTCTCCCACCCCGCGGCGCACCGCATTGCCCATGTCGACATGCAACGTGGGCAGCTATCAAGACGAGCAGGAACAAGGGTCAACGCCGCACTCAGCTATGTGACGGGGACGTCGCCAATGGGTGGACCCTGGCCGAACGGGCTGTCTTGCAGGGTGAGGTGCTCTTCCGCTGCCTTTTCACGTAGATATTCAAGTCACCATCCCCAAGTGGAACCATGCGAACCCCCATTGGCGGCACGTTGCAGGGTCAGACAACGGATCTGTGTGCGCCCATGGCTAGCTGGCTGTAGAAATGCCTCGAAGAACTGCGTATTGCTTAGCTCCCGTTGCAGGGTTGGGCCGTCTTGCTGACGCCCAGAGGACTATTGGCTGGCATCCCGGCCTCGCAGCCTGCGGCCAGAGACCCGACATCTGTAGCCGACTGCTGGTGTGTGTATGAGTGTGCCGCATATCGACATTCTGCTATGGGCCCTCGCTTGCATCCTTGCCCGGGAGAGGCCTTATGGTTCGTACCGTGTCCAGTCTCAGGACTTCCCGAGACAGGTTCGCGGTGCGCCAGCCTCTCTCGTTCTGTAGCGAACTCACTTACACCGTTTTAGTATGTACGGATGGGTGTGAAGAGAAGCAGATTGCCAAATGAGCACCGTAAGCTGATAAAGGGCCTCGTGCAGATTCCTTTGGCCAGGGACTCATGCACCTAGTCAGATTGGCACGTCTCCCCGTCTGGAGGGAATCTATGCAGCCTGGGGAGGAAAGCAGACTTTCGTACTGTATCCGGAGTGACAACTGGCAATGGGGGCAATGGGGGTCGAAGAGGGGAAGATGGGCAGTGAAGCGGACGTGGGAGGCGGGGGAGACGGTGGAGACCGATCAGGGAAGGTGGAAAAGGCGTCCATCGCTGGACGCAAGGTGGCAAAGGCCGGGTGGGGCCTGAGCTCCGATTCTGGAACGGGCGCCGCCAGCGGGGGGGAGCACATCGGCCGAAATAAGCTTAGCGCAGGGTCTTCCCTCTTCTCGGTTCTTATCGGTGTGTTATCTTATCGATAATCAATTTTTTATTTTTTTTCTCTTTCTCTTGCGACAATCCGATCTCCCCTCCAGCCCGCGCCTCGAGTCTTTGCTTCTCAGCGCATCCCTTTCCAGCGTCCAAAGCCAATCTGTAGCGCCGCTTCTCCGCCACACATACCCACCGCAATAATGGCTGCCACGAAGCGTTCTCTCGCCGACACCGAGGCCGAGGCCGACGTCACCACCAAGAAGCAAAAGGTCAAGGACCTCACCGCCGGTGGCGACGTCGACAGCGACGAGGCCGCGCAGCTGAAGAAGCAGAAGAAGAAGGAAAAGAAGGAGAAGAAGGAGCGCAAGAAGGAGAAGAAGTCCAAGTCTGCCGCTCCCGCTGACGACGAGGAGGCCCCCGCTGCTGCGGCCGAGGCCAAGGAGGAGACCGAGGAGGACAAGGCCGAGAGGAAGAGGCAAAAGAAGGAGAAGAAGAGAAAGGAAAAGGAGGCCCAGAGCAATGGCGCCGCCGCCGCTGATGTCCCCGTCGTCACGGCCAGCGGCCCTACTCCCACCGCCGCCGTCCTCGGTGGCTACCAGCAGGCCGCCGCTCTGACCGCCCTCCCGCAGTCCGAGATCGACGCCTTCTTGACCGCCGAGAACATTACCGTCACCGACCCGGTCGCCAACCCCACCGCGCTGCGTCCGATCCTCGAGTTCTCGTACCTCCCCAAGACCGACCTGATCAAGAAGAACCCCTTCTCCGCTTACAAGAAGCCCACGCCCATCCAGTCCGCCTCGTGGCCCTACACCCTTTCGCGCCGCGATGTCATTGGTGTCGCTGAGACCGGCTCCGGCAAGACCATGGCCTTTGCCCTGCCGCTGGTCGAGGGCATCTCCAAGATCAAGAAGCGCTGCATCAAGGCCGTCGTCGTGTCGCCGACCCGCGAGCTGGCGATGCAGACCCAGGAGCAGATGGAGCACGTCTCGAGCCTGCTGGGCCTCAAGAGCATCTGCATCTACGGCGGCGCCTCCAAGGACGACCAGCGCAACCTCCTGCGGCGCGGCGCCGACGTCATTGTCGCCACGCCGGGACGCCTCAAGGACTTCATGATGGACGGCACCATCTCGCTCCAGGACGTCAAGTTCGCCGTCCTCGACGAGGCCGACCGCATGCTCGACAAGGGCTTCGAGGAGGACATCAAGATGATCCTCGGCGACATGCCGGCCCGCGAGGAGCGCCAGACCGTCATGTTCACCGCGACCTGGCCCGCGTCGGTGCGCAAGCTCGCCGAGTCCTTCATGGTCGACCCCATCAAGATCACCATCGGCTCCAGCGGCAAGGAGACGGCCAACGGCGCCGTCGAGCTGCAGGCCAACACGCGCATCACGCAGCGCGTCGAGGTCGTCGACCCCAGGGCCAAGGAGCAGAGGCTGCTGCAGCTGCTCAAGCAGTGGCAGACGGGCGCCCAGAAGGACGACCGCATCCTCGTTTTCTGCCTGTATAAGAAGGAGGCCACGCGCGTCGAGACGTTCCTCCAGCAGCGCGGCATCCGCGTCGGCGGCATCCACGGTGACCTCCGCCAGGAGCAGCGCACCCGCAGTCTGGAGGCCTTCAAGGCCGGCACCACGCCCGTCCTGGTCGCCACCGACGTTGCCGCTCGTGGTTTGGATATCCCCGAGGTGAAGCTGGTCATCAACGTCACTGTGAGTTTTTTCCGGCCTCCGCTTGATCATGACCCAAGACCCCTTCAGCTAATGTTTACAGTTCCCCCTGACGATTGAGGACTACGTTCACAGAATCGGACGTACCGGCCGTGCCGGCAAGACGGGCGAGGCCATTACGCTCTTCACCGAGCACGACAAGGCGCACTCTGGATCGTAAGTGGTCACTGCGGGAAACGCTCAACGAGGCAAATCGCTAACAGAACGACTAGTTTGATCAACATTCTCAAGGGTGCCAAGCAGCCCGTCCCCGACGAGCTCTTCAAGTTCGGCACCACCGTCAAGAAGAAGGCCCACAGCACCTACGGCGCCTTCTTCAAGGACGTCGACATGACGAAGAAGGCGACCAAGATTGTGTTTGACTGATTTGATTCCTTGTCTTGTTTTCTGTCTGGGAGACTGTCTAATTTCCACGCTCTCCCTGCCCTATCTAAAAGTGCGCCTACGCAGTCTTTGGCCTGCGGGCCGAGTTGTAACATTGCAGGAGGAATATGCGTTCGGCGAAGAGTCTGGACAATGTTAGACGGGGATACATGAGACGCGCGCGCGGGGGGGGTTTATCTAAGAAAGAATTGGGAGACTTACATCAAAAGGACGACGGGCACAGCGGCGAGGCCGATGGCGATGAGGTCCTTGAAGGAGGTGGACGAGGCGCGCGAGGCGACGCCGGTCACCCGCCGGATGAGGTGCGGTGCCGATAGACAGACGATAGAAGTGACGGCGTTAGGCTGCAATGTGAAAAGTTCAAACGGCGTTTCCAGACCGCCAAAGTACGACTTGACGAACGTGAGACTCCAGACGATGCGGCAGAGCATGTTGATGCAGTTGGCGAAGACAAGGCCCGAGGCGCCGAGGTCCATGACGCGCATGAAGAGGAAGGCGGCCGAGCCAAAGGCGACGGAGAAGGCGCCCATCCAGGCCGATTGGCGGTGCACCTGCGCCTCGGAGGCGACGGACGCAACAAAGGCCTCGGCCACGCCGTTCATGGCGAGCAGCGGGATGTAGTAGCAGTACACCGCGAGGACCTCGCCGGCGCCCTCGTTTGCCCAGCGTTTGCCGGCGACGAGGGACAGGAGCGGCGGCGCGGCGACGGGGCCGATGCTCACGATGATGGACGAAAGCAGCAAGTAGAACTTGAGCAGCGTGTGGAGGTGTTGGCTGGCCTTGGCCGCGGTCTCCTTGGAGGGCTTGGTCTCGGTGTCCTGGGATGAGAGGAGGCGGCTGAAGTAGCTGCGGCTGCTCTCCTCGATGGGCTGCAGGACGAGGCGGGCGAGGAGACCGCCGTAATTGCTGGCCAGCGCGTATACGCCCTGCGACTTTGGCGTAGACAGGATGGAGACCAAAAAGGTGTCGCCCTGGGTGAGGACGTGCTTGACGAGGCTCTGGGCCATCATGCTGGACGCCAGGCTGACGGTGGGCCGGTAAAAGTAGGAGGCGACGTAATCCTGGCCAGACCCAAGGCTTTTGGGGAGGATGGAGAATCCGTCCGCACGGGCGAGGCGGGTCCCGGACCAGAGGTAGATGAGCAGCAGACTGGCGCCGTATGAGAGTTGGCCAACGGCGAAAGGGAGGACGCCAAACTCGACGCCGGCTCTCGACGCCCAGAACGCTGTGCCGAAGGTGACTATGCACCGCAGGAAAGTGGCAATCGACTCGGCGGATGCGCGGGTGCCGAACTGCAGGCGGGTCTGCATGAGCACGAAGCAGGGTTCCGACAACAGCTCCAGTACGGCGGCGACGGCGTACAAGCGGAGAGCGAGGAGGAAATTGGGCGTCTTGACGGTCGACTCGTCGGCGGATGAGAGGTAGAGCCACCCCAGGCCGACGGTGACGAAGCAGCCCAGCAAGACGGCGAGATACCCGAGGTTGACGACGGCCTGGCTCTCGCGGCCGACGCGGGCCTTTGAGTCGTCCTCTTTCTTGCCGGAGCCGGGGCGGGTTTCCTGGCGCTGGACAGCGACGCGCAGACTCTCGCGGGCGAAGAAGAGCACGGAGAGGTAGTAGACCTCCAATTGGGTCGAGACGCCGAGGAGCTGGGCGGTCAAGAAGCGGAGCAGAAGCTGGTTGGCGATGAAGGTGACGGCGCGGGAGCCGATCTGGAGGATGATGAGAAGGGATGCACCGCGGACGACGGTCTTGCTGGCGTCTGCCGGCGCGGACGCGGACGCGGGCCTCTCGGACGACGACATTGTGCCCCCCGTTAATGGTCTAGGTCGTTTGCCGCCAGTGTATGCGCAGTGTCGAGGTAGGAGCCTTGGCCGGCGCTGCGTTGCGGAAGTCGAGGTTGAGGCGACCGTGTTTACGAGAGCAGCGGTTTTGATGGAGCTGACGTCTGTCGTGAGCCGAACGTGGGTGTGCCGGGCCGGGCGACCCACAGCGGTATGGTGCAGCGGGTCGGCCCACTGAAGCGCGCCGCCGGCCTGGGAGCTCACCGAGAGTACCGTACACCAGATTGAAGCAGATTGTCACTGACAATAATCTCACCCACTGGTTGACTTCTTTCTGGAGCTGTACGATTGTGTTCTGTGTTTTAACATTGCTTTTTACTTATTTCTGATGTAATTCTGCAGTCAAACATCATGATGCGGTGGCTTGATGAGTGATGAGATGAGTATGAGTTTGCGCTGTGCGAGGCATAGCATTTGACAGGTCCAGCTTCGTCAGCGATGCATGAGGTGCCCAGCGCTAATCTCTGTGTTTCTTCCAGAGAGCCGAGAGTTTTTCTTATTTTCGCTTGTTGTGAAAACGCGTCTCGCGTCGACGTTTACGTCTCGACTCAGGAATTAGGTCGTTCGCAGGGTCATCCCAATCTAGGTGAATGTGATCGGCTCCTCGACATGGGCAATCCATATAACCTAGTTCACGGTCCCTGCGACTGATAAGACCGCGAACGACAGCTAACGAAAAAAAGGTGCATGTCAGTCAGATGCGCATCGAGGTTGAATACAGGACGTGAATCGCTCGACAAGTTCGTAGATGGAGGCGGACATGATGAGGTGGCTGGTGGAGCCATGGTGAGTTGGCCTCCAAGACGCGGCCGCTCCTGGTGACTCCCATCACAAGACAGACATAGCTCACCCCGCCAGTTCTGTTTCCAACCGGCTGTCGTCATCGTAGCAGGGGCAGCACAATTCAGAGACATTTATTCGCTGCGAGGGACGATCCAGTGTGTATGTGTTGAAGGATGTGAGTTGGTCGCTGAGGTGTACAGAGTAATAGTACTGTACTAGGTATGCCCACTTAAGGGATAGGTAGGTACGTACCTGACTCGCCCTCCAAAGGCAGGCAAGCAGGGCTGGCACAAATTTAGGCAGGTGGGGTCGTTCCTGGAGGCGTTCCTGGATTGGCGGGTACGCAGTGGGGTCGCTTCCTGGATTGGAACCGCAGATTGGGCCTGTTTGGGCTGGATGCGCCTGTACCTGTTTGGCTTGGTCCGATGCGAACCCTTCGTTCCTTCCCATGCTGTGTGTTCATCGGGAAATGTGCCTGCTTTGTCCCAGATGTCCCTCGGAGAAAAAAGTACATGGATAGCACAATGCCTTGTGCAAATTGCTCGCGGAAACATCCATCGCACCCGGTACCGGTACCGATACCAATGGGACGTCTCTATCTTTGTCCGTTCACTTCCTCTACTTCCTTGCTGGTCTTCGCCTTTTTGGGCGCTGTGTCACCAGCACTACTGCCACTACCACTAAGGTAGCATGCGTCCACGACATCCCCCGGCGGCCATGTGCATGTTTTGCTTGCCGCTTGCTTCCTCACCCTCGCCTCGTCCTCTCCCCTCCCGCTTTCCGGCGTTTCTTTGTCTCGCTTTTTTTCTGAGTCTCTTTGATGTCCTAGCGGTTCCTCACCATCCCATCGGTGTCGCATCGCATCCTACCTATCGAAGCCTCCATCTCAACTACCGCGCCGCTCGTCCTCGTTCCAAGACCCATCATCCCTACGTCGTCATCTCATCTCTCCCTTTTTTGGGGGGAATCTCTTCCTAGCTATCTGCCCGCCCAATCGACCTAAGAACCTATCTGCGTCCTGTACTCCGACGGATGCAGCCCTCCCACGGACGACTCTCCACCTACAACAGCACAGCGGCATCCCCGTCCCAATCTTTTCTGCCGTCATCTTGCTCTTTTTTTCGATTTTTTCCTTCTTCCTGCAGCAATATTTTATATGAGCCCAATTTCGGCTCGGACCACATGCTCTCAAAAGAAACTGCAGTCGACCCCCGCCGACCTAGGTTGTTCCCTGTCGTCCTCCACTGCTGCAGAGCGTCAACGGCCGATCTCGTCCAGTAACAAGGCACCAAAGACACGCCAACCCCCGTCCAAGTCGCGCTTGGGCAGTGGACGCCCATCGCGATAAACAACACAACCCGGGCTATACTCCTCAGTCCCTGTTCTAATCCCCCTCCTCTGTGCAGTGCAGGTCTGCTGCTGGTGCTGGTGGCCTCCAATCGCGTCAGAGGCGGCAATACATATCGATACACAACAACACAACAACACAACACCACCCACTGTTGCAGTCACAACTTTTCTCGACATAAACCCGACCCTCCACGGCTCGCACAAATCCCTCTTTTTTGCCAGTCCCACGATCTCGTCTCTTTAGTGAACGGAAAACCTCGTCTCCCCCGCTCTGCGCAAGCCCGCCGGCGCTACATAACCCGATCCCCAAAGTCCGTGCTTGTGCCTCTGGGCCCTCAGCATGCTGCCCACAGTAGCGTCTCCTCTGCCGCAATAACGATGGCAGAACTCGGTACCAGTCCAGGTCCCGATCCAATTCTAGATCCAGACCCGAGCACCACCGCAGATACCGACACCGACACCGCCACCGCTGATTCCGACCACAACAACATTCCTAACGCCGATGACGCCCGACTTCCTGACGCCGATGCAATGGCCGACTTCGTCCAAACTCCCGCTGCCCGCCCGAATGAGGGGTCCAGGATGCGATGCTGCTGCGGACGCACAGATTGTGTCTATTTGAAGCACAGCTGCACCGTCCTCGAAACGGTCGAAAAGGACGTCCATACCGCTGCCAAGCTGGGCAAGGTGCGTCCTCGTTCTGCTTTTTCTTAGCCTCCCCTCGATCCCGGGAACATTCCAGTTGCGCCGCTCCAGAAGCCCGTCTCAATCTCTCGAGACATTCCAGCTCCTCATTTCCCGTCATTAACCTCAAGATGGGGAGTCCTAGCACCGTTCCAGCCCGCAAACTTTGCTTTTCTGCCCAATGCTAAAAACCTCCCGCAATGCACCCTCCTTTCTCGTGCCGCACATGTCGACATGACCTTGCTGACTCCCTCCCTCCAGGCTCTTCTTGCTCGTCATGAGGCATACATGGCTGATGCCGAACGAGACCGCATGTCATTGACGACCCGCATAGAGCAGCTGGAAAACGAAAAGGTGGAACTGCAGGCCGAGAACGCGAGAACGGTCGAGGAGAACCGTTCCTTGCTGGACCAGCTCGAAATGCTCAACAGCACGGTCCAGGACTCCGACATCCGCATCCAGACCCTCGAGGCCACCTTGCTGTCGTCCCACCAGGCAGTGCGTCGCCTCGAGGGTGCGGCCGCCCGCGCTGCAGAGATGGAACGGCATATTGCACTCCTCGAACAGGAGCAGCTGCGTCTGCAGAACACTCTCATCACCACCGAGTCCGAAGCCCGCTCCGCAATGCAGCGGTGGAGGAAGGCCGAGAGGGGCATCTCCGACCTTCAGGAGCAACTCGAGCGCATGGAAAAGGAGGCCAAGGAGGAGCGAGAACGCCATGTCGAGGTCCTCGGTCGCATGGAGCGCCAGCGCGAGATGGAGAAGGAGCTCAACACTGCCGCCGGACGCCTCAAGGGAGCTGCCGCGGCCAAGTCTCTTACCGCCGGGAAACCCGCCAGCAGCGTCGTGTCCCACTTCGTTCGGGATCTCCTGCAGGACAATGCAAACCTGCAACTTGGCATGGCCGAGCTTCGGGAAATGCTTATCAACTCAAACGACGAGATTCAGGCCATGCGGGACCAGTTGATGTGTCACCAGCCCATCGGCGACGAGGACCCAAGGACCACAGCAACATTACGTGCGGAGATCGGGCCAGAGCTCGGCGAGTTGACGCAAAACATTTCTCAGGAACTTCACATTCACCACCACTACCATGTTGCGGAAAAGACCAAGCCCAAAAAGAAACGCCACAGCTTCAACCCAGGCGTATTTTCACCTGCTAGCATTTCGCGATCCTCCACGCCGCCGGCCGTATGGCGACCCGGTCCTTCGCCGATAACACCGCTGGCTTCCCACTCTCACAAGGGCTCGACGTCGACGCTCTCGATGCCGCCGTCTAACCGATGGTCCGTCTTTTCGGATCAGCCTTCCGAGTTTGCCCCTTCGTCTGTCCCCAGCTCGCCGCAGTCGAACCCCCGCCTTTCCATGTTCGACAGGCCGATGCTCGAGACCGATTTGCCCATGTCGCCGACGACGAGCTTGGACCCCTCGTCGCCTACCTGGAAGCTCTCCCACAGCAAACGCCCGTCGGAGGCATCGATCCGAAGCTTCACCATACCCTCCAAGCTCATTAGTGTGGCTTCACCGGCACCACCGGCCGCGCCCAGCTTGCATGTGTCCCAGCACATTTCGTCCACAATCGAGGAAGAAAGGGAAGAGAATGGCCCTGAAGAAGTACCGGGTCTTATTACGCCCAACGATGATCACACAGAGACGGAGCCGGAGACGGAAACCGAAACAGAGGTTTCCTTCTCCAAAGACGAGGAACTACCCCGCAGACGTTTACACCGCGCCGTTTCTCACGAATCGATCATGTCCTTGTCAGGAGGATTGGACATCCACACGCTCAAGGTGCGGCCAAGTCAACTGACGCTTCGCCCGCTGGGTGGAGCCGATGCCGTATTTACCGGCGTCACAGCACGGTCTACGATATCACGGGGAAGCGACAAGCGTAGCGACGCTTTGCTGCGCGATAGTCTCGCCGGCCGACCGATGTCGAGAATGGTGTCGACGCCCATTCGAAGTGGATCCCCAGCAAGCACACATTCCCAGCATTCTCAAAACTCGGGCGGCCTGGGCAGGTGGGTCAGCTGGCGGCCATGGACCGGAGGCTCAGCGGCTTCGGCATCCCGGGCGACAACGCCGACAGCGGCACCGCCGACGCCGACGCCGGCCAAGCGCAGCGGAAAGGAGAAGGAGAAGGACAAAGACCTCCTCAGAGCGCCGGGCATCAACCAGCCTGGCGCCATTCCCGGCTTCCAAGAATACCTGGCGGCCCACCAGCGCCGCGGTCCTCCGAGCAAGGTGTTGCCTGATGCTGTTGATGTCGATGCGCTGCGAGAAGTCCTCGAAGAGTGATTGTGAGATGGAGGGCCATGTTTACACGAATCGACACGAAAGTGTCCTACTGCATTGCAAAGGGAGCAGGGGCGCTTGGATTCTCCTTTGTTTTTGGTTTTTCTTTTGTTTTATTTTTTGGGGCAAACAAACACGTGCGGCGTTGATACAATTTGAGCATTAGTTTGAGGATGGGAGCTGGAGATACCCTTACTGCTTTACGCCGCGCTTGCATTCGCTTTTCATCGTTGGACATGTTTCATTTGTCATACAGACCGGCCGCCTGTTGTGTCGAGGACGAAGCGGAGACAATGCGTCGCAGATTGTTGACGCCACGGCCATTTACTTACAGCTAAAATCAGCCCTACAGAATGAGGCATTCTCTTAAATATAATTTCTAGTTATCCTCTACCTTAACGAGCACTGTGTCTCGGCTGTTGATAGGTCGGCGATGCCTTCAGTGAGCCACTGGAAAGCCTGAGTGGCCTTTTTCTGTGTGATCCATGGCGGTGATGAACACCTCGCAGAACAGAGCATCTGCAGGTGTCCCTGAACAGCATCGTAGCACATCACGAACGAGTCTAGATTCACACGCGGGAAAAGGGGTCTGATTCATTGCGGCTCAAACGACTGAGCTCAGACGCCTGGTTCTAAGATAGAAGTAAAAAGACAGCGTTGTCTGTCCGAAGCCAGACAACAGGAAGGAAGCCCCGATTCTCGTGGTCGGAAGGGGGAAACGCCCCCCTTCGGGAAAACATGAACCCACCACCCTAGTCTAAAACTCCATGACGGAAATCATTATTCTACGTGACGTCGGTCCAACCTCTGCAATGCCAAATTCGTCCTCAACGCCGAAAAAGGGGGTTCGAGATTCGTTCATCATAAGTGTCGTGGCGAAAGAGATGGAAAGGGGAAGGTGTGGTTGGGGGTGAGAAAGCCAAGGGCCAAAGGGTCGCAAGGGCATCACTCGGCGCCGGGGTTGGAAGGGGCGTGGATGCCGTGGAAGCCGATGCCGACGGCAAAGTCGCACTCGGCGCGGCCCAGCTCCGTCATGGTCCTGGCGTCGAGGCAGAGCAGGTAGCTGCGCTCGGCGGTGCCGTCGAGCACGACGCTGAGGATGACGCCGTCGTCCTCGGCCACGGGCGAGCCGTCGGGCGCCGAGGGGCGCGGCACGAAGATGGGCTCGCCGGGGGTGTGGGCCTGCGGGCACTCCCACAGGAGGGCCTCGCGGGTGTCGGCGTCCGTCTTGACAATGGTGTCGAAGAGGGTGCTGAGGCCGCGGTCCGAGAGGCTGTAGACGTAGCGGTGGCGCCGGGTGAGGTAGGCCGGGTTGATGGTGGGCAGCTCGCCGGCGTGCGGGGCGGGGATGGAGACGACGAGCTCGGGTTCTGGCGTCGTCGTTGCCGTTGCCGCCGACGCGCCGCCGGTGGGCGCGCGGGAAGGGTCCGGCAGGCGGAACTTGTACCGCTGCAGGCTCGCATAGCCGTTCTTGAAGCGCTCGTCGTCGGTCCAGAACTTCTTGGCGGCGTCGTTGCGGTCGAGGAGGACGTCGTAGTAGAGGTTGTAGAGGACGTTGAGGTTCTGGTAGCCCGAGATCTCGCACACGACGTCGAGCCCGGACCCGTCGGCGGATGGTTCCTCGAACGCGTTGGTGGTGTGGAAGAAGAAGCCGGCGGGGGTCTCGAAAGACGCGACGACGCCCTTGCCGTGGCGGCGGTTGATGAAGTACCACTGGCACCGGTTTTGGGCGTCAAAGGGGACGATGGCGTCGAGGATGTTGCGCTCCCAGGGCACCGACATGCCCCTGTAGCCGAGGTGCGACGAGGGGATGCAGAGGACGACAAAGTTCTTTGTGAGGAAGAAGCTGTGGATGTAGGCCGGCTTGGCGTCGGGGCCCGAGATGGTCGCCAGGATGTCCGTCTTGCCCGTCGACGCGCTCGTGCGGAAGACGCGGTAGGTGGACGCCATGGCGAAGGCGAGGTTGAAGTTGTACATGTCGCCCGTCTCGGGGTCACGTTGGGCGTGCGCGCAGGACAGGGGGCCCGACAGGTCCGGGTGCAGCCTGTCCTGCTTGGCGATGCCGACGGGCTCAAGGGTGTCGGGGTCGATTTCCAACAGCGGGTTCGAGTCGGTCGAGAGCCACACACTCCGGATGCCGTTCCGGTGGCCCGGTCCCGCGGGGCCCTGGTTCTTGTTGTCTAAACCGGGAACATTGGCGTTGACGGCGACGCAGATGTTGGGACCCGTTCCCTTTGCAAAGACGCCCATGAACTTGCCGAGGAGGCCGACGCAGGGGTCGGCTTTTTGGCCAAAGGTGTAGCGGTTCTGGTGGCCCGCGGCCTTGATGGACTCAACTAGCTCGTCGCACTGGCGCCTTGAGGAATAGAGCACGCGTGTCCGGCCGTTGGACGAGGCTTCAGGGGCGACAATGTCGAACTTGTGCGTGTGAGCGAAACCGTCGAACCAGTGCGAGACGTAGTACGTCCCCTTGGGGGTGTCTTCAATCTTGCAGCTGCCGGGGCCTGTGCGGTAGAGAGCGCCGGCGGCCCAGGCGGGAATGTCGCCCTGGACGGTCAGTTCAATGGGGCCGCGTTCCTCGGTCAGGCCGTCAAACTGTTCTTGTCAGTATGATGTCGCGGGGGCAGATCATAGGATCATGGGATGGTGACAAGACCTACGCCTGCTTCGTTGGGCCACTCGTCATACGACGCTCTCAGTCTGTTCTCCTCAAACTTCTTCAGGTCTGCTGACTCATCCTGGCCTGTCCGCCGCACCGTCCTTGCGGGCATCTTGGTGTCGGTGGCCATGGTGACTGATGTTGCGGAAGGAGTGGTGATGGTTGTGGTAGACATGTTTCCGTATATCAAGGCAGGTTCAACGTGTGTCCCTATCCTTTTCCCTCTGACTGACTGCGGCTGAAGCTGAGTGATTTACTCTAAATATCTACGCTGGACCTTGTCAGTAAGCAGTTGTGAAGAGGTGGACACTGCAGTAGTGTATGATGAGACAGATGCGGAATGGAGGGCCGCTCTCTTACAGAGTAACGGGAAAGAATGAGATCAGACAGACGTGCGAAAGAGGGGATGAAGTGGGAATAGACGCCACATGAAGCAATGGGTACCTACGCGTTGAGCCGGAAGCAGCTAGGAGATGGGTATAAGTATTCGGTGAGTGTCGGTGTGGCAAGGTGAGGGTCGGTGAAGTCCAACGGCGGCTCGCAGCAACAGTGATGAGGTTGCACCCGAGTGACAATCCTTCAACGAAAAAGAAACCTTGGTATCCGGCAGTGTCTAATAACCCAAACCCATGTCAGAATGGACCGAACAGGTTGCGTACTTCATTGAGTTTTTCTCACGAGGTGCAGGAGGGGAGTTGGGAAAGAGGGAAGAGGAAGACCATGTTTAAGTAGGATGTACATGAGTGTGAGTGCAACAGGTCCGCTTACATGAAGACGGGTACAAGCGCCAGCATCCAACAAACGGACCGGCTTGGGTGCACCGTGCCGCGTGGGAATGTGCGTCTGAGAGCTGCCAGGCAGACGCTAAGTGGTGCGAATGCGACAAGCTCTCGTTGCAGCAGACGAATGAGTATCTGCCGAGAGGGCAAGACTTACGGTCAAAGTCGATTACGGGCGTAGGAGCGGGTGTTTGGCCTCGCGTTGACGTGGGCCGCCGCGACGGAGAGAGAGAGACTGGTGAACGAGGACCCGAAGGAGTGGCGAGGGGAGGGGGGCGCAAGACCCATGCAAGAGATTGATCGCGCCAAGAGGGGAGAATGCAGAGGGGGAAGAAAAAAATCTTAGATCCGATCACCAAAAGAAAAAACAACGAGGTTGCGGTTGGATGGGAAAGCCGCTAGGGAAACGACTATCTCGCACCGTTTCGGAGGCGCTACGGGACGGTACGGCCGTAGCAGACGGCCGACGATGCCAAAGCCCGCAGTACCAAGCAACGATTAATGCGGGTCTATTGCCGAATCAGGACAGCTCCAGGCCCTTCAGGTCGAAGCAAACGTGCAAGTGGCAGGCTGCAGGCCGTGATAGAGAGGAGGTGCCGCCGGGTGATTCGGCGGGGTGGTGTTGTTGGTGTGGTATGCGAGGATGTGTGGTGTGGCACAAGCGACTGTGTATGAATGAATTGGGAGCGGTTTGCAGAGGTGGTGTTGTTGTTGTGATGGTTCGTTTCGTGATGCACATTGTGTCGGAATGAGCGGGATAACGCCTTAAATGGATGAGCTGGCCATGTCATCATTGATTCATGGAGCGAGCGGCCGCGGTTCGATACGGCGTGTTTACAAGGCCGAGGGGTCCCGCTACGGCTGCCATGGCGTCGTCATCGAATCGCATTGTCCGGAGTGGAAATCAAACATCAGGCCGGACGGAAAATGTGTTGGGTCGGTGCATCCAAACAACGTTTAGGTCCTCTTGTTTTCCCCTCCCCTCTCTCCCTCTGCATCTATTAGGTGTTGCAGAATCTCATCTCGACGCACCCCAGTCGGCCAGGACGAATGGCATTCCTTTTGCACCCCCCGGCCAAGGTGCCGTCCAAGAAAAAGCTTCCGCCAGCTCGAGACGTCAAGTTTCATTTGCATAGGTATTGTGTGGGTATCGGTAGGCGGGTCCTGGAGGTTGATTCTTAGTGTAGAATGGATGGCCGCCCGATGCAACGTGGGCCATGCGAGTGCGATTGCTCGCTCGCATTCGTCTAACGTCAGATGAGATGGATGCAACGATGGCATCGATTGTCCTTTGTGGACAATGATCCATGTCTTTTCCGTTCCTCTTTGCATTCTCGCCGACGTCGCGCAACATACACACATACACACAAGACGCCATGACGAAAAGGGATCTCATGATTTTTGCGCCATGGCGGCGGACGATTGGCCGCGATAAGAGTTGCCAAGAGCTCTGCTGTGTGTCAAGCAGCAAGGGAGAAGAAGAGACGAGAAGAGCAGAGCAGAGCAGAACAGTCGTCGACGGGGGGAGAGGAGCAAGTTTTGCTTCGTTTCGTTCCGCTTCGCCATGGTCCGTCAGCCAGCGAGGCCACGAGACAAGAAAAGGAAGGGGGAAAAAGAAATGAAAGCTGAACCTCTCAGCTGGGATTGCTTGACTTGCGCGCGTGGTGCATTGCAGATGGGCGCCAATGGCCTGGTTCGGTCTGTTTGATCGGAGCTGCAATGGAAGACGGGGTGGAAGACGGAACAGATTCCAACGAACGACGCATCGCCATGGCGTGCCCTTAAGCGAGAAGGAATCCATCCGGCCGGGACCACTGTTCCCACCTCCGTTTTCTCCCTGGCCCACGCACGCTAACGTAAGCGAGCCATTCACGTGGGCCCCGCAAGCCATCCACAGATGGTACGTACTCTTTGATTCTCCTCCTCTACATCTAAGTAGTTTGCCTACGGTACAGTACTTCCTCCACCGGACATTCCACCTTGACACGGTCTTCATCACCCGCCCTACCAAGTAACCACGTCTTCTGGTCGGCCTTGTGGAATGACACTTTGACGGTGTGGCTTCCCGTGGCGCCTCTTGGTATCGAACGCCACTCATTTCAGGTCCTGCAGCAGCGTCTCCCCGACCCGACGACGGCCCCACACCCGCTCTCCGGCTCAACCTCGCAACTCCGTCAACGGCGCACCACCACCGCCCTATAACCGCCCCGTCCCCCTTTAGCTACGGCTAGCAATGTCTTATCGTACGTTCTGTGAATTCCGCACTCGGGGGGTGGGGGCTTCAAGTCTTTTCTTCCGCATGGACACGAGACACGCCATGGCACATGGCGCCCTCGTTGCACCCCGGTCAGCCATGAACGGACGTCTATCCCGAACGGCTGACCACTTCACGACAATCTTGATAGGTTGTGGTTCGCGAGAAACTGTTCCATGTCCTTGTGTCCACTGGTTGCACATACCATCTCCTCGCTTACCTCGTCTCGTAGACGAGAGGCTTTGCGATATCGACCCTGAAAACAAACGTCGGGAGGAAACCACGCCAATGCACAGTGGTAACACAATCCCAGCCCCTAGCTACCGGCCCAGTCCAAGACGGGAATCCCTTGTCGACAGCCTCACCTAGACAACGAGAGGTGCTGTACTCTTCAGTACTCTTGGGTTGCTTCTGGCTAGTCGGCCTTTCGTAGATGTCATGCACATGTTTCCCATCGTTCACCTCGGTAAATGAACATGTCAAAGGACGTTGCCTCCCACAAGTCCGAGACAGAAAGTTTTATGGCATTGTCAGTAACTAAGCGGTTCAATGATTCCGAACACACTTCGAAATCATGACGAGGATGAACGACAGGTTTCTCGTGGGGCTGAATTTGAAGGTTTACGGGTTGAGATCCCCAAACACCATTTCTTCCTGCTCGACTCCCACCACTCCTGGCTTCGAACCTGTCATTCTCGTTCCAAACCCCAAATTGCAACAACATTCGCAAATGTCCTGCAAACTACAAGTCACCCGGAGGATCGCCCCTGATCGAATATCCCGTGCTAGCTTCCACCAGCTGATACTCTTGAGACGAGATTTGCCTGCCGCAGCCAGGGCATTCACACTCCATGGCCGCCGTGCTCGTGTCCGTGATCCACTTGAACAGGCAGCGCCGCCCAAAGACACACCGGCAGCCCCTCATCTGCCACGCCGGCTCCCCCTGGTCAGGCATGTCGACGCCCGGGTGCGAGTGCTCCGTCATGTTGGCGGGCGACGCGTAATACCCCTCTTTGCAGATGGAGCAGCTGGCCCGGCCTTGCGAGTCCCTCAGGTCCCTCTCGGCTTTGACGGGCCGCGTCACGGCATCGAACAAGGTCCGCCGCGCCTTGTACTTCATCACGTGTGCGTTCCACTCCACGCGCTTGTCAAAGTAGTACTTTTGAGCGAGCTGGACGAGGCCCACGAACGGCTTGTTGGGCACCGAGGCCTGGTCGGTTGCGTTGGCAATCCGAGCAAGCTTTTCCAGGGCCGCAATGTTGGACGGGGTGCGCCACGCCGGCACCTGGATGATGTGGGCTAGCCACGACACGGCGAGACTGAAGCGGCTGTTGGAAATGCCAGTGTCGTACAACAACACCTCGCCCATGAACTGGACGAGGCTGGCGCGTCTCGACACGTGGGTCGTCTCCAGGGTATGCGCAGCGGTCCATCCGCTGCCCGAACCGGCCGCCTCGGCGTTCTCCAGTACCAGCCTGTCTGCCGTCTTTGAGGCGTCTTCCAAGCTCTTCTGGAGTATCCTGCGCCGCCGCCCAATGGCCCTTTCCGAGAAGAAGGGCTGCCGGGAGATGCCGTCCGTGAAGCAGAGGTTCTGCTCGCGGCACAGGGCCGAGAGGGCAATGTAACGGTTAGTGAAGACATTTTGCATCGTGCGGCTCTGCACGCGCGCGTCGTTCTCAAACTTTTCCGCCGCAACGTCTGTCAGGCGACGGCGGGCCGCCGTGGTTGGATTGTAAAAGTAGGCCAGCGGCCCGTTGGCCTCGCACCGGCACTCCCCGACGCGGTGGTCGTTCTCCTTGCACCGGCGCTCCATGAAGAAGGCGCTGAACCACGATTCGGCCATCCCCGTCGCGGAGACGTCGTCCGTGTTCCACTGGCCCCGGATCCACAGGAGAACCGAGTTGCAGTATTCGGACAGGTAGCCGTGGACCCAGGCCTCGTCTTGCAGCTCGTTGCGGGTCCACTCGTCGCTGACGGGAGTGTTCCGCGGCACGGCGGGGGACTCGCCCGAGCAGCCCGGGCACATGAAGTCGTACCGGCTGAGGCGCTTCTCCCATTGCTGCTCCGGGCACGGGAAGACGTTGGAGCAGAGGACGTTGGCCTTGACGCGGTGTTTCCTGGGCGGGTCCTGGCTGAACTCGGAGGGGCACTCGTAGAACTGGACGTGCTTGATGCACATGGCTGCGTTCCGGGCGGAAAAGGTATTCGACGATGGTCCGGTGTGAGGTTCGGTTTGCAGTTTGAAGCCCGCTTGCAAACGCGTGGATGTTGAGCCAACGTAGAAAGACCACCGTTATCTTGGGCGGCAAAACATGTTTATGTATGCGCGCAACGGAATATCCGTTGTTGACTTGTCTCAGTTGGCAACAAAGACGACTCCAGGGGGTGATTTTGTTTTCCAAGCTCTTCTTTCCGGTATCCCAAATAGAGCATTTTTGTATAAAAAGTAGCTTGAGTTGGTAGTGACAGGATTTCCAGAGCCATGGCGGGAATAATGGGGTTCTTGGTCAGATTGTCGACCAACAATAGGCCTCTTGTGCTCCATGTCAATGGTTTGTCGTCCGAAACCGGCAGATACGCCAGGATAGAAACAAAGAGTTCGAGCCCTGCAGTTGAGAAAACGGAGTGTCGTCCAGGCATTTGGAGCAACCTTAAGCTGTAAGGAACGGTCTTGTCAAAAAAGGTCAACGGGGGCAAGCAGACCATAACCTGGGCATGTAACCAAAGCTGTCTCGATAAACAAGTCGCACACAGCAACAATCGCGAGGCTCGCATGAGGTCACAAGGCATCATAAGGTTGTCCAATCTCTAGTTTGGCCAAGCCCAACGACACATGAATTCAAGTCTGAAAAGAAGAAACAACTAGCAACAAATGGCAGACAGGCAAGCATAGCTCACTCTTACTCAGATCCCCCTTAACAATTGTCTCGTCTCACTTTCGTTACTCAGTCGCTTGTATTCTTCAATCCTCCAACACCGGTAGATGACAGATCAACCTCATCTTCTGTTCTCCCTCAACAAACTCTATCCCCGAGCCGCCTCAGACCCGGGTGTGGTCTTCCTTGATCTGATCAACAGTATCCCACGACTCAACTGAAGCCCTCGAACTCGTTACCCCTTGCCCGTCATGTTGCCTGCTTGCCGGCGGGGCGCTCTTCGCGGTCTTGCGGCTACTGGTGTACATCGGAGGCAGAGGGTATTTGGACGTCGACGCAGAGACGACGGGGTAGGCTTGAGGTATCGTAAAGAAGGATTTGATCGCGCCCGAGGTTGAAGGAGAAGAGTCGGTCTTCTCCTTGGTCGGGCGGTTGTAGATGTTTGGCATGGGGTAACGAGAGGCCATTGTGAAGGGGTAGCTCGACGTTTGGAACGTTGGAGGTGTGGTGATCAATGCGCTATGTCTGGGATATTGTATAGTTCTTGATAGGCTACAACGTGGTTCAAGATGTATTATAGGATAAGTTGGTAGTCTAGGCGAAGAGCGGCTCTTGGATCCAAATGAGAGGAAAAGCCGTCTTATATACTCGTCCCAGCTCAACACATTACACAACTACAACCGACACCGCAAACGCCCGTCCATCAAGCTCTTGCAACAACCCACTTGACTCATCGTCAAACTCTGATCAACACTGCAGGGTGCCCATCATGCATCCTGCTGACCTTCACCACCACGTCCCGGAACCCTTCCGGCAGCCTTGTCAACCCACTCCCGCGGAAGATACTTTCCTTGTGCGAAGTAAAGGGGAGTTGCAGTCACGATAAGACCCGAGGGAATGCACCATACAAAATGCCCCCAGTCGGTGTCCGGCAAGCCTTGGGCGGAACGGATGCCCACCACACCCGGCCATCTTCAACCAGCCAATGGGGTCGGCAGAAGTCGTACCCGACGATAAGCCGACGATTCGCCCATTCGACCTTCTCCAACCCAGGGCAGCATGCGATGACGCCACAGACTTTCGGTGAGAGACAGAAGAAGGAAAGTGATTTGTAAGATGAAGATAACACTGCCTCAAGGGCTTCCTGTCGCGCCCCCAGTTGGTAGGCCAGCGTGACCTATTTAGCAAGGCAACTCGCAGCGGATGTTGGGGCCGGCGGGAACCCAAAATAAGCAAACGGGGAAGGCGGAAGATGGGGCCGGAAGTGGGATAACCTTGTCTGATCGTCGGATGGCGACTCGAGGGGATCCAAATGCCGTGCCGGAGAGCCAGTCGGGGCAGCGGGGATAGTGCCCGCGCCAGGGCGCACACTACATTCCGTCGAGGCCGGAAGAAAGGGGTCTTCGTCGTGTGTTGATCCGTGCAAGATGCTTAAATCCGACCTAAAGCCTATTTGCAAAGTCCATGAGATAAGGCGGCTTGCTGCTGCTCGGAGTGATGACTCTTTGGCCGAGGTGGTAGCTTGGCGTGATGGCCTCTCATAACACGGAGCCATCATTCTGCGGACCGTTAATCCGCCCGTCTGACACTTACGAAGATGCCAACCCGACATTTCGAACCTGGTGGGATGCTTCAACTCTTGTATTTCGCGATCAAAGGTAACGTTTAAGTAAATTGGTGGTATCTCAAGAATATATAAAAACGGGCCTCCTTCTTTCGCCCATCGATATGTATGTGTAAAAACTCTTGGCAACTTCCTCATTATCCCCGCCTGTAGCTATACAAGAAAGCAGGGTATCTAGGCAGTGACGGTCTTCTCGTGGTGAGTGGTGTCGCCATCGCTGTGCGGCACGACCTTGTCGACCTCGGCGGCCTGGCGCTCGCGGAAGGTCGTGGCAGGCCTCCAGTTGACCGACTTGCTGGCGATGCTGACCTCGGCGTACAGCTCCTCGACCTCCTCGAGGGTCAGGCCCTTGGTCTCGTAGATGAAGAAGTACACAAAGGCGATGCAGAGGAAGCAGCACGCGAACCAGATGAAGAAGATCTTGGATTGCAGGTTGGCGTAGCCGTCGCCGTAGTTGACCAGGTAGGGGGTGGCGTAGGCGATGGCCCAGTTGAGAAGCCACTAGGGGAGGGAGTGTCAGTACGCAGCCCATCTGTCTTGGGGTTTGAGAAAACTGTAACTTACGTTGGTGGCGGTCGACAGAGACAGCGACTTGGCACGCGTCTTGAGCCCAAAGATCTCACCGTTGACAACCCACGCGAGGGGGCCCCAGGTGGACGCGAAGAAGAAGATGTAGATGCAGACAAAAGCGATGGCGGCCTTCTGGGCAGGCAGGTTGTGGACAATGACGTTACCGGCGGAATCCTGCCCGGTGGTCAAGGTTCCCAGCATGGCTACAAGGAACTGCGAGACGCACATGCCAATGGCACCCCACAGGAGCAGAGGGCGGCGACCCCAGCGGTCGACGGCGTACATGCCCGGGATGGTCGAGACGACGTTGATGGAGGACGTGATCATGCCGATGACGAAGGCGTTGGAGAAGCCCGAGTTCTTGAAGTACTGGGTTCCATAATAGAAGATGAAGTTGATTCCAGTGAGCTGTTGCAGTGCCTGCAGAGCCATACCAGTAAACTGACGCTTGAGAACGGGGGGCCTGAAGCAGTCGAGATAGCTGGCTTGGCCGATGCTCGTCTCAAAGTCGTGGTTGGCCTTGATCTCGGCAATCTCCTCGGCGACGTACGGGTCGCTCTCGGGCAGGCGACGGAGCTTCGCCAGGGCCTTGGTGGCGGCGTCAACGCGGCCGCGTTTGATGAGGAAGCGGGGGGTCTCGGGCAGGATAAGCATGCCGGTGAAGAGGATGATGGACCAGGCGAACTGGACGGCGATGGGAATGCGGTAGGAGCCGGTGTCCTGGCGGTCGTGAGTGGCGTTGTTGACAATGGAGGCCAGAAGCAGACCGATGGTGATGGCCCACTGGTAGGCACCAACAATGGCACCACGGATCCATTTGGGGGCAGTCTCGGATTGGTAGAGAGGGACTGGATGAGGTCAGTTTTGGCGTTCTTACGACTGAGGGATTGTGGAAAGAGGACTCACCCAATGCAGAGATCAAGCCGACGCCGAAGCCGGCGAAAAAGCGGCCGGCCAGGAAGATGGGGATATCAGTCGCAATGGTCTGGAGAACAACACCGAGGTTGAAGACCCAGCAAGAAGCAGCAAGGCCCCAACGACGTCCGATGGAGTCGGCCAGGAGAGGGGACGCCAGGGCGCCGAAGAAGGTGCCGGCAGAGAGGATAGAGACGATGGCGGACTGCTGGGAGGGGGAGACGTCGGGGTTTCCAGCCGTGTTTATGTAGCCGGTGCTAAAGAGGCGTTGCCAATAGGACTGATCATGATGATGATTAGCTCGAGGTTTCTGGCGAGGCGCGGGCAGAGTTGTGGACTTACCATCTCAAGGATGCCATTGATGGTGCCGGTATCATATCCGAACAGCAGACCTCCGAATGCGACGAAGAAGCCAATTGCAATGGCCGGCCAGGTCTTGCCCGGCACGCCAGCGGGCTTGATACCCATGATGACGGCGGTGTAGTGGTTTGGTTTTCGAGGTATTGACAGGTTTGGGGACGAAGTTGATGTTGAGTCGGTCGAGAGACTACAGGCTGCTCGGACTATCGTCTAGAGTGTTGGGCACCGGGAGGCTTGAGCACGAGGACGACGAAAAGAAGGGTTCGGGGAGCAGATGGGGGGAACGACGAGCATATAAACTTCTCCCCCAGAGTGTGTGGTACGACGTGGAGCTCCCACGGAAGCTTCTCAGAGGCGCGGGGAAGAGGTGACACGGCACGACCACATCTCACCTTGGTCTTGCCATGGTATGCAGGCCATGGCGAGACAAGGGCAACCAGGACTCTGGCAAGGGGGGTTCATTGGCCTCAAGTTCAGACAAATGATGTGGGGAGCCGTCCAACATGCCACGGTAGGGCCGGTGGGCGATCACGAGGTGTTGGGGAAGAAGGCAGGAGGAAGTAAGAAAAGAAGAGATCATATGGGGTGAACAGGCCATCGAACCAAATACAAGGCTAGTCATGCATGCGAGGGGCGAGCAATGGGGTACCAGATACTTGAATGAGTTGTGACGATCCTCGAACAAGTTGGAAAAGGGCATGAAAAAAAAACCCATACACGGTGGATATGCGACACATTTGCGGCTTGGTATAGAGTCGCAACCAACGGGTCCCATGGGGGCGCCACAACTCCGACAACGAGCCCCGGCAGGGGGGACGCCTGCGCTAGCAGCGAGGGTGTGAAGGATGAGGGGATTCTGGGGTAGCTCTGGCCTGATAGTACACGTCGTTTCACAAGAGTGAGACCGAGTACGTAAAGACGGGCGCGCCGGCGGCGAGTGTCTCGTCCCCCGTCTATAGACACAATCGAGGCATGTTGAAGCAACTCGAGGTTGTTATCGACCTAGGTAAGGAGGCGAAGGTGTCGTGTGGATGGATGTGAAATGATGCAGGCCAGTTGTCGAGGCGGCACGACAGCGGCACATGAACCCAGCAGGGGCCACTGTGGGAGAAGCAACTTTGTGTTGATTAACATGACTAACGATAGCCTCATGCTTGTTTCCACTCGGTGTATAGCAGAGACGCCAGCTTTGGGTCCTCGTGTGTGTTCAAAGCCCGGAGGCGGACAAAAAGAAAGGTTTTTCTGGGGCGCGTCGATTCTGTCAGGTTCCCCGTCCGCAATTCCAATCCCCACGACTCGTTTCCCCAGCTGTTTGGCAAGGTTTTCTGGAGAATGGGGTAGAAGATGGAGAGCAGGGACGGGGGAGGTTGGAAAATGAGACGGCGGTACAACGGTACCATCGTACACTAGCGTACACTCACTACCTTGGGCGGCACTCGTCGCTTACGCAGTAGATAGATACTTTGGCGAGCCGTTGCCAGGAAAAAGTCGCCCATCGGTGTAGGCAATGGTGGGTATTGTTGCTTGGTCTCGACGTTGTCGGGCGATGAGTGAACCAACTTTCTGATGGAGAGAGCGAGCGAAGAAAAGCCCGGTTTCCTGACGATTTGACGGAGGGAAAAAAAGGTTGGAGAAAAGAGGGGCGCCATCCGGTGAACAAGCAACAGCCAAGCCTAGCCAGTGACTACTAGGTGGAAGGAAGCTGCAGCCAAGACCCCACCATCGCGACTGCCGTTTGCCCAGCCCAAGACTCTTGCCCAAAGCTTGACACGCCAATCCCTTTCTTGGCCAAGGTAGGTAGGTACGTGTGGGTACTCTCAGTCGTGCTTTCTTCACCTTCACTCCACACTCACCCCACACTCACTCACTTCACTTCACTCTACGCTCAGTCCTCACACTTGATTTTCACAACTTCACCCTCACCTTTTCCTCACGCTCCATCTCATCTCCCTCGTGACCGTCGGCGAACCCTGCCCACTCGTTCCAAGACACCTGACACGCAAGATGGCATCCATCGTGCATCTTCATATTAATGGTCCCAATGAGCTGGAACCATGCAAACCGCCGCGTGGCCTCGGTTCGGTGGATTCTCTCCAGCATTGCTCCAGCATCTCCAATACCTGCCTGCCTGCGTAGGTATTATGGTATTATTGTTACTGTCAGCAGCGTGTTCCGGTACCTAGTCTGTCGAGGACCCCGGGCCATGATCGACTCGAAACTCCCTTTCGGCCCGTTTCTTGCTTGCTACCCCATCCGCACGCACGCATTGCATCTATAGAACCTCCGCGGCCCCCGCAATGTTGCTGTACTCGCCCCTGTCATTGGCTGCTTTGGCACTCTTCATTTCACACGCTGTTTCTCTCGCTGGATTTATCACGAGTTTTTTTTAGTAGTTTTTTTTCTTTCTCTCATCGTGAGCGCCACAATTGCATAATATCGCATCTGGCATGGGGAGACGTTCGTGCGTGTTCTCGCTCAAATCTCGTCGCGGCTGCAAATCTCCATGCAGTGAGAGAGAGAACGAGAGAGACGTATAGCTGATCGAAATCGTCTTTCACGCTGGCCGTGGTCGTGGTCATGAGCCGACTCGACTGGCCAACCAGTAAGCGTCGACCATCCATTGGATCGTCGACTCGACTCCCACACAACGTCAGCGGCTTGGATCAATGCTCATGGCCGATTCTGTGATTCGGCGCCCTCACACCCACCTCGAGTCTCGCCGTCCCCGTTGCGCTCCAGCCAGTCCCTTCCACCGCTGCCGTCCCTACGCCCGGCTTAGTCGCCGTCCCCGGCGGCGCCACCAACAGTGCTTCTTCAGACCTCGTGCCCTCTGCAAAACCAAGTTGGCACCCCCGGCTCTGGACCCGGTCCTGACTCTCATCCCGGCCCACGCTCCCCAGTCGGTCCCAAAAGCTTAGCTCGTCGACTTTCTTGGCCAACTACCTTCTCCTCTAGCATGAGTTGCCCATTTTGCCCTCTTTCTGCAATCGCTCGCATTGCCGCTGGCTTGCTCGGCCCTTCTTCGTGCGTTTCCCCAGGCTCCAGCTACTAGGCCTACATACATGCAGGCATCATACAATCCTTTGTCCCACCGACAAACTCCATTTGAGCCGCCATCAGTTGTCAGAACCATACGAGTTTCCGCCCGGATGGTTCTAGCCTGCACACACCCTCATCCATGACCAACTCTGTTGACTGTATTGAGATTCGCCTCATCGCAGTAATGTCGGCTCAACAAAAACGGCGCAAGCTCGCCATGCTCGACATTCTGGACGCGTCGCCGACCTAAACTGTCACATTTGTGTCGCCACCGCTGTTGGCACCATCACGGCATGCTGCCGCATCTCAACGACCTCGGTGCGGGCGCCGTCGTGCGCACATAATCCACATCCTCCCAGTAGTCCCACCAAAGGCCCGATATCTCCAGAAACGCGGGGTCGTCTTCCCCAGAGCCCTCCTTGCGATGTTTCGCGTATCGGCCATGCTTGCTTTACTTTGAGACTGGATGCTGGCGGCTTCGGTAGGGGTGGGAAGACCCAGAGGCCGCCGGTGAGCGCCGACACTTGAACTCTCGCCGTTTCTCCTCAACTCAGAGCTTCTGCTGCTTAAGGCAACTACCAAGCTCAACCTGCCCGTCGTCATGCTGGTCCGAATGCGCCTCCAGCAAAGTGCCGGAATCCAATCTTGCTCCTATCTTCAATGCGCCTTAACAGACATGACTACAGATCACGGGCAACGGAATCATTGCTAGGGTTTCAATCGATTCCGCACGGCTACCGGCACGCCGACGCAGCCTCGAAAGATTGTTGGCCTCGGCATTGTTCACATATCAAATATTCGGGAAGCCTGGAACGACCAAGCAGGTCTGGACCTCTACTGTTGGGAATTAAGCTGCAAAGAACGCATGGGGCGGCGAGGACCAGGCCCGTAGCATTCTCCGGGGACCTCCACAACCTTGTCGTCGTCAACGGTTTGATGCCTGTCGGTCAAGTGACGAACACGCGCATGATGGTTGAATTCCTTTGCGGTTGCCACAAGATGATGCGATAGGAAGATTCAACAGACAGTCCCTTAGTCATTGTGCCCTTCCGTTATATTCAGCCAAACGACGCAGAGCAATCGACGACGCTAGGCCGCCGCGAACCTTCTTACGCTTGATGCCCATGGTCCTTGATAAGTTACCCGACGTCTCACGCAAGGTTCAAGTCTATGGAGATCGGCCCTTTTGCATAAGGCTTCGCAGAATGCATAACCAGGATACCGGGATCTTGGGACGGCTCAGGTTGAGAAGGAGGATCTGCATATCTCGTCTTCGATTCGATGCAAAGAACTGCCTTTCCAGCTTGGTGATGGAACCAAGACTCTAGTGTCGAATCACCTGCTATGCCCAACTTATGCCATACAAACGGTTGTTGATCAACACTGAGGCCGCGGGCTTGACCCATCAGTGATGAAAGTTCCGTACGCGCCACGATTACTTGCCATGTTGCGGATCACCATCATCTTCGCTACTCTCAGACAGCAACTATAACGCATCGAGGTGCCAAACTTGCTCATGAGCCGTAATCGGGAATTTAGGGATGAAGGTGTCACGATCCACCTTCAGTCACCCCTTAGTTACGTCACATGTGATGGATGGTTCTTTGTCTTCTCTAATGTTTTGGAATGTTGCTATCACCCCTTCAAGCCAATAGTACGTCTTTGGATTAGCAGGAAGTATTCCAATCCAACTCGGAATTCGACAAGGCGCCCCAAGGAAATATTTTATAGCATCATATCGCCAGTCTGGTCGACCCGACCGCAAAGAGCCGCCCCCACGGGCTCACTGAAAACAGTCGGGCCGATAGCTTTGGACACTGGGACATGGGTACCGAGATGGAGCACCTAGGCGAACGTTAACCCATGCGGGACATTAACGATGGGATGAGATCGATCATACCTCCCCGGATTACATCTCTGTTCCACGCACCCCGCGTATCCAAGAGGCGGGGGTATGGCGATGTATCACAACAGGCATCTTAACTAAGCCCTGACTGAGCCATCAGCACATATCCATCAAAATCAGGTTAAATAGTGTCATGTCAATCCTTTCTCAGTCTAAATTTTGCGCTGTATGGAATAGTGTTGACTGTCGCGCATATCCCGATCCCGCAAATCATAACCTCTATGGAATGGTGGTTATGGAAAAGGAAGCTAATGCCCCGCAAGCCCCGGTGTCAGGTGCGGTGACCGTACCCGCTTTTCGGTCCGGAACGGTCAATGGCCCCACTTGGACGCCGGTGCTCGGATCCGGCATTACGGCTCTTGACGAGAAACCTTGAGCGTCCATCGAAAAGGAAAAAAATGATTCCAACCAGCTTCCTAATTGAGATGACCTTACTATTCGCCAAGTCCGGCTTACGGGAAGGACCCCTGCTATCGCTGTCGCGGAACCTCGAGCCTCGATGAGGTTCTGCCCGGATATGTCCCTCCTTCTCGTAGCTGAGAGCCGCCCGCAGCTGCTTGGAAGTTTCAAGCGCGCACTTGCTGCCAAGACGTTTCTTTCTGGCAGATTCCGCAACTCTGTCGATCCCTTGGCGGATAGGACAATACTCCACTCCAAGTTCGGAGGCTCTGGCTCCGTAGACCTCCGTCTTACTTCCCCGCCGTTTGCGCGACGTTGACGCCTTCTTGCGAATATCTTTTGAATGAAGATATTTTTTTAGAGACAGTAAACAGACTTGAATAAATTTCGGCTTGTTCGATTTCAAGCAGGTGTATCTTCAATCAGTATGTATCGACAAGCTGCAACAATTGGTGCCTTATTCCGAACGGTTCGGAGTTGTGCGGTTGCCAAGGCGTCACCGACTACCCATCATCTTCCTTCATCTGTTTCGGACCTTACAAGCTGCTCTATAATAAATGATTCGTTCACCTACCCGCTGAACTGCCGTTTTAATCGATAGGGGCGGGAGCACGTCAAGTGATGCGACGGCTAAATCGCAATCCCCGACAAGCTTAATTTAAGTAGATTGAAAGTCCGGGGTGCATTTATCCCCGGAAAATAGAATGCCCATCTCCCATGTTCGACTTCTGCCGGCAGCTGCATCGGCTACGACCGACGTGGAGCACCGCAGGATAGACGTCCCTGGCGCTTGACTGTGTTTGTCCTTCACATAGTCTTGGTATCCCCCTTTCGTTGTGTACGTGATGAGTGATGAGTCTTACTTTGCTTCGCTGTAGCCAAGCGCTTTGAAATACCAAGCCGAGTTCTACTCTTGCCCACTTGGGGCTTCATCCGCTTTTTCACCGGATTCGATATTTGAACAAAGCACGTGTATAAGCAACTCTCTAAAGGGAAACGGAGAGACATACCCTCCAAAGCTTGGCTCCTTTGGCCCGTATATCTGTGACATCAAATCCCGTGCCGCTCAACTGCCCCTCGGTATTGGTCAGCTATATTGCAACCGCGAAACCACATCATCTGGTACCGTCTCCGACTTGCCGGCAGGACAGTCATGCGGTCGCTTGCTTACGGCCAACGCCGCGGCACCTCTTCGCAGTGCCCGAGGTGGTCCCGCCGCAAAAGGCCGGCTGTGGTGCCATGGATCGTCGTACCATCCAATCACTGACGCCCTCCTATGGTTGTATTAGGGAGGTAGGACCTCCGGGCCGTTTAATTTACAATTTGCGGAAGGTCGAGTAGCATGTCGTCATGCCCCTGAGTGTTGGTGTCCAAGGTCTTAAAGGTCAAAAGACAGCCTTCGTCCTTCTCCCTAATCCCATCACTTCGACCTGAGATACCATCCCAATCACAGATTCCTTCAGGTAACCGCCATCATGAAGTTCCTCGCCCTCGCAGCTGCCCTGTCGGTGGCCGTCACCGAAGTGTCCAGTCACTACATCTTCCAGCAACTGTCCATCGGCTCCACCAAGTATGGCGTCTACGAGAATATCCGAAAGAACACCAACTACAACTCTCCGGTGACGGGTCAGCACACCTTCGTTGCCTGAGCACGATGAGAAAGTCGCTGACGGGCTTTAGATCTCGCCTCAAACGACCTGCGATGCAACGTGGGTGGCGGCAGCGGTGCCCAGACTACGGTAGTCAACGTCAAGCCTGGTGACTCATTCACCTTCACCCTCGACACTGCCGTCTACCACCAGGGACCCATCTCTCTGTCAGTGAACAGCCGCCTCTTTCGACGCCCTCGCTAACATCCATCCAGTTTCCTCTCCAAGGCCCCCTCTCACGTACAGGACTACGATGGCTCCGGGAAATGGGCCAAGTTCAAGGACTTTGGCCCAACCTTCTCCAACGGCCAGGCAACGTGGCCCATGAGAAGTAAGAACTAGGCACAGCCAACCCTCTAATCGGACTTGTGCTGACCAACACGCCCAGTTACCTACGAGCACAAGATTCCCTCGTGCCTCCCCAACGGCGAGTACCTGCTGCGCATCCAGAACCTGGGCATCCACAACCCGTGGCCCGCCGGTGTCCCCCAGTTCTACATCTCGTGCGCCCAGATCAACGTGACGGGCAGCTCGGCCCCGGCCAGCTCGTTCGCGCCGACGCTTAGCATACCCGGTGCTTTCAAGAACACCGACTCCGGATACACTGCCAACGTACGAATATTTCCTGAAAAAAGGTGGGAGCACGACGCTGACAGTTTTCAGATTTACAATCCCAGCTTCACTTCGTACGAGGTTCCGGGAGGCAAGGAGGTAAGTATTTCGGATTACGCCAGACACGTTCATAAACTGACCATATTCAGTGGCTATGCTAGTTCTGCGACGCTTCCGTTCGTGGGAGGAATATAGTATGCTTGGGGGGGATCGTCTTCTAATGGAGATGTCGCCTTTTGTGAATCACCGGGAAGCTTGTGCTAGATACTCCGTAGTCGATCCAAACAAACAAACTTTCGATTAGCGTCGATAATGAGTCCATCCCGCTAGCTTATGTGTTTAGGATGAATTTAAAGCCACGGCACAGCTTGGTCTCGGACACACGCGACGACCGCCGTTGCTGATATATTTCAGGGGTGCGGGCTAGATTAAGCATTTAAACCACGTTGGCGTTTCAGCGTTTCAAGAACCCGACACTGATTAATCATGACAAAATTAACCAACCTTTAGAGCCGCGTCTTGCGGTTCAGGGATCATCCCGTGCTGTGCTCCGTGACGGGCCTTCCTAAGGTGTTTTGCGTACGGGTTCTCGGAACAACAGCCAGAGCTCGTGAAGTTCAACCCGCCAGCATGTCCGAGTGATGATGTCTGCGTTTCCTTTGATTACCTTTCTATACGATGGCAGATGTGGAGGATGCAGAAACGGGTTTACCGCAGGCAGCACCGAGATGTGACACAACCGGCCCACGCGGCATCCTTAATCACCGCATTCCAGATCACGCCGTCAACCGGCGATCATCAAATCTCTCGGCACAGGCTTAGGGATGAACTCGCCACCAATACCAAGAGTTCGGGAGCCAAAGATTCGTGTCTTGGCATCTTGTCGGCCCTCGCCCCGGGGGATCGAGACCATGCAAAGGGCACCCAATGAAACATCCACTCTATCTTGCGGTTCGAGGGGAAGGGATGCCGGCCTGCTCGTGACACGGGAAAATGCACCGGCTATATTCAGCCGAGCCACATCGAGACGTCTCGGTAATCTAACTTCAACGCCCTTCTGTTTCCATTAGGCAAGTGCCGGGACGGAGCTGCGGACGCTGTGCCCGCTTTTGCCCAATGTGGCTCAGGGGCTTGCGTCCGTCCGGTATGCTGGACATGGCAGGCTCGCAATGGTTGTGGTATAAGTGGACGACGATCGCTGTTGAAAACTCCCCCAGCTTCGCCAATGACGGCGTTGTGAACCTCTGCAGCTCTACCAGCCCGCAACCTCTGCCAGCATCGGACGAACTCCAGGATGAAGTCTTTTGTCCCAGTCCTGGCGGCTCTCGCCGCCTTTTGCGACCTCACTTCGGCGCACTGTAAGTGGTTTTGGACGAAGCCGGGGCGTTTCCCATGACTGACTCCCGCCCAGATCGCTTCACGAGCCTCGTGGTCGGGGGCAGCAACACGGGCGAGTACGTCAACGTGCGGAGGAACACAAACTACAACAGCCCCGTCACCGACGTCTCGAGCAAAGACATTGTTTGCAACGCCGGCGGCCTCTCTTCGGGCTCGGCGACCAAGATCGCCACCGTCGCGGCCGGATCGACTGTATGTCTCCCTCTCTCCTTGTGCGACCCCGAGTAGCAGCTCCTTCACTGACGCCCGCAAAAAGGTCGGCTTCGCCATGGACCAGGCCATCTACCACGACGGCCCCGTCACCGTCTGGCTCTCGCCCGCCGGGTCCAGCAACGTCACAAGCTATGACGGCAGCGGTCCTTGGGCCAAGATCTGGGAGCTCGGGGCACAGACGGGCAACGGGCAGATCAAGTTCCCCGCCGCGAACCAGGCCGCGTTCAACTTCCAGATCCCCTCGTGCACACGTACGTCACACTACCCACCCTGCCTTGCGTGACGGTCGTCGAAATTGACTCGTGCGGATCAACGTTAGCCCCGGGCGAGTACCTCCTCCGGATCGAGCAGATAGGGCTGCACTCGGCCAGCACCAAGGGCGGAGCCCAGTTCTACATCTCGTGCGCGCAGATCAAGGTGACGGGCTCCGGCAGCGGCCAGTTCTCCCCGACCGTCAAGTTTCCGTATGTCCCCTCCCGGGTCCCTCGCTAGTGACGTTGTTCTCGGTCTTCTTTTTCTTCTTCTGACACCTCTACTAGGGGCGTGTACACGGGCAACGAGCCGGGCATCCTGATCAACATCTACTACCCTGTGGTAAGCCCTGAAGCACTCCCTATCACAAGCACCGTGAACGACCCATGCTGATACTTGGCAGCCGACGACGTACACCATTCCAGGGGGGCCCGTCGCGAAGTGCTGATCCAGAAGAATGCAAACCAAGACAGGCAGGGTGGGCCAAAAACGGCCTCGTCACGCCTGCACGCGAGGGCTCCGTGGGTCGCGCGATTTGCGCGGTGGTCGGTCGGTGGGATGCAGAACAGAACTGGAGAACGACGTCTCGTCACACACTGCGCGTGAGGGACCCATGGATTTTCCATGGTTCGCGTGGTGGAGGGTGAGATGCAGAACTGGATAGCGAGAGCGGCCAAGTGGATATCATCAAAACTTTGATTGGAAAGTCTGCCAAGGTGTGTGCGTCACGTCGCACACACCTTGGTCTTGGTGGCATTGCTGCCGCGCCCGTGACTCTAATGTGTCCCGGACGATATTATCGTAAGAGTAAAAAAGAAGAAGAAAAAAAGACGGGTAAACACCGTGACTCCGACCGCAGCAAGAAAGGAAGAAAAAACTCTGAACAACGCTTTCTCCATATAAAAAAAAAACGCCCCGAGTTCCAAGGAAAGACATCTAGAGTATCATCCCAAGCCCACCCAAAGAGCGCCACAAGTCATTAAAAGTCCCCCCCCCCCCAAATCATCAAATACCGAGCCGATCATCTCTTGCTATATAGCCCCGGCCCCGCTTCACGACGAAAAGGGGCTCCACAGTTTGTCGGGACTCCCGGGAAAGTCGAGGTATGACTCGGGGACGGGACTTGACGTCGACATGGGAGCGACACGATACGTGTTGAGCGCGGCCATGTCCAAGGCCAGGTTACCGGCCCCGTTCAGGTCCCACGCGGCGGCCGCCGGCTGCCCCACGGACATCTGGTTCGCCCGGAGACGGCTGCACTCGTTGACCAGGAGCCTGTAGGCGCAGCAGAGCGCGTCGTTCTTCTGGCTCATGTCGTCGAGCTGCTGCTGCAGCTCCTCGAGCCGCTGCTCCTTGCGCTTGCGGTAGGCGCGCTGGTTGGCGCGGTTTTGCGCACGGCGCTTCTGGGCAAGGGGTATTAGTGGCATGCGCGTGATGATGCCGTGGTCGGAGGATGAGCTCACCGAAAGCACCGACTCGCTGCAGTTCTTGTATCTGTTGGCGCGCCTGCCCTTTTGCGCCGACATGGCCGAGTCCTCTGATGCGCTGGCGGTGGAGTGGCCGTCGTCGTGGGAGTCGCCGGCCTTGCTGGTGTCGATGCTCGAGGTCGGGCTGGGCGGGCAAGACCAGAGTGATGACGGTGTGCAGTAGCCGTTCTCGTTGGAGGTCTAAATGCCAAATGTTAGCCTCTCCCCGTCTCGCAAGGACGACGAAGAGTGTATCGAGCTGCACATACCAGGCGAGAAGCGAAGTGCGCGGAAATGATGTCGTACGGAGTGTTGCCGGTTGCCATTGAGGAAAAGTCTGAAGAAGACATGGGGAATGCCGGGTACTCGGATGATGATGTGATGTTCATGGTGGACATTGCTCTTCGCCTTCTGCGTAGGCGATTGGAATATGACAGAGGATGAGTTGCAAGTGGTTTGGCTATACAGAGATCACGGTGACGATGACGATGGTGATGATGAGCTTGTTGGAGTACAAGAGGAGAGTGTCCCAGATGGATATGTGGGATGATGAGGATGTGTGGAGGTGGAGGGCAGTAGTGCAGTGGCTGGAGGGGAGGGTGGGCAGGGCGGTTATATATAATTCTGCCTCGTCGGGTGGGAGGGAGGCATCGCTAGATGATCTCGGAGGAGGGATGAAAAGGATACGATGAGTCTACAACTAGTAGACAAACAAGAAGGCAGGGGGGTGTAGGGGACATGGAGAGAGAATTGGAATCATGGGGAAAACGGGTGCATGAGAGCGGCGGGCTGGAGCCAATGGGGGCGTGTGGTTATGTCAACGCTGGGCTGGCGTGCGCTGACGGACGAGAAGAGCGAGTACCTGCATATGGAGTCAGTTGCTCCCATGTCTCTGTGCCATCTCAGCCCTTTTGCATCTGGGATGATTCGGTATTCGGTGCCGCGCCGGTCTATGTGTGTACGTATCCCGATGCCGCACGGGGGGGTGGGCAGGGCTTGACATACGATGGGCCCCGGGACGAAGAAGCTGTTGGTGGGCCACCACCGTCCGTGTGCCTTGGATATGTGTGCCTCGAGGACGCGAGGCACTGGGTGCGTGGGAAGAGCAGCCGTGAGCGCTTGTGTGTACGTATGTGTGAGGCCCAGGGTATCTCAACCAGAGGCTAATGCAGAGGGTAACAAAGTGCATGTGCTAGCCAGGTTTTGAGTCTGCAAGCTTCGTGTTGTTGCCGGGCTCTCTCTCTCTCGTTCTGTCTCGTTCTCTGCTGAGGGACGGGCTGCGCATGGTGCCGCAGGAAACGCAGAATTCGCGCGTTGTTTCGAGCCTCGAAGGCGCAGAAAGAAGTAGCAGGAACTCTCTTGCGCTGGGCCCATCCGATTCCGGGACGCCGGGAGATGAATCGCGTGTTGACGCAAGGGTCGAGAGCCGAAGACGAGCGGAGACGACCCGGGAATAGCAGCTGTGCTCGGGATGCTGTGGGTCCGTCTCTTGCCCGGGGGCACTAGGCCGTCACGAGTTGACAAGCATGCCAATCGTCAGGGAAAGTTGAGCTTGTGAGACCAGACTGGGCTGGGTGGTGTGGACGATTCAGGAGGCGCGTTATTTCCTCTGGCCGCGGGTGCGTTCCCAGCATTTGCTCGCGGGAGCTATTCCCAGAACCGACTAGGCTCGGAAATAGCTTACAGCACCTTAAATTCTGTCAGTGCTGTCCTGCAAGACACGACAGATGGATAGCCAAGGCGAGCTCGGTCTCATCCGTTATGATATCATCCCCATCCCTCGACGACAAGGATGGCCGATGTATTGAATGTCTCCGGGATCTGCTGTATCTTACTGAGATGCTGCAGCGCCAGCATTTCTCGTCCAGCCCAGAGGACGAGTACGTCGTGTGCGACTGGACCGAAGCGGACAGGGCAAGCCCAGAAGCGGACGGGCTGACATGTGCATACAGACGCAGCCACCACAACACGACACGCACCACACAAGACTCACCACCAACCACGAACGAACGAGTGAGTGAGCAAGCGAGCGAGCCCATGAGAGCGAGTGGGTGAGAGTCGGTACCGGAATGGCAGTTAAGCTCTGCAGCGCCCCTTGCCCTGCCACTTGGCCAAGAGAACAGCAACAAAAAAGCCCCGAAAACGGCCCTCACCTCTGCTCTCTTTTCGTTCGATGGGAGGTACAGAGTACGTATCCCGTTCTCCAGCGTTTCCTCGTGCAGCAACATGCTTGTCTGTCTTGCGTACGTGGGTCAGAGCCGTCTGTCTGTCTTGCGCCCGTCCCTTTTTCCATGTCGTCAGTCAAGTTTTCCCCCGTCTCATGGGCATCTCCCGGCATCTCGGCGTCTCGCAAAGTGGACGCACGCTTGGGGCCCCCTTTTTGTCCACAATCCGATGGGTTTTCAGACAACTTTTCTGTTTTGTTTTGTTTGCGTTGTCTTGTCAAGAATTCAGGCCCTTGTGATTGCGAAATGACCCCGACGAACTGATCCAGCGCGAATGTCCTCATAGCCATGATGCCACGGGGGGGTGGTGGTGGTTTCGCCATGAACAGATCGACGAAACCTAAACTTTGCCATTTCGCTGGGCCTACAGCATTCCTGGGGTTTCCCTCCAAAGAGCTGTTGAACCTACTGCACAGCCAACATGGGTCGGGGTTAGGGCCGGCGACCAGCCGTGTGGCCCAGCAGAACGCTGCCGGTGCCCTTTCGGCTCCGACGAGGACCATGTCCATAGCCGTCTTCGGTCGACCAAGTTGGGGGGGACGTGAACCAGAAGGGATCACTAAACAAGCTCCGAGGACCTTCAGCCCTAGCAACGGCCTGCCTCTTCCTCCCCTCGCCCCCCCGTCAGGCCTAAGCGATCGATTTTGACAAGGGTGCGACGGCCCAGCTCGGGTACGTCGGGCTCGCGTCGGCGGCGTCGGCGGTCGGCGTCAGCACAAGGCGCCGCCGCGACGCTCCAAGGCAGCAGGTAAGAAACAACGCAGTACGTACAGAGAGAAGGCATTCGCACCCGTAGGCCCGCGTTCCGACATTCGTTGATTCCCGGCAGCAACAGTTGCTCATGACTTCATTTCCCCCTCTCCCCCGAAACCACGCGCGCTCACTCCCTCCCCCCCCTCGAGTGGGAAACAACATGTGGGCGTGAGCGTGGGCGAGAGAGTGTGGACTGGCAAAAGTCAGGCTTCGCCCGTTGGCTCGCCGCGCCTCGACAGATAGATGGCGCCCAGGACGCCCAAAATCAGCTCATTCCGACATCAAACCCTGGAATAAGCTTATCGCCAAGCGTCGCCTTCGCTGCAAATCCCTTCCCCCCCTCTCCCCCGTTGTCTTGTAATCGTGCCTCGCGAGCCTGTCATCGCCCACCAACCTCCCCCCCCCCCCCCCCTGCCTGGTACTGCACTGCACCGAAGGCTTGGCATCTTCTTCCGAGTCTTCGATGCACTTTCCAATCGTGTTTTACCCCAGCGTGGGTCGGCGTTGGTTGAGCACGCTAGTGTACTGTATGCAGTCACGGTTGTTCGAGCCTAATGTCTCAACCGTTTGAGCGTCCCATCTAGATTTCTCGGGGATTGTGTATCGTTAGTCTGCTCTACGTGCTCTTGTCCAACCGTAGCGTACGACGGTATGATGGAACGACACGGTCACAATCACGAAAGCCTCGGTGCCGGTGGTTTCGCAGGGGAGACGCTGTGTGCGAGCGCCCGCGGAGCATGGAATTGCGTCCTCGCTCGGTCATCATTTTGGGACGCAGTGCCCGCCGTACTCCTGTTTGTTTCTCTCTTCTTCTTTTCATCTGGCCCCCTTCCCCTTGTCTTTCGTGGCCCGGTGTCAGGGGAGCATACAAAAGGACCCTGAGATGCAAGCTGGTCGTTATTCCCGACATGGTTCTGGGCAGCCGGGAAACTCTGTTCCCTTAGCGGTTTTGGCCCAAAGGGTGGGCAATTGTTTTCCTGGTGCTTACTAGATCCAATGCATGAAGAGCCCTGCAGCAGCAGCAGCAGCAGCAGTAGCCCCTCCAGAATGGAGATTGAACCCATTCCCAGATGCGAAATGATGCAACCAGACCCTGCATTTTGCCATATGCCATTCCTTTCCCCCTCCATGCCATTTGGGCGAAATGCCGCGGAAAACGTATGGACTGATTCTTGGAAGAGGGGGCGCGTATAAGGCACATCTCACCGCCGCCAGTGGGCCGGGAAAAGAGCGGGAACGCGACCGACAATGGGACCCACTTCCGATCGGTGCCGCGGCGGAATTGGCTGCGGAGTCCCGCACGGCTTTTTTTTTGTTTTGGCTCCACCCTCCGCCCGACGACAACGCAAACATCTCGTCTGTGGCTGCAGATGCTCCCCTTGAAACGTCCTGCCAGCGGGTAACGCACCCTCGAACCAGCCAGCATCACCCCCTCTCGCAACAGCAGCAGCAGCAGCAGCCGCCCCCCCGGAGAGGGGATGCGCAACTCCCGCTCCAAAAGGTTTGGGTTGGTTTTCTTTGCCGCCGTCAGAAACATCAGACCGCAAAAAAGACAAAAAAAAAAAGGAGACGGGTAGACCGCAACTCTCTCTCTCTCTCTCTCCAACCCAGCCCAGCCCACGCCGCGGCCATGACGACTACCGGCATCTCTTGTCCAACAATGTCAGCACAGACCGCGCCAACCGCCGCCACGCCGCAGGTGCCTCTCTCTCTCTCCCTCTCTCCCCCTCCTCTCATCCCCCATCCTCCCTTGCCCTTTCGCGACGCGAGCTCGGCCCCCGAGAGGCTGAAGCCACACACATGCATGTCGACGTTTGACGTCTTGAACCCTGAATTCTGGGCTCCTGGCGCTGGTCCGGCCAATCCCGTCTCTCTTCCACTTCATCCCAACCTCGAGACGTTCAATACGAGAGGGAACGAGGAAAAAAGGCACGCACGAACGTCGCCTAGTCTGGCCTCCTTTAGCTCACTGCTATAGGGGGCGCGACATCCAGGATCTTCCAGTCACTTCATTGCTCAGCCGGCCAGGCCATGGGCTGGCTGGCTGGCTGGCTGGGTGGTTCAGTCAACGGCATAATCTCCGTCAGTTGGGCCAAACGTCGAGCCCGAGTGCCCTCAATCCCATCCATTGGCAACTTGGCAAGTCATGTCTGTCGACCTCACGCACCGTGTCTGAATCACAATATTCCATTCCCGACCCGGCACTCCCCATCCGAGGTTTGCGCCGCTCGTTCGATTGACTCGTTCGATGGCTTCTCATCCCATTCACGCTCACGCGCAACATTCGCCCCCCCACGCTCACCTCAGCCATCCCCATCCCAAAAGCTTGTGACATTAGAGCCGGGCCCTGATATTGTGTCGTCATCCGCACAACTGCCACTAAAGACTCCGCGTACGCCCTACGCCTCACACCACCTTGTGGGTACCGAGCTCTATCTGCCTTGGCAAACTTGGCATGATGCCTCCACATATTTTCTGGGGTAGCTGTCGATGTTTCGAGAGTCCCGCAAAGCGAGGGCTAGTCTCCGCGCCAAACCTCCTATTTTCAGAATGCTTCAGTGGCGACTGGCGTGCGATGACTGCTTTCCATCATGGAGATATGCGCTCACGAGTCGAGGTCGACCAATGGTCAACGTCCCATAACAAACGCTAACCATGGTCAGTTTGTCTCGGGTCGATGCAGTGGGTGAGCGATTTCCACCTGCCCCTTGCCGATGTGACAAATTCCACTGCTCCAAATGCGCATCCCAACCTGACGATACTCTCAACCGGATCCGGTACCGAGCCCAGACACCCAAATACTCATATCCCGCATACATCGTGACTCACAAGGCTGTTCTATACAAGGAGCAGGCTTCATAGACGACGGGCCGGCCATCGACTACCGTCGGGGTAGGCGAGAAAGTATACGCAGTCTAGTGAGTTAGCGTGCGGCTTCTCCTTTACGGACGCAATGGCCATCTAAAGACTGCGACAGCCTGGCCTCCCTCTGTATAGCGCGATATGTTGCGATATCTTGACATGTTGCATGGTGCAGTTTTTGGTCAGTATATGCAGCCGTTCGTGACTCCCGCCAATGTTTCATCCCCCAGCGGCGAAAAAGCCGTTGATTGTTGGGGATTGTGGGGGAAAGGCACCTCGAGCCAGGCATACCAGGCCAAGGAGGTGCCGGAGATGGTGCGTTCAAATTCTAATGTCGACCTCCCGCTCGTGTTTTTAGGCCTCGGGGGTACTTTAAGACCAAACTCAGTCTACCGGCACAACCCAACTTAGCCTCAGAGCTCGTGTCTTATACCAAAGTGTCACTTCGGTGTGACCGGTAGCGGGGTAGTGCAATTGCTTGTTTGTACACTTGGGTAGCGAGGAGGTCCATCACTCCCTGCTTTTTTCCTTGCTACCTACCTAACGCCTTGGAATAGCATTTAACAATTCAGCACCTGGTCTCCTGCGACTCAGAAACGCCCACGGGATCAACATCATCCGTAATTTTGCTGTCATCCCTTCTTCCTTGACATGCAAACCTTTTGGACCCCCAAAGCAAACATTATGCACTGTTGGCAAAGAACTTTGTAATCTTTTGGGTCCCATCCTTCGGCTTGACGGGACTCCTGCTTCCGTTACTCGTTGCGCAAATCTTGCTCTGCCTCGTCTTGGCAGGCGGAGCTCTTGATGCCATCTTCTGTGGTGGCTCCTCGTCCGCGTCGGCATCGGGGGCCTCCCGCTTAATCCCTGCCTTGGCTTGGCTATCTGCGGCTTCGGCCGCCTTGGCGACCATGTCTGGCACCGGCTGCTGATTCTCCTCTTGCAACTGCTCCGTCTTGACTTCTGTCTCGACCGTGGGTTCGATCGTGGCCTCTTTGGGCTTCTGCTTGGCGGATGCGTTGGCGAAGAAATTGGCAATGTTGGACTTGTTCTCCTTGCTCGCAACGGGTATGATGAAGGACGGCGAGTTGTTGCCGACTTTTCCAACCTCTTTGCTGACGGGGTAGCATTCGAGTTCACCGTCGAATGGCTTCAAGAGGCTCTGCAGCTCCTTTGACCATTCGTGCCGCTTGGGATCCAGCCAGGTCTTGATCTGTTTGGAGCCAGGGTTGAGAATGACCGGCATTCTGTCGTGGAGGAACTTGAGTTGCTTGTTGGAGTCCGTCGTGATGATGGTGTACGTGTATCGCTTGTCGTCGGAATCTGATCGGAGTCAGCCTCAAGCGTCAAACATAGCGGAACGCAATACAATCTCACCCTCATACTTGACGCAGTCCCATAGGCCAGCGAAACACATGAGCTGGCCGTCCTTGCGCTTGACAAAATGCGGTATCTTCTCCTTGCCATTCTTGAGCCACTCGTAGAACCCCTGGGCGACGACAATGCACCTTTTGCCCGCCTTCATGGTCGACCACATGCCGCCAGATGTGCTGAGGGAGTCATCGCGGCAGTTGATCGTCTTGGAAAGCGTGGAGTAGCCGGGGTCGCGCTTCGTCCAGAACGGGATGAGACCCCATTGCATCGACTGCATCTTGTACTTGACTTTGTCCTCCTCTCCGGGCTGGCCCGATGTGCCGTCCGTGGCCGTCTCATCCCGCTCGTCACTCTTGTGCTCGTGAGGATGCCCCGCTCCACGATCCGGGACGTCGGCGCGGTAGACGACGCCGTGATAGCCTGGCGCAAAGTTGTACGTCTGCCGAGGAGTGCCCTGTCCCTCATCCTCTGGTGCATCGTCGACAGACATGTCATCTGCCTCCAGCATGCGTCGGATCTGCGACGGTCGCTACGCTCAACTGCATTAGCCTCATTCCTGACTCGGCAAGCCGGGTGTGAGGGAGTGAGAGTTCACCAAAGCTAGAGCATATCTTCCACACATGTTTGAAGCTCTCAAATATCGCCAAAGTACTCTGGAGCGATTGTTGCAGCCGCCTCTGATACAGATACTGTTTACTTGCTAGCGACGATTGGGAAATGTGTTGTACCTGGGGTTTTGCATTGATGTCGTCATCAGGACGCGGGCACTTGACATCGAGGAGTTGTCCAACGCGCCCAAAACACGACGGCACGTGACGTGGCGGCCTCGACCGTTTCTTTCTTCTAGTTTGGGAGACTAGGACAGAACAGACAACAAGGAACAAAGCCGCTTGTCTTTGGAAACAGCCATCGTCACAAGTCCAGCTCTTATTGTTGCGAATACCATGGTATTTATCCAGCACAGTTGCAGTTTACCAACAGGTTCACAGCCAAAAGGGTAGCGGCGTTGAGTCTCATCTCTTCGTCTCAATTAACATCCAAAAGCTAATGCAATTCCTCCGTGGGATCCGTTACAAATTGTACAGTCCTCATGTTGATGGACGCCAGTGCCTCCGTGTAATAACTCCGTGTATTCCCTTTAGACATTTCTTCTCGACTTCCGCTTCAGTGTCGTCTCGGCCGCCCACGCATCCTCAAATGCCGCCTTGCGTTGGCCCACGTCTCCCTTCTCCAGTGCCAGCCGACGAACCACGTGGAACGCACCGGTTCCAACCGTCATGGTCTGACCCATGATGATACACTCACTCACACCTTCAATCTGGTCCGTCTTCATGCCAGCCGCCGCCTCAAACAGATGGTCTGGCGTCTTTTCGAACGAAGCCAACTGCAGGACACTGTCTCTCATCTTGGAGAGACCGAATCTGGTGATACCGAGGACCTCGCCCTTGTACGTCATGACGTCTGCGAGCAGCTGCATGTGACGCGGGTCGATGTTCATGTCTCCCATGACTTCTCCAATTTCGTAGGCAATTGTGCTTCTTGCGGCTTCGATACCTAGCACGTCTCGGCACTCCATGACGTTGTTCGACTTTACTCTCCGTCCGTCAACACCTTCAGTGTTCATGCAGGCGAGCAGACCATATCCTTCGACCAGAACGGTGTGGGTCTCCTGGTCTGACGTTTGGATAATGGCACGAGTAGCCTCGGGGTAGCCGGAGATGGCCACCGTCGGGATCGTCCGCCGAAGGTAGTTGGCCCGTACCAAAAGATCGCCAAGCTCGTCCACTGGCTTAGCCTTGACAGCCCGCTTGGCGGCGGCCGACTCGTCGAGGCGGACGCGGATCTCGATTCTTCCCGCGCCGATGTGCATGTCCGACCTCGAGATCTTCATCTTCTTGTGCTTGCAGATGGCCTCGGCCACGTCGCCCAATGTGATGCCAAGCTGCATGTCGGACAAAGCATCCATGTCGACCTTTAGGACGACACTTCCAGACTCCGCGAACCACTCGTCTTCGATGTAGCTCAGGATGTCCTCGACAAATGTCTTTTCGATACGTGCCTTGACGATTCGAGCGGCCGTCATCTCTCTGTTCTGCACCAACGGGCAAGTGATGACGGGAGTGCTAATGACCTTGGAGGCGTTGATGATTTCCTTAATACGGGGTACACCCTGCGTGATACTCATACCAGCGACACCGGCGAAATGGAAAGTCTTCAACGTCATCTGGGTTCCTGGCTCACCAATCGACTGCGCGCCGACGGCTCCAACGGCATGACCAGGCTCGACGTGCGCCTTCTTGTACTTCTCCAAGCACAGTTTGATGAAGAGCCTCAGCGTCGTCTCGGACATTTTGGCGACCTTGTCCGCAAACGCCTTCTTGTGCCTGATCTCGTCCTGGTCCACGTCGACGTCCATGCTGTCGGCGTTGGCTGTGAGACCGGTCAGCTCCATCAACCGGCGAAGCTTCTGAGCGCGGGCCCCAACGTAAGACTCGAGAGACCGCAAGAAATCTCTTGCGCCTTCGTGCTCATCGGTATATCTCTCTTCTTCGTTGTCGTAATCAAGGGTCAGGTCGCCCAAGAGGGACTTCCTAGGGTAGCGTGCGCGTTCCTGAGACAGCATACTGTCACAGTATTTGACGATTTCGTCGGGAAGCAAAGCCGGTTCTTCGTTGTCCCAGGTAAGATTCTCGGCATGGGAAAAGGTTCGGTCAAAGTTGACAGGCTTCGCGGAAGCCTCCATGTCGACGGGATCCAGCTTGTCGGCACCGAACTGGAACTGGACGATACCGCCACCAGAAGTTCGGACAGTGTCGTCGTACTGGGTCGAGAGATCTTCCAAAGACTTCATCAGTCTGCGCGACATGTATCCAGTCTCGGCCGTCTTGACAGCGGTATCGACCAGACCTTCACGTCCAGACATGGCGTGGAAGATGAACTCGGTGGGCAAGAGACCGGAATAGAAACTGTTCTCGACGAAACCCTTGGACGGCGGCTGCGGCGCGTTCTTGTGGAAGTGAGGTAGTGTTCTGTCCTGGAAACCATCGGCAACACGCTTGCCACCAATAATCTGCTGTCCGACTAGAGCAACCATCTGCGCCACGTTGATGTTTGAACCCTTGGATCCGCACTTGGCCATGACCAGCGGGGCGTTGTTCTTGCTAAGAGTCTCAATACAGTGAGATCCGGCCTGTGTTCTGACCTTGCTCAGAAGTCCCGAGATGGAGTTCTCGAGGGTCTGCTCCATCGAACAACCTGTGGCCTTCTCGAGCTTGTTCTTCTTGTACTTGTCGATCAGCACGTCGACCTCGATGCTCGCACTCTTGACGAGTGCACTCTTCTTCTCCAGCAGCTTTTCCGTGGGGAAAACATCACCGATACCGATGGAGAAACCGCGGTTGGTCAAGTGCCGAGCACACAGCTTCGCAAGACGGTTCATCGTGACCACTGCCGCATCTGGGCCAAAATCTCTGAGGATGACGTAGAAAACCGAGTCCTTCTTTCCGTCACCAACAGTCGACTTGTCCATCACACCGCACATGACCTCGGAGTTGCGAATAACCAGCCATGCGTCTTCGGGATCCATATCAGGGCACTGTCCGGCCCTGGCCTTGTATTCTCTGCACTTGGCGTCAAGGTTGATCTTCACCGGGCTGTCCTTGTTGGGCCGCATCATCATGTTGAAAACTTGCTTGCCGGTCCACAGGGCCTTGGGCTTCAGGACGGCGGGAGGAGGCAGGTCCAAGTGGACCTTGCCGTCCATCATGTGCATGCAAATGTAGGTGAAAGTCTTGCGGTCGAAAAAGTTGTCTTTGCTGCTCAGGAGGTAGGCGGCAGTAATGAAATCTTGCGTGGCAGCAATGACGGGCTCTCCGTTCTTCGGAGTCGCCAGGTTGTGTTTGACGCCCATGAGATTGATGGCCTCTGCGCGGGCTTCTTCTGTCTGGGGGACGTGAAGGTTCATTTCGTCTCCGTCGAAATCTGCGTTGTAGGGACCGCAGACACACTCATTTAGGCGGAATGTCCTCCAAGGTCGTACCTTAACCAAATGGCTCATAATACTGAGCTTGTGGAGCGATGGCTGACGGTTGAAGAGAACAATGTCGTTGTCTTCCAGGTGGCGTTCGACAACATCGCCAATCTTGAGGTCCTGAGCGACTTGGTTCCTGTTACCAAACTTCAACGAAATCTTATAGCCTCCGTCGTCCTTCTTGATGACTTGCTGCGCACCCGGCCAGATGCTGGGCCCGTTTCGAACGCACTCCTTCAACTTCTTAATGTTGTAGTCGGACACTCGCTCTGGGTAAGTCAGGTTCTTGGCGACAAGCTGCGGGACAGCAACCTGGTCAATTCCTAGGTTGGGATCAGGCGAGATGACGGTACGTCCGGAGAAATCAACACGTTTTCCAGACAAATTGCCACGGAAACGACCCTGCTTTCCCTTCAACCGCTGGCAGAAACCTCGCACCGCCTTGCCAAATCCCGGCTGTTGCAGACCTGGCACGTCACTGTTGACGTACATGGCGACCTGAAGTTGAAGGTACTCCCACTGCTCCATAATGGTCTGGACTGGCGAGCCCTTCTGTAGCGCCGAGCGAATCATGCCGCTGACCCAGACAATGTCGGCAAGTTTTGTCGTAATGTCGTCCTCGTTACTGGCGTTGTCCTGGGCGACTGAGGGTCGGATGCACACGGGCGGCGCAGGGAGGAACTGCCAGATGAACATCTCGGGACGACCTTCAGCAGGATCCAGACCGAGAAGCTCGCAGTCGGTGGGGCTGATCATCTTGAAAAGGTTGAGGACCCTCAGAGGATTCATGTCCTCCATGGCCTTGCGCAAATGCTTGTCCAACTCGCTATTGTTCTTTCTCGCTTCGCTGAACGACTCGTCGAACTTGATCTTGCTCTCCGGGGGCACCTTCTTGGCCGAGGTGGACTTGTTGTATGTGACGAATTTGTCGTGGGCCAGCTTGAGAACGCCGACCTTTCTAATCTGACCCTGGACGGAACCGCAATACATGCAGTTCTTGACCTTCCTACACTGCTCGTTGATGCGTTTGCAAATCTGGGATCGTCGTAGGTTGTCCAAAAGTGGTCGTCGGAGCTCCTTCAGGAAGGCCCGTTTCTCGGACTCTGTGAGGAGCACTTTGCCGCAGTCCTGTTTCCCGTCAGTGGTGCTCAAAACCGGCCAACGCCAAGGTTCTCACCTTGCAGATATCCTGCAATATCATCATGACAAAGCGCAAGTAACCAATGTGGAAGGCAGGCAGAGGAAGCCTGACGTGACCAAAATGGCCTGTGCAGTTCTGGAGAGACTCCTGGCATGTTGCGCACTTTCCCGTCTTGCTCGAAGTACCCTGTAACCAAACGTATTAGAGGTTGTCAACGGATAACCGCGAAGGAAGTCGCTTACGAGACGAGGGTCGAGGGGACCATGCTGATAGGGCGCTCTGTTCTTCTCGATGTCGTAGAGGAGGCGATCGGAAACTTCGAGAACGGCTTGGTTCGCAATATCCTGGTTGGACCTGACAGCGAGCAGTTGGGTTAGCATCGGTGCATCTTGCAGAGGGCATGCAGGGGATGTGACTGACTGGATGCCAAACTTGATGCCCTTGAATCGCTTAGGCAGCTTGTCGACAAGCTGGGACTTGACCGGAGTCACAGTGGTTGTGGTCGCCATTGCTGTTACGATAGAAACACAAATGCGCTCGTCGAGGAGCGGTGGGAGGAGGGGGAGGAGCTGGTGGTGATGGTGGTGGTGGTGGCGTCGGGTGAGTCAAGGCCTCGGTCGAGGGTAGAGTCTACCGGCGGTGATCGATGTTGATGGATTTGCGCATTCGCCGCTGGGTCATGATCGTAGGCCGCGAACAATTATTCGATGCTCGGAGAAGGCGTCTGAGTCGGGGCGACGAGAGTGCTAGGGTGAGGCGCTCATTGGGGGTCAACAATGCGTCGCAAATTGTTCCAGTCGGCGTCGTCTGGTGGGCTGGATTGGAGATGGGCTCTGGAAATTTTGTGAAGATGGAGGCACGGCGTAGCGCGGGACGTGCAAAGAGGGACGCACTGCAGGTCGTACCCCACCACCAAAAAACGCAGCTCGCCCCACCACATACAGTGTTGGATGGGACGATTTGCACAGTCTGTACCTGAAAAAAAGATGACTGGATGGTTGTCGTACAGGTGTACATAATCATATGAGATACATCCTTTTCTTGGTGGTCTCGTACTGAAGCACTTGTTAGCTGTTCATCTTCAGGTCCGTACTCGATACTCAAATGTGCATATGTATAGATTTGCCTATGCACTTGTACAATTCGTCCACTCTATGAAGCTACATAGACTCTGTGCTAAAATGGGAACAGGAAGCGCACGCGGGTCTGTCCATCTCCGATGATGCTGAGCATCTGAGCACAGTGCCGGGCAGCAAGGTGAGTGAGTGAGTGTTGGCTGGGTACTATTATGCATCCCTCGGTGTGAGTGAGTCTTCCGGCTGTATCTCCCGGACTGTGTGTACTGCGTAAGGTACTGTAAGTGCGGTCGGTCTGCAGATGCCGGAGCTCAAGGTTGAAGGACTGGAGGGTGCGGGTGCCTCGCTTCTGGCCGAAGATGAGGTAAGCTAGTGGAGGCAATCCCACCAAGGTACCGCCTACCTAGGCAACTAGGTACGGCACCTCTCAAGCTTGGAGCTGCAGGTGCCCCGCGATCACAGGGCGCAAGGTCGGCTCAGACCGCCGTCCGCCATTCGCTAATAGGGCGGGAGAAGACGGGCAGCCAAAAGGATCGGCCCCCCGTTGGGCGATCCATCTTGAAGGGATGTCTGTCTACATAGTAGGTATCTGTAGTGTACCTTACTCTGTGAACGATTAGCGGTGCCCTGCTCTCCCTCGCCCTGCGTTCCGCCGTGCCCCGTCAACCGGCTTCTGCCACCGCCCATCGCCCATCTACACGGGACTGCAAACTGCGTCATGGGGTCCCTGGAAGCTGGAGCTCCCACGCCCATGCTGCTGCGCAGCTGACTGGAGACTACAGACAGACTGGAGCCTCCTGCCCTGCGCCTTCATCACATTCTCGCTCGTATCGTATAACCAACTGCCTACCGACTTTTACTTCCCGCGTATTCTGTCCTGTTCCTAGGTAGCCAAGCTACAGCTGTCTCTTTCGATCGATACATACTTGAACTGACGGACTGGACCGGCTCTCGAAGAAGCACACCTTGTTCTCTTTGAACAAAAGAAAGCATCTCCCCACGCCATCCCTTCCTCTCTTTTCAGTGTACACACACTCTCGCCTTGCTCCAAATAAAGACAAGACTTCATTACACCGCATTTCCATTCCCCCCCCCCCTCTCCCTCCCATCTCATTGTCGACGCCTCAACCTTGCTACTTGCTCCAGTCTGAAACCAGCATTCCTTGCTTCCGCCTCAACCAGCTCGAAGCTTCTCCGAAACTGCTCTCCAAACCAGTGCCGCCCACCCGACGCTCACGCCCTCTCTCTACCCTGCCTCGGTGACGCGGATGCACTTTTAAAGCGCCCGTCTTCCGCCTCTTGTCGGTCAAGTTGGCGTCCGCGGCCCATCGCTCCAGACAGGCTTGGGGACGACATTGCAGACCGCCGAACCTCTGCCGCATCAACATCCCATCCCGCCGCTGCTGGGCATCCCGTCACACTTCCGCCGAATGGCACTCGGCCCAGTCACAAGCCATGGCTCCCAGCGGCGCTGACCGCAAAACCGAGAAGTCCTACCTGTCGTCTGCTGTCGACTCCATCAACCCGTGGGCCGGCGGTCGGAGCTCGACGCCAACGCAAACCCCCAAAGAGCCTCCTCCGCAGCCCGTGCCAGCCCCGACCTCGCGTCCCGGCGATCACAGCATCACCCACTTATACGGCCAGAGCATCAAGAGCTACCCCGCCGACTGCCCTCCTCTGAACGTGCTCTGGTACCATGCAACCGATGTAGGCGCACCCCATGGTCGAACCCCCTTACGAACAAAGGTTCATCTAGCTAACGGACTTCCCTCAGGTTCCCAAGCGGAAACCCCAATTCCTCAGAGACAAATCGAAACCTGCCGATGATGCCAAGCCCCCACCTCAGCCGAAGAAGTTCCTCCCGTTTTCGAAGCTAGATTCACGCGCAATCGAGTCTGCATATCAGCGCCTGCTCGAGGATTCGGAGAAAAGAAGAGGCGATCGATCGTTGCGAAACGCCTCGTCAGGCTCGCGACGTGGCCGCACGAATACGGACGAAGAAAGCACACACAGCAGCCTAGAGACCAGTCCCGAAGGTGCCCACACCCCCAAAACACGAGTTCCCGTAAACGAGGATTATCTCTTCGATGTCGATATCGAGAACCGAGAGCTAGCTCCCGTCTACTGGCTCGGTCCTGTCTATGAAGTCCGTCGCGGTACCTGGTTCTATGAGGAAGGCTCGTCTTTGCGGCCATGCGAGGAGAATCTGGCCTCGCAGTTGGAGGAGGGTTACCTCAAGGTCAAGCCCTGGACATACCCGAACCCGCGGGTTCGCAGTGACCCCAAGAACAAGGACGCGAAGAACAAGGATGTGACCCCGAAAGCATCCGTCGAGAATCTCAAGGCCGCCGCCTCAACCACCCCTACCACAGAGAACAGTAAACTCCTGGGACCACAGAATCAGCACCAGCCGTCATCGCACCGCTTGTTCGGCGCCTGGATGAACAGCATCGCGACATATCAGGACGCAAATACAGCATGGCTTACATCAGATAGCATGCTCTCGTGGGTGACCTCCACCATGTACGAAAGATTCTCGGGCGGCGGTTACATGAGCGGTGTCAAGCTGGTGAGGGGCTATTCCGATGTGGCCAAGAACAAGAAGGAGAAGCAGCCGTCCACACCGACCGATGCTACTTCTACTTCGCAGCTTGACGAGAAACAACAAAAGCTACTCAAGAGGAGATCTGCGCCGCCTTCTTCTACGCCTTCTCAGTCCAACGACGACCTTTCACGTACTGAGGAGGATGACACCAGGGAGAACTCTCTTCAACGGCAGATCTCATCACTGATGGAGGGAGCCGAGCGGAACCAGGAGGAGCAGGAAGAAGAGATTCGCAAGCGCGAGGAAAAGGAAATCGAAAACGACTACAACGGCCAGCTTGGTGAAACTCAAGGGCGTGATATCGAGCATTTGGTTCTTGTCACGCACGGAATCGGCCAACTCTTGGGTATACGGTAAGTATCGACTGTTATGTACAGGGCTCCGAGACTAATTTGAGCAGCATGGAAAGCATCAATTTCGTTCATGACGTCAATGTCCTGCGCAAAAACATCAAATCCGTTTACTCCAGCTCTGCAGACCTACGGGCTCTAAACTCGGAGCTCGAAGATGGTCCGAGAAACTGCCGCGTGCAGGTCTTGCCTGTGTGCTGGAGACATCTTCTTGATTTCCCCAAGAGACGGGAGAAAAAGAACGAGCGGGACATTGGTGATGGCGCTTTAGATGAGGATGAGTGTAAGTCGGGCGGTCCTGTTTTTCCAGGGATGAGATATCTGACCAGCCATGTTTAGACCCTTCTCTGGAGGATATCACCATTGAAGGTGTGGCTTTTGCTAGGTCTTTGATTTCCGACCTTGCACTCGACGTCTTGCTCTATCAAAGTGCCTACAGGGAACAGATTTCGGAGATTGTGCTGAAAGAATCGAACCGCATCTACAAACTGTTCCTCGAACGGAATCCGGAATTCAAGGGCAAGGTCCATATTGTCGGCCACTCCCTCGGTTCCGCCATCATGTTTGACATCCTGTGTCGGCAGAAGGAGAAGTCAAAGGGGCTAGAGAGTCCAAGGAATCCTCTCCGCTTCTGGCCACTACAAGAAAAGGCCCATGGTTCCCGAGATCGGGAAGCCAACGAGCTGCGATTTGAGTTCGATGTGGATGACCTTTACTGCCTAGGATCACCAGTGGGCTTATTCCAAATGCTCAAGGGACGGTAAGTTGACTGGGTCCTCTATCAAACGAAACGCACACTGACCTTGTTGAAGGACCATTTCAGCTCGTCACCTCCCGAACGCTCGCCCGTCGGAAAGCCCTATGAATCCGGATTTGATAGACGACCCCTTTCTCACGGCGACGCCGTCGTCTCCTACCCATCGGGTCTCTGCAATCACCGGTCTCCCTTATTCCGTATCGTCGCCAAAGGTCTCGCAACTTTTCAACATTTTCCATCCCTCGGACCCTATCAGTTACCGGCTTGAGCCCCTGATTTCACCTGCCATGTCTTCATTGAAGCCCCAAGTCTTGCCGTACACCAAAAAGGGCATCTTTGGCAATGTGGCTCAGCAAGGTCTGTCAGGCATCGGCATGAAGGTGGGACAGAGTGTCAGCGGGCTGTGGTCTAGCTTGAGCGCAGGAATTGCGAGCAATCTGCTCAACCGCAGTCTGGGCCTCAGCAACGAAGACGTGGCCAAGATGAACTCGGCGAATGCTCCGCAACAAGTTTCGGGAGCAGGAACGAACATTGCAGACAGCGGCGTGATCTCGGACGTCTCGAAGCTGGAGGCAAAGACCAACGAGCGCAAGAAGCAGCTCGCAGATTCCAAGGCCATGGTCGGCCGCACCAGCATCAGCGGTAACGAGATGACGCTGATTGACGACGAGCTCGAGACGCTTTACTCCAAGTTCCAGGAGAAGCGCGTGGACCTGGCCAAGACAGATGATGATGGCGGCAGAGCGGACTGGCTCGAGGCAGAGCGCAAGGCGCAGAAGCTGCGCCGGGAGGAGATGAAGGTCCGGGCCCTGAATCGCAACGGACGTGTGGACTACAGCATCCAGGAGTAAGTTGAGATGTCCGCCCCACCGCCGCGGGTTCCGGTGTACTGACAGCCAACAGGAGCGTCCTCGACTTCAACCCCATGAACACGATTGCTTCGCACATGAGTTACTGGTCTGACGAAGACGTCAGCCACTTTATCCTCTCACAACTTCTTTCCAATAGATCACGGGCAGACCGCAGATAGACTTAAACTAGACCTGGCAGGGCGGGCAAACTGGGCAATGCAAGACATTTCGTACAGGAGTATCACGTTCTTTTTTGTGACACATGAGTATCTTGAGGCTTGTGTTCCAAGCCGAATCACTGGGTATCTTTAATTCTCTCCGCTCCTCCAAACTACTTATGCGCGCAGAATGCCGGCATCGACCAGGGCACCCCAGCGTGCGGGATTGCTCCTGGCAACATCCTCAGCCGTCTGACCAGCCTCGGTGCGCAGGGCGCGAATGTCGTCGGCGTTGTCGTTGGTCAGGCGCACAATCTGCAATGCCTCTGCGGCCTGGCGCGCCGACACGGGAAAGACGTCGGTGGGCACGGGCGAGGCGATCCAGAGCAGCAGCCAGACGACCTCCTCCTGCTCCTTCTCGAGGGCGAGGTGCAGAGCGCTCTTGCCGCCAGCGAGAGGGTCCTGGTAGCGGATGAGCTGGCCGAGCTGGGCGACGTCGCCGGCGAGCTCCTCGTTTGCGTCCTGGAGCAGGTCGACGACGCCCTGGACGTCGCCCTCGGCGCACATGAGGTGGTAGGCGCGAGCCGGGCGGGCTTCGGGGTTAGCGGCGAGGTAGGCCTCCTCGGTGATGTTGGGGAGGATGTCGAGGGCGTCCTGGAGGCCGCCCTCGTTGACGTAGCGGGTGAGGATGGCGGCGCCGGGCGGGGTGTGCAGGAAGGGGTTTGTGACGGAGGGGCCCTGGGTGTTGGAAGGGAGGTACTTCTGGCACGAGGGGCAGTTGAGGGAGATTGCGATCTCCTGGGACTGGTCCAGGAGGCATTGCCTGTTTTTTTGATGGTGAGTGAGTGTGTTCTCATGTTAGTGAGAGAGTCGAGACGATGGGGCATCTCACCAGTGGAAGTGGCAGCCGCATGGCAGCTCGAGATCGTCGGGGACGTTCTGGGGGTCGTCGACGGTCTGGCCCTCGTCGTCGCTCTCTGGTTCGAGGACGATGACGAGAGGGTCCTCGCAGGCTTTGCAGACGGCAGCCATGGTTTTCTGTGAGTGAGGCGGGGCGGGGGGGGGATGGACGAGAAGGGCTTCCGATGTGGAATCGATTTGGCTAGGAAAAAAGGTGCTTATCCAATGACTTGGGATGCTTGTCACAAATTGTATCAGGTGAAGCTTGAGATGAGGAGGTTGAGCTGGTCGTTCATGTTCTCTCGAGAAGAGACATCGACGCCGCGATGAGGGCATCGGGATTGAAAATTCGGGGTGGGGTGAGGGACGAAGCGGGGACTGTGCATCCCGCCGTGAAACACTGTACGATGACGGCCTAATGACCAATGATGGCACAGTGCGTTTCTACCTTCATTCACCGTCACCAGCGAAGTCCCATCCTCCCTGCCTCATTGCACCAGGGCGTTCCAGAACATTGCCTGAATCGGCCTACGGGCGATGGCCAGTCACGGCAAGGAAGATGGGGCGCGGATGAGCATGGGCGTCTAAGTTGGAATACGTACAGGCGGGCATGATCGGGTACCTTGCTTTAAGGTCGGACAGGCATTTGCGGCCGGCTAGGAAATAATACGTTGAAGTAAGGCCAGGCGAGACAATCGGAGGAGAGACAATGCAGGGAAGGGTTATTTTCGAGGCGGACCACGTCAATGGGCTGGACCCATCGAGGAGCATTGCGGTACATCGTACATGCTTCCTCGGCGCCTCAAGGATTCGTGGACTTACAGGCACGAAGCATCGTGGGACTCGCAGAACATGTGTCTGGGTGCCTGGCGAGCCACGTGAGCGCCGACGAGTCTGTTTGCTCAAAGAGGAGTTTGCCTGCAGCGACCCGAGTTGGGTTTGCAGGCATCTCCGAGTCATCTCATCTACCTGTACACACGACGGAGACTAAGGTATGAGGCAAACAGCAGCCTGCAACTGCGTACGTTGGCGTTTTACGCAAGACGCGCGCTCTCTCACACACACGCGAAAGCACGAAGGGAGCAAAGAAGGGAATCGCCGTCGCCGCCTTACGCAAGTCGTTGTGGCTGTGGCTGGTGGCCGTTTGAGAGCAGAGACGGGAAACGCAGGTCGGGTACCTCGGCGCCGCGTTCGTGTGCGTGGGGACTACCTTGGAGATGCTTGCCTACAGTACAGCACACGAGCAGAAGAGAAATAGCGGGGCCCGCTTCGCCCGGATTGAGACAGGCTTCCCGCGTATTTCTGTGCAACCCGACGGCCGTGGTTTTTGGCTTTGCATTGATTCGGGTGGCAGGTTTGGAGTCTTCCTTAGCTAAGCACAAACGCCGGATGTACCCCACCGCACCGGTTGGGCTGCTGGGTACAAACGAAGGGATGACTGTAAGGTACCAACCAGCGCAATGATGTACAATGTAGACACCCAATCCAAGTGCTCAGGTCAGCTAATGCCTGTATCATTACATCAATGGCCCCTCCCCGCCCCCGCCAACAAAGTACCTACCTACGTAAGTCTCTCTCACATTCCATCCGACCCCATCCCCCCTCCTCTTCCTCACGGCACAGCGCAGCGCCATCAAGCAGCACAGCATTTGCACAGCCCATTGCCAGCCCAGTCCAGGAACCCTGCTTGGCCTTCCTTGCTTGACCTTGCGACGAGCATCAGTTCGCCCAGGCCTCCCTTTTTTTTTCCCCCTCCTGTTAACGGGTACTGACGCCCTGGTCTTGCTTGCTTGCCTTGACCCCATCTTGCTGCCATCATCATCATAATCTCGCTCTGCGACTCTCCTCATATACAACGCTGCAACTACACCGTCAGACCCGCAATCCCCCTCCCCCCCCCCCTTTCGGTTCTGACTTCTCCAACACAACGAACGAGAAGAGTCACCCTCAAACTGCTGTTCCAGACTCCAGCCCAACTGAACCTCATCCTGCTCGTCGTGAGGTACGGTACGGATACTCAGCCAGCCAGACCCAACCTCCACCAGCGTCCGTGCGTTCCGGAGCTTCCTGCACATCTGCCACTCCGCTTGGTCCCTGATCAACTGCTTTCCCTTCGCGCCGAGCGCAATCTCGAGACCTTGACCTCCCTCTTCCCCTCTCTCCTGACCGACTGTCACACACACCCGCCGACTTCTCTCAACACAGTCTTCGGCCTCGTTCATCAGTTTGCGCGCACCCTTAGACGCCCGCCAACATGAACGTTCTCAAGCTCCAGAGGTGCGCAACCGCATTCCTGCCCCGCACCGCATGATTCACCAAAGCGCTCTCTCCCCGGGGGCCGCTCTGCCTCGTCTTTGCTGTACTGACAACTCGTCACTCGTAGGAAGTATCCTCAATTCCCTCAGAACGAAATCTACGGCCTGAGCGACGCCTTCCGCAAGCTCGACATTGACGACAAGGGCTACGTCGACGAGGCCACCGCCATCAAGGCCACCCAGCAGAGCGAACGCCAACCCTACGATGTCGTACGACAGGCCCTGAAGGAGGTCGAGCTCGACTCCTCCCGCAGAGTCGAGCTGGAGGACTACGTTGCAGTACGTTCCCAGCCCTGCACCCCCAGCCGGCGTCCGCTTCCTCGCTAACAAAAAGCGCCTTGCAGTTGATTGCCAAGCTCCGCGAGTCTTCCCCAGCCCAACAACGCATGTCGACTGGCCCCGGCGGCGCTCCTCCTGCTGGCATCGTCGCGCAAGCAACCGGCAAAGTCAGTGGCCATGCCTCCAAGTCGAGTGTTGGCAAGATTCACGTCCAGGGCTCCAACGCCAACGTCACCCACACCATCAACGAGGATGAGAGGACGGAATTCACCCGTCACATCAACGCCGTCCTGGCCGGAGATGCGGACATTGGAAACCGCCTCCCCTTCCCCACTGACACCTTTGAGATGTTCGACGAGTGCAAGGACGGTCTCGTGCTGGCCAAGCTCATCAACGACAGCGTCCCCGACACCATTGACGAGCGTGTTTTGAACCGCCCCAAGAACAAGAAGCAGCTCAACGCCTTCCAGATGACGGAAAACAACAACATTGTCATTGAGTCGTCCAAGGGTATCGGTCTGTCGGTCGTCAACATTGGCAGTGGTGATATTATCGAGGGCCGAGAGCACTTGATCCTCGGTCTGATTTGGCAGATCATCCGCCGCGGCCTGCTGAGCAAGATCGACATCAAGCTCCACCCTGAGCTGTACCGCCTGCTCGAGGACGACGAGACCCTCGAGCAGTTCCTGCGTCTGCCTCCCGAACAGATCCTCCTCAGATGGTTCAACTACCACCTGAAGGCCGCCAACTGGCCTAGACGGTAAGTGTTGTATTCCCTGGCCTAGACCACGGGTAGTGCTGACTTTTTTTTTTTTGTTCAGGGTGAACAACTTCTCCAGCGACATCAAGGACGGTGAGAACTACACTGTCCTTTTGGCGCAGATCGGTTCCGAATATGGAGCGACGAGAGCTCCCCTCCAGACGAGGGATCTCCTGCAGAGGGCCGAGGAGATTCTGCAGACCGCCGACAACATGGGATGCCGCAAGTTCCTCACGCCCACGTCCTTGGTCGCCGGCAACCCCAAGCTGAACTTGGCCTTCGTTGCCAACCTCTTCAACACCCACCCCGCACTCGACCCCATCACCGAGGAGGAGAAGCTCGAGGTGGAGGACTTTGACGCCGAAGGGGAGAGAGAGGCCCGCGTCTTCACCCTTTGGCTAAACAGCTTGGACGTGCAGCCTGCCGTCCAGTCCTTCTTTGACGACCTGCGCGACGGCACGATCCTTCTGCAGGCGTACGACAAGGTCATCAAGGGATCCGTCAACTGGCGTCACGTCAACAAGCCCCCGGCGCACGGCGGCGAGATGTTGCGCTTCAAGGCCGTCGAGAACACCAACTACGCAATCGAGCTCGGCAAGCAGAACCGCTTCTCGCTCGTGGGCATCCAGGGCGCGGACATCACCGACGGCCAACGGACCCTCACCCTCGGTTTGGTGTGGCAGCTGATGCGCAGGGACATCACCCTCACCCTCTCGACTCTGGCGCAGCGCCTGGGCAAGAAGGAGATCACGGACGCCGAGATGGTCAGATGGGCCAACGATATGTCCCGCAAGGGCGGCAAGTCGTCGGCGATCCGCTCCTTCAAGGACCCCGCCATCGGCACCGGCGTCTTCCTGCTGGACGTGCTCAACGGCATGAAGAGCAGCTACGTCGACTACGACCTCGTCACCCCCGGCCGCACGGACGACGACGCCTACCTCAACGCCAAGCTCAGCATCTCCATTGCGAGAAAGATGGGCGCGACCATCTGGCTGGTGCCCGAGGATATTTGCCAGGTCCGCAGCCGCCTGGTGACCACCTTTATCGGTACGTTGATCTTTACCCTTGGCTCCATGCACCCCCGCGTTTCTAGTGCTAACCCCCTTGGCAGGATCTCTCATGGCGACGGCAGAGAAGCAGGGACTGTAAACCGTCTTTGATGAACCCCCCCCCTTTGTTCTTTTAACGCGGCGCGAATGTCTGTCATGTTTCTCTACGAGGATAGAAAAAGGCCAAAACTGCGGCGAGGCTTTGTTGATTGTTTAGTTTGAATGAATCCAATGATGAATTCCATGCAAGGTGCTCGCTTCCGGACGGTGTGTGATGTGTGTGCTCAAGCCAGGCCTTGCCGCAATGGAGAGCTTCCCTGGGCGGTCTTCCTTGATGAGGCGGGGCACGTGGTCCTGCGTTCAGCTGTGCCGTGGACATTGCTCGCGCGGATCCGGATGGCCAAGGGGGGAGAGGTTATCAGCACGGCGATGCTGCCGGTCTCGTAGAACCCGTGGCCAGCGGCCCTCCCGGTTACATTGCGCCGCTCACGATGGGCCTTTGCACGCAAGTGTCTATGCTACCTCCGAGGACCTTGGGGTCGGAAGTGACGGCGAGAAAGGGAGGTGATTTCACGTATTCTGAGGGACAAAGGCAAGAAGCGGCGTCATTCACTCGGGGCGGGAACACATGGCTCTGGAAACCCGGGCCACTACAGGCCCATGATTTAGAAATAAACACAAGAAACAGGAGCTCGAATGGGTCCACACCAACTACGCTCTGTTATCCAGCAAGAAGGCCTCGCGGCAGGCAGGGCCGCGGCTACGGGAAACGAATCACAGAATGAGGTACAGACTACACAGCAGGCTCGGCCCTGTGAAGATGCCGAACCAGAACATGATGTTGCCAAGGACCTTGCGGCCCTTTAGCCACCGCGTGCGGCTTAGTTGGACAAGCTGCAGTTGCGTTGTCAGTTTTATGCTTCACGGGGGTGGGGAGACGTACCGGCAGCTGGCACATTTGCATGAAGAGGAGGTAGCCCCTGAGCTTCTTGAAGATGCACCACATGACCAGCTCATGGACGCAGGCCGAGAGGAAGAAGGTGATGAGGGTCGCCGTGTGGCGGTTCACCTTCATTGAGGAGATGGAGCTGTGGTAGACGTGCCGGAGGAGAAAGTTGTGGACGGGCCTGGGAGGGGGTGGTTAGATGGGCTGCTTCTCGTGTCCAAGGGCCGCTTCTCTCAGACGGGGGGGCTTACCGGTTCCAGTCGCGGGCGAATTGATCCCAGGAGACTTTGTCATTGTTAGCAGGCTGGGCCACGGTTTGATCGAGACCAGGGGTGATGACATACCACTGTTCCACCAGGCGTCGTAGAAGCTGCGGTCCGCAAAGTAGGTGATTTCAGCGAGGATGTTGAGGATTGTCTCCCAAATGAGGTACCATGCCATCTGCATCGTGTCAGTCCTTTGCTCTCAACGTCTTCAGCCGTGTTGGCCGGCCATCGTCACTCACCAGATACTCCATCATGAACGGGAAGACGAGATCGCTCAGCATCCAGGGAAAGTAGCGGAAGCGCTCAGCCAAGGGCATGCCGGTCTCCTTCATGGCTACGGTCTGCATCACGACCGGATCTATCACGGCGTTAGAGCATACCCACGGATTGCATAGTCAGGAGGGGTGGCCCACAGATGAACGCTTGCGACACCATGATCATGACAAAGATGATGCCAAACGTGGCGGCGGTCTTCTCGGCGACGTAGTACCAGTCAATCGACTCGGAACGCGGGTACTCGAGCTCGTAGACCACCGTGGGCAAGACAATGTACTCGTAGTGGTTCTTGAAAGAAAGGTTGTTGGGGTACGCCCGCACAACGCTCGTCGCTTTCCCTCGTAGCTCATCCGTCAGGCCGTCAATCTCCCATCGGATGATGCGCTCAAAAACGCGGACCTGGTCGGCGTCGAGCGGCTCTCCGGATTCGATGGCGTGGGAGATGCGGTCCAGGTCGGTCTCGTCGGAGCCGCGGACGTGGGTGACGGACTGCCGGCGTCCCTTCATCTCGGCCGCAGACGGCGGGTTGGCCAGGTGCGAGAGGGAAATTGTCGACGCGGAGGGGCTGGTGGCGGACGGGAACTCGGTCGGAGCAACGTGCTCCAGCTTCTTGAGCTTCGAGAGGAGAGATTTCCGCCTCTTGTAAGCTGAGGAGAGGTACCCGTTGTAGAAGGCGTACGAGTGCTGCTTCATGAGCATGATGATGCCGTGGAGGACGAAGAAGACCGTGTGTGTCCAGGGCCAGTCTCGAATGAGAGTGAGGCCAACGACGCCACCGATGAACAGTGACTGCCATATCTAACGTTTTGTGTAAGCCTCTGCTCAAGCAGCCCGGGCCGGGAGGGTTCCACTTACATTCTGGATGATCCAGCCGGACCTGTCCCAGTCTATGTAGCCGCTGAAGATGAGCCGCTGCAGTATCCAGCTCACGCCGGTCGCGGCGCACAGGACGCCATCGGATGCCAGGAGAACAACCACGTCCCGGCGAAACATGATCTTCATGATGTCGTTGGTGCCTAGTGGGCTCCCCGTCGCCTTCCAGTTCGTGGCGCCAATCTTAACGACAAAGAGCGCCACGGCCAGCCAGAACAGCGTGTAGAACCCGTAAAAGGGGCTGTTAGCCGTCTGTTGGTTCTGCCTGTCAAACGTCGAAAACTGACGTGTGAAGACCAAATCGCTAAACTTGCCCGCCCGTCGTGGCTTTTTCGGATCCTTCTCCTGCAAACGCGTGAGTGTGAGTCGCCCAACTCCCTTTTGATGCTCGTAGCAAAGCTTCTTGACTTACCCTCTCCAGCCCTCGCTTGATGATATCGCGGAGCTCGCGGTCATCAGGCGAGAGCACATACGTCTTGAGACGGCCGTTGTCATCGCGAAGAGACTCGTCGACGCTCGAAGTCTCGGACAAGGTCGAGCCGTCTAAAGACAGCTTCCTGTCGGCGTTTGACGAGTTCTTGAGCGGTGATGCGCCGGGACGGACCAGGGCCCGTTCCTTGCGTCGTCTTGCAGACAGCTTCGGGTCATCGTAGTCCTCCTCGCTCGGACTCTCTGACGGAGTCGTCGACGACGTCGTCCGTTCGCGGTTTGTCGCTCTCAGAGCATCGCGTAACGAATGGGGCGATTCCGAAGAAGCGGGTAATGTAGCTTCCATAGATGCGGACTCGAAGGCTATCGATGCCGGTGGCGGAATAGATGGAGCTAATTCAAGCAAGTAAGCTCACTTGAGACGAACACAAGGGCCGCTGCCAGTGCGCTTATAAGTGAACTTCAAGTCTCAAGGCGTGATGATCTGGAATGCAGAAACGCTCTGGTGAACCGGAAAATGTCGAGTTCACTGGCGCTTCTTTAGTTGAAACTTATTATCGGAACAAAAGCCGAAGAACTGGTAATGGATATATATGTGGGGGATAATCGCCAATGTCGACGTAACGGTGCGGCGACTTTGTCTATGTCAGCTCGCCCGACCGGGATGTGTGCGCGAATGCTGCACTGGTGAGTTTACCAATGACTCGGTTCGAGTACGAAATGTTTCCGAAAAAGATCTTGACAAACGATTTGCCAGGCACAGCAGATGGGTGTATACAGAGAAGAGATGAAACATGAGCAGATGGGGAGTTAGGCTGGGAACTGGCAACGGTATCTATAAAAACAACCAAGTGTTATTGGATTTGCGGGTCTAGCGGGCTCATCGCCGGTCGTCCGCCTCTGACATATAGTTGCAAGATGGTCCGGGATGGTCAGACAAAGACGTTGGGTTGGTGGAGGATCAACCGCGACCGAGGCTTCCGGGGCCTTGAGCCTACACGGGCACCACAAGTTGGATTCGCTCTCCATTGTACGAGTGCGAGCGTGATCATTGCGAATTGTGCGCTGGTGAGGCTCTCCCGCTTATTCCGCTGGAGAACAGAGAGCGACGGGGAGCCGGGGATAGAGGAGGCGACATCATGTGGATTAACTGTGGTGATATCAGACAAAGTAAAAACGGCGAGCATGCAGGCGAGAAAATGGTGCCCGCATGCCCGCCTCACAGGCAACCCCAGTTCGCATAGATGTTAACTAGCGAGTAGTATTCCTTCCAAGAGGGTTTGTCGAGTGCGAGGCTGCCAGGTATCCCGGTACGTACAGATACCGAATAGCATGTGATGTGAGTGAGTGAGGAAGAGAACCTCGATGCAATTGAGACATACATAGGGCAGCGACGAGCCTCCCCATGTGTCTCTGTTTGGTGTCTCGGATGTTTTGTTTGGCCAGGTACACTAGATGCCGGCGATGGTGTGCTCTTTTCTGTCGTCTTTGGCGATATGGCAGAAGCAAGGGAGCGTGATACTACTGCACATTGCAGTGAATGCGTCTCCTCAAAAGGCGCTTTGAACGAGCCTCGGGGTGCAATTGAGCTTGCTGTCAACCTCATGCTCGGACAATTGGAGCTCGGCAAGTGCTAGCAAGATGCGGTCTCTACTGTACTATTCTCCTACACCTAGGTGTTGCACCGTGTGGCCGGAAACGGGGAGACACCTCGCATCCGCGCTCGAACCCGAGTTGTCCGACGGTGTGTTTTTTCGTCTGCCACCTGTACCCAATACCACGGCGAACACCGCGGCGGAGACGGAGAGGCGGGCGACGATGATTGTCAGGTCACATTCTGGGAGTTTTGAGTTGCTGCCGAAGCGCGTGATCCGATGCTTCTCGGTGAAGCCTGTTTGGTCACCTTGCATCGTTTTCGGGTGCTAGAAAATAAATTTCCTGTCCTGGTCGGCCATGACATCACTAGCGCCCGAATGGGCCGGGTGTGCCTGACATGGGGGGGGGAAGACGGCCCTGTCGCAAGGCCGATTGAGGTTGCTGGGGCGCGCGCGCGAAGGGGTCGTTTGGGCTCGGGGGCACTTGCGCTGCTTGCCGGCGTTAGCTGCAAATCTGGCGGCGGCACAGTGACCGCTGTTGTTTGCTGAGACAGTGTAGCAGTGGAGAGGCATCTGCCAGCGCAGCGCGTTTCGAGGCTTCTGGAAGCTGGACACGGAGAGAGGCCCCAGCGCACATTCCACAGTAAGGGGGGCCAGTGAGAAACGTCAAGTGCAGTGCGCGTGGGCGTTGTTACGTAAGCTTTCTGTATCTGCGCCATCCGAGCGCGGTCCTCATCTGACCAACCAACGCCCTCATTCCGAGTCAAGAAGCGGGTCCGCGACTAAATGCGGATATGCTATGTACGTACCTCGCCCAAGCTCGCTCGCCGGGCTGCCGTACCAAAATCTTTTTGCTGCGCCAGGCCGATCAGAAGCCATCTCTTTCTTCTCCTCTTCAAACATCACCAAACCACCACGCGCATCGACTTCCCTTTTACATCCCCCCCGTCACGCGGCTCTGCTCCATCAGGCCCTGATTGTCGCTGCATCTCCATCGCGAGACCAGACTTCTTCTTCATCTCCTTGCACGTTTTACTTTCGGCCTTGCAGCCAAGTCAGCACAGCAATCATGTCGCGCGGTGGCACCACCTTGTACGTGACTGGCTTCAGCCACGGAACTCGCGCCCGAGACCTCGCCTACGAATTCGAACGGTATGTCAACTGAAAATCAGAAAACCTCCCACGTCGATGCCTCCGTCCGTCCTGTTTTCCCGGCACGCGAGAGCCATTCCGACATTTCCGATATTCCATCTCCTTGCCTCGCTCGCTGCCTCCCCGCCCACCGCCTCCGTCCTCCCGCACTTTCGCACCTCGTACTCGCACTCGCTGCTCCTGCCTCCAGCATCAAATATGCTTCCCTCGTCCTCCGTCCCCCTCGTCGATGCGTCCTGTCCTCGTTCGCTCCGGCTGCCTCCCAACCCACCGCCCGTTGTCCGCGCCGCCGTGGCCTGCCAGCGCTCCCGTGGCTGCTCAAACACACACCAGCAGGTTCTGCTATGCCGACGACGGCCGACGTTTTGTCTCTGAATGAACAAACGGTTTCCCATGTATGTATCGACATGCTGACATTCTGACTCGATTATAGCTATGGACACCTTGTCCGCTGCGACATCCCTGCTCCTCGTTCGGCGTCTAGCAGACTGTGAGTTCCCACACCTTTGGTTCCATCCGTTTCCCGCCCGCTGCCAGTTCGGGACTGACCTTTCCGTCAGCTTCGCCTTTGTCGAGTACGAGGACCGTCGCGACGCTGACGATGCTTACCATGAGATGCACAACAAGCGCATCGGCCGTGACGACATCCTGAAGATCGAGGTAAGGGACACACGGACTTGGTCGTTCGACTGACCTCCATGCTGACGACGTACGTCCTGTAGTGGGCTCGCACACCTCCTAGTGCGTCGTGGCGATTCGACTCTGGCCGGGACCGTGAGCGCGCTCCTCGTCGCTCTTCCCCTCGTCGTGGCCGCTCTCCTTCTCCCCGCCGCAGCACCCGCGACTACTCTCCCAGAAAGGATGACCGCCGCGACCGCGACCGTGACTACGACCGCGGCGACCGACGCGACACTCGCGAGCGCTCCCGCAGCCCTGACCGACGGTTCGTGCCCCTCTTGGTAACGCGAGTAGACGAGCAAGTACGCTGATTCAGGAACAGTGACCGGGACCTCAAGGACGATCGCGACGACCGGGACCACCGTGAGAACGGTACCAACGGTGACGACAGAAAAGGTTTGTGCACATCCGCAAACGCCAGGATCGCCTGCAGACAAACTGACACCGATGCCATTGTAGCCCTGGACAGCCCCCCCCCTGCCCACGAGGACCTGGATGTTGCTGCGGAGTGATAAGTATACTTGGCAATTTCTCTTGTCGGGTTGTGCGTGGCTATGCCAAAAAGTTTTCTGATTTTTCTCCCGGTCCTACCTTTATCATTTGAACCTGGATCTGTAAAGTGTCCTCACCTTCTGGGAGCTTTTTAGGCTCGATGCGACCGATCCGGCTTCTTCGAGCTCAGCACGCAAGGCCTGGGCCATTCGACACAGGCAGCACTCGAGTTGTTAGGCACATCGGAAAATCGACCATCGGCGGGACTCCCCATTCGGCGACGAGCTCGAAACGACGCACGGTTTTGGCAGGCGGCCTTTTGATAGCATTACCCCCATAGTAGTTTAAAAATTGAATGTAGGTCTTTGCAGAAGCACTTGCTCATGCAGCCTGACGACGTGAGAACCGGCGACTCCTAGCTGGGCTTGGAGGCATGCCGTCGTTGTCGAGCAATCGACGAGACAACGCATGGCTTGTGACAGCATCGATATTGCGTTCATGTCTTGGGCAATAACTCGCCGTTGAAACGGTATCTTAAGCACTTGCTGGCGAACTCTTGGGAAGGGCCCTCAAGGCTCAGGCAACGCCCACGCCGTGTAGAGGCCTCTTTTGTAATCGCCATCCACTCCCTCACCATGTCAGACGCAGACCGAGCCGACATCGGGGCCATCTAGCTCACCGTGGCACTTGCCCGTGGCCTAGGATAGTACCGTATCGGGCAGGCCTTTGTGAACCATTCCCTTGTACTCGATCGAGCTCATGGGAGACGCGGCGTATACTTGTTCCTGAAGACGAGTTAGGGTTCGTGATGGTGTGGTCGAGGTGCTCTCTTTTGGCAGGTCTCGTCCTTGCAGGATGAGTGTACGTATGGGATATCCAAAACCAAGACGTGCTGGGCTTGATGAGAAGCCAAGGGATCAAGTCGGCGTATAGTCCTGGTAGGTAAAGGCCATAATCGGGATCAATGTTCGAAACGAGCGGAGAGGTGGGGAAGTTCTTTCTTCCTCAGTGATTGTGCTGACGTGCTCGGCGAGCAGCGCAGTCGAGCAGCTAGGCTCGTCCTGTCCTGGGTCTCGGTGGTGAAGCGGGGAAGACGGGGGGCGGGGTGTGCTTTGTGGAAGCAAGAGAAGCGCGCTTGTCGGCATTGATAGGGACGATCCGGAGGCTTGGGAGGAGGGGGATTCGGTAAACTCGCTCCGATGTAACCCGGACGAAGCCGAAATCGAGGGACTTGCAGGATACTTTGCCTGGGCAGGTCTGGTGAAGTGGAGTTTGGGAAACCGTTGGGTCCATGTACTGAATACTTATGTCTAACCTGCAATGTTCCGTGTCGAGAACAGGATGCCGTTGCGTTGAAGGCAAGACGGTAACAACCGTCCAATGTACACGTTTAGTAAAGAGTTGAAGAATAATTCGGGCGGGCAAGATGGCGAGCTTCGTTTGGCCAGGTTCGACTCGGACAAATGGCAGTGTAGCAGAGACGGCCCAATGACGTGATGGTATTTCCGTGTGTAAAGGATTGTCCGTATACTGAGACGAGGCGGTCACAGGTTGGTGGTTTGTTAGGTAAAAGCGAGCAACGAGACACTGCCTGTACCTGGTCAGAAGTGATTTGACCCCGTATCTAACACGGAATGGAGTCAATGGCACTGGCGTTGATGCTAGTTTTCAGTTCTGGGACAGTTCTAGTGACGCAGCTTCTCTCGAGGGATTGTTCCCCAAGCTCGCCAGTTGCATTGTTGGCCAAGGATTGCGCCGATTGTCCCTCCCGCGTGAGCCTGTCCTCGATAATTCTGCGGCCTCTTGTGTCCTTGTTAACTGCCATCCCTTTCGGTTTTCTCTCCCGTGGCACATGGGCATTTGCATAGTGTCAAAGAGACAAACAACACGAAGTCGGCGGGCTCTCCCCTTAGGATCCTTGGGGAGTAGTAGTGTAGTGTAAGTACTATACCTCTGTCGCTGGACCCCGTTTTCCCCCAGGCTGTCGTCATGGGTGTGGAGAGAAAATATTCCCCCGCTGGTTGGAGCTGATGGGAAGTCGAGTACATAGTGTTGTCGAATTAGTCCAAAGTAACGATACATGGCCGCTCTTCCCAGTTCGTCTCAAAGGCGGGCACTTTTGGTTGGGAGTTGGTCGTGTCAGCGGGTAAAGGAGTTGTCGTGGTTGGTTCCCAGTGGTGCGTCACTTGATCGTTTTCCGGCCTGGAAGTACCGGTACCTGCAGTATCGTCCTCGCCCAGCCAGGGTAGCAGGTCGACTGTACCTGACCAGCGACCCGCGACGGACAGCTTCCGTCCCCCTTCCACTCCCCGGAGCTGCCCTGGCTGAGCCACGCCCGCTGGGGCCGCCCCCCGGTGACTTTTTCTCCAAAAAGCTGTCACTGCTGCCACTGTCACTGACTGCCTGCCGCCTGCTCTGCCGCTGCCGCCAGCGCGTCCTCAATTTGGCATCTGGATCTTCGTTTTGCGCCTCTGCGTCTGTGTCTGCGTCTGCGTCTGCGTCCTCGTCGTTCGGCGTCTTTTACGACCCAGTGATTCATTCCTCCTCGCGGCTTCATCTTCCACCCTCTCATTGACTGTTGCGACAGTCGAAGCCTCGGCGCAAACAGTCACCTTTTCTCGAGCTACCTTTTTACCTCCCGCGCAACTCAACTCGTCTTCCTGTTTCTCCCTTTTCTCCCCGTCAATCGCATCAGTTCTCATCTCTGGGGATCTGCAAGGCTCGACCTGCCACTCTTTCCCCCCGACTCCCACGACGCGCGCCTCTACTTGAGTATCGTTGCTTCGAAGAATTACACGGTCCGTCAAGCGCTCATTGGGAATTACCATCGTCGACGAATCTTGCCTTCCGCACCGTACAGCCCTTGTTGTCGACCTTGGATCGGCCTGCACCTTAGCCGCGGCATATTGGAGACACCCTAGACGAACACCTTCGGCCAAAAAAAACCCGCGATACACACACGACCACCGATACCACTACTCGTCAACCGCCCCAACCCGACCACGAGACGCCTCTGATGCTCGGAAAACTCCCCTCTCCCTCGAACACCCACTCGATTATGCCGCCGTCGCTGTTCCCGATCTCCTCTTAGACTCGACGAATACTGCCTCCATTCTCCTTTTTTGGGTCATTCTTTTTCGAAAGCACGCTTTCCCCCCTCGGCTCCTCCGTCTTTACCCAGGAGTCGCAAACTTTTTGAACACGAATCCTCCCGTACCACCTCCTCAGAAGCCTTAAATGCAAGCAACGTCATAGCAATAAGGTGGCTTCAGAGGTTCAGCAGTGTGGTCGTCAACCAAGAGTATTGCGCTTGCACAAAATACACACATACATCCGCACTGCTCCTTGACCAGAGTCTGAAGTCATGTCGTCTGTAAGTGCACCTGCACCCGAGCTCGCCCTGATGGATCGCGGCGTTTCTCCAGAGCTTGTCTCGGTTGCGAAGAAAAGAAACAAAGACCAGACAACGTAACTGACGTCCAATCTTCGCTTGCAGTCCCAGAACAACGCGGCGGTCCCTGCCGCAGCCGCTCCGGCCCCGCCCCGGTTCCGGTCCAGTTCGTCCGCCTTCGCGAAACCGTCTCCCAGCCCGTCATTGCAGCCTTCTGCGCCGGAGGTGTTGCCGGTGCCGTCTCTCGAACTGTCGTGTCGCCTCTTGAGCGACTCAAGATCCTTTTCCAGGTCCAGAGTGTTGGAAGAGATGCCTACAAGCTATCCGTAGGCCAGGGTCTGGCAAAGATGTGGAGGGAGGAAGGCTGGAGAGGTTTCATGAGAGGCAACGGAACCAACTGCGTCCGCATTGTGCCCTACTCTGCCGTCCAATTCGGCAGCTACAACTTCTACAAGAGGGTGAGTACCAGTCTCTTTGGCCGTCATGCTGCTTTGCCGGCGGCGGACGCCTTGTGCCCTTGTGCAGCTTGCACGCACCCGTATGTGAAGCGCTGGGCCAGCTAACGGCTTGCAGAACATCTTTGAGACAACCCCCGGTGCAGACCTCTCTCCGCTTGCCCGCCTGACTTGTGGTGGTATTGCCGGTATCACCTCCGTCTTCTTCACATACCCCCTTGACATTGTCCGCACCCGACTGTCCATCCAGTCTGCGTCCTTTGCCGAGCTGGGTCCCAGATCCGAGAAGCTGCCCGGCATGTGGGCCACCATGACCAAGATGTACCAGACTGAGGGCGGTGTCTCTGCCCTGTACCGAGGCATCGTCCCCACCGTCGCTGGTGTCGCCCCATACGTAAGTCCCTTCTCCCGCCAGGCAAAGATACGTTGTGGACAGCTCTGACATTGCATGCATAGGTCGGTCTCAACTTCATGGTTTACGAATGGGTTCGCAAGTACTTGACCCCCGAGGGTGACAAGAACCCCAGCGCTGTCCGGAAACTGCTGGCCGGTGCTGTCTCTGGTGCTGTTGCCCAGACCTGCACATACCCCTTGTAAGTTGTTTGTATGGGAGCAAGCCGACGTTGACCCTGCTGACGAGATTACAGCGACGTCTTGCGTCGAAGATTCCAGATCAACACCATGTCAGGCATGGGCTACCAGTACAAGTCCATCACTGATGCCGTCAAGGTCATTGTGGCCCAGGAGGGCATCAAAGGCATGTACAAGGGCATCGTCCCCAACCTGCTCAAGGTCGCGCCCAGCATGGCCTCCAGCTGGCTCAGCTTCGAGCTGTCTCGCGACTTCTTGGTCTCCCTCAAGCCCGAGGTCGACTCTGAGACGCCCATCTGATGCGGAAGGTGTCCCATCTTACTTTACAGGTTTTCTCTCGGGTCGACCAAGGGGCATTGGGCGGAAGGATTATGAAAAAGGGTTGAGCATGGAGAGGTACTTCTTAGACAGTGGCTCCATTGTAGTCACAGCGAGGCAGAAAGACTGCCTCCCCGGGTTGCATTTCCATCCCGGCATTTCGTCCATCAGTGTTTTTATAATGTATTACAACAAGACTAGCTCGAGCATTCAACAGGGTCGGCAGGGGTTTCCGTTGCCTGCACACACAGCATGGGAGGGTCGAGCCTGCACACCGGCATCCCAGATGGACTGGTGTCATAGGGCCGGCCAGATAGACAGACCAAGGATTGCCTCAATACAAGATATGAATCGAGCTTCTTTCGCGCCAGGAACACGGTAATGATTTGCAACTGACACTGCATGGCACACTTCGATAGTGCGCTGGTTGGAAGTACTGGTAGCTGTCCCTTCTTCCTAACTACTAGGTACCTACAAGCACGTTCATCGACATGAGGTCCTCTGGAATCCAAATGCAGTACACCTTGGCTCACCTGTGGTTGAGCTTTGCCCGGCTCTCACCGAAGAAGGGGAAAAAAAAAGGGAAAAATGTTACTGACCGAAGTCTGGCAGGGTCCCGCTGGCTCCGCCATCTAAGTTTGCTGCAGCTCCGAGTCCAGCCTCGGTCTAGCGGGCCCCGCCAGGAAATTCATCGATCCACCTGACATCAGCGTTTTGATTGGCCCAGCACCAGTCGCAGTTTGCCCTAAGCCCACACAGCTGGATTTTTGCCGTGTGGGAAGGCGTAATTGTGGTATGCCGCCTTGGAAATCTTTTGAAAGTTTTCCTTTCGCATCACGACGACGACAACATCACGGCCGCCCATTTGACTCAGTTCGCCAACTTCGGGAGTCTTTCGACAAAATGGGTACGTAGGAATTCCCGTTCCAAGCCTTTACATGCGAGTGGATTGTGCACGCGGATTCTTTTCCCGCTTCTCGCGTCCTCCTCCGCGAGGAACATTTCGAGAGCGGTGGACTGAATTTGCTGTTGCTATTCTGCGAACTGGGCGCGCGGAAACAGATCCTCTCCTCCCACGAAGAAGAGATGCCTCACTTCTCCTGCGCTCCGCGGGGAGTGGTGACGGGCTCTCTTCGTGGTCGATGGATTGACGGACTCCCGCCTCATTCAGAGCATGCTTGAACCAAAAGGCTGACGATGGGCTCTTCACCCCGATTATAGGTATCGATCTCGACCGCCACCACGTGCGCAGCACGCACCGCAAGGCTCCCAAGAGCGACAATGTCTACCTTAAGCTCTTGGTGAAGCTTTACCGCTTCCTGACCCGTACGTCCTCTCCCACCAAGTCTCCTGATGGCCGGAGAAAATCCTGCCACAGCCGAAAATTTGACAATCGCTAACATCTTGCAGGTCGCACCGACTCCAGCTTCAACAAGGTCATCCTGCGCCGTCTCTTCATGTCGCGCATCAACCGCCCTCCCGTCTCCATCTCCCGCATTGTCGGCAACCTGGACAAGGAGGACAAGCGCACCATCGTCATCGTTGGTACCGTCACTGACGACAACCGTCTCCTGACCGTCCCCAAGTTGACCGTTGCCGCTCTGCGCTTCACCGCCACCGCCCGCGCCCGCATCATTGCCGCCGGCGGCGAGGCCATCACCCTCGACCAGCTTGCCCTCCGCGCCCCCACCGGCAGCAACACCCTGCTGCTCCGCGGACCCAAGAACTCCCGTGAGGCCGTCAAGCACTTCGGCTTCGGTCCCCACAAGCACAAGGTCCGCATCCTCTGCTCCGCGTCGTCTCCCGACCCCGGAACGTATACTGACACCCTCTGCAGAAGCCCTACGTCGAGTCCAAGGGCCGCAAGTTCGAGAAGGCCCGTGGTCGCAGACGCTCTCGCGGTTTCAAGGTCTAAGCGTTGGTGGTTGTTACCATCATCGTTCGGATCTTTACAAAAACTATCGGGGTTGGTCGTGCGCGCTCTCGTCGCGCTGGTGGACACGCTATGGTATGCCGACGGGGATGAAAATCCTCCGTCGTGCTCTACAGGGAACTTTCTGCATGGTACTGGCGTGTTTAGGTATCCAAAAAAGAATTGACGACTACGAACTCTCGCACGGCGTCGAATGGCATCTCTTGGGCGGCCTAGAGGCTGGTTTTTCACACTTCACATCAACTGGCCTTCGTTTGTGACTTGTGCATATGTGTGTGTGTGTGTGTGTGTGTGTGTGTGTGTGCGTGCATGTGCTCCAATGTGATGCTGTATTCCCCATGTTGCTTGAGCGGGACTTTCTGAGGACTGAGGACTAAGCTCCGGGGCTCGTGACATGTTTCCCACTCCTCGAATTACTATCGTTACAAGTTCTCATCCCTTTCCAACTGCACATTGCCCTTCCTCCTCAGCGCCACAAAGTACGCCTCCTTCGAGTCCTGCAAACTGGGTCAGCGCCAGACAAAAGTCCGAATCGGGGTCCGAGACGTACGCTGCGCGACGACTCGGGCTTCTCGCGAAAGACCTTGGCGAACAGGGTCTTGAGCTTCTTCTCGAACGCCCTGTCCTCGGAGCCCTGGTAGAACTTGCACACAAAGTGCCCGCCGTTCCTGAGCGTGTCGTTGGCGAACTGGAGCGCGGCGCCGCAGAGGTCCTAATGGTTCGTCCTTTAGCGATCCGGATCCCGAGTGCGAGGGAGGGGGAGAGACGAAAGAGAGACGTACCATGCTCCCGGCGTGGTCGCGAAAGGCCATGCCGCTCGTGTTCATCATCCTGTGATAGGGATTACTAAGACTGTTCACGCCGAAGCCGGATGTTTGGTCCCAAGGTGCTGACATGTCACTCAACACAATCTGCCCATCGTTTGTTAGTCCGCGCCCGTGAAGCTATACAAGCGTCGAGGGGGTGGGCAGACTCACATCCACCAGCCGCCCCTTCTTGGCTTCTGCTCCGTCCACCGCACTGGGTGGCGCTGTCGTTGCCGCAGCCTCGGACGCCGCCCTCTCCATGTCGATGTAGCTCGGTTTGTCGTTGACCACCGCAGCCTCCCCGTCGCTCAAGTCGTCGTCCTCCTCGTCCTGCTCGTGCTCTGATGACGGCGGCGGCGAGGACGCTTTCCGGCTCTTAGCCCTCGAGAGATACTCTTTGACCATGTCCTGGACGTCAGGCGAGAGGAAGTTGCCCTGGATCGTCGAGACGCCCTTGGGCGGCTGCGCGGGAATGATGTCGATGCCGAGGATCTGGCCGTTGGGCTTTGTCCGCTCGACGGCGACCTGTTTGTCACGTCAAGCCCGTCCTCTGGTAGTGTTGCACTGGTGAGCTTCACCGGGAAGGGTCTTCGTACCTGTGACCAACTGCCTGGGGCGTATCCCTTCTCAGACTTCAGCCTTTGCGTTTTTCGATGGGAGGGGGGTTTAGGTCACACGTGTGAAGACATACCAGGTCCACAACCGTCTGTCCTTTGCGGAAGATTTTATACTTGGCATCCATCTACGATCTCATGTCAGTAGCTAGCATTCTTCAGAAGCGATGAGTTCGTAGGATACTCATACCTCGAGTAGCTTAAACGCAGCCCGGCTCTTGAGCCCCTGCACCTTGGCCTCACGCGCAAACATGTCCTTACCCTGCCTCATCTTCCACCGCGAGTTGGACGACGACGCCCGCGCCTGGCGGCCAGCGACGAGGTCGATTTGGCATTGTACGCACTTTGAGGCTGTACTGATGGTTATTTGGCGCCTCGTCGCGCCCAGAAGAGTGCGACATGCTGTTTTTGACATGATGCCGGCGGCAGTATGGTTGTGGGAAACAAGAACGGAGTCAGTCCCTTCTGCACACACACTGTCTGCTTCTAGTGATAAAAAGAGCTGTAGTACCAGTCTGTCCCTGACAACAGTTGTAAAACGCTGCCTCGGTCGAAACTCAAGACATGGATGCTGAGATGCTGGAGTGAAGCTTCTGCAAATGAAGCTGGGCCGAGAACGTTGATTGGTCCAAGCTCCTTTCACATCATGACCAGGGTCTGTCTGTATCCAGCCAACTTCAACCTCAAGTCAACTCATCCACGACCTCACTATAACGATTCAGTCATTCATTTATTTGTTCGCTCGATGAACCACATGTGGCGAAACGCGGCCAGTTGGGCCTTTTGAATTGATCAAAGTCAACCGTATTTATACACCCGGCCTCGTTCAGGAAACCCTAAACAGCCCAAAGCCTAAAACACCATCCATGCATTATCCCGTATGCCCTTTTACGCCTTCCCTTAAGTCTGAACCCCGGACACAGCCTCATGCGCTTGAAACCGCAATGCCACAATCTTTTAGGCCAGGAAGCTTGCACCAACTCCTCTCCTATCCTTCTTGAGGGGCGAGAACGTCTTCTTACCGAAGGCACCAGCGTTGCGCACCATGGTCAGGTGGGTCTTGCCGAGAGCCTTTCCGGCACCCAGAGCAGCCTTGCCGGGCCGCTTGGCAGCGGCTGGAGCAACCTCGCCGTCGTCATCATCGAACAGAGTCGCTGAATCACCACCGAGCTTGCGCTTCTTCTTCTTGGTTTCATGGTCGCCCCCTCCCACGGCGTTCGCCGCAGGCATGGTGGCTTTCTTGCCCGCGCGGGCGGCCTTCGGAGGCACTACCTCCTCTTGCTCTTCGGTTTCGGGCTCCTCCGGCACTTGCTCAAGCGGTGAGCTGGCCTTGGCCGAAGGTTTGCTAACTGCGGCCGGAGCCGACTGCACGGGCATGTTGGGGGATGCCTCGGCCAAAGCCTTTTTGGGTCTGCCGCGAGGCTTCTTCGCTTCTCCCTCGGGCTTGGTTTTCGGCTTAGTATTAGTAGCCTTGGCGGGCTTCTCTTCTGGTACTTCAGCCTCCTCCGTCTCTTCCGGCCCAGCCTCGGCTTCAGGCTCTGATTCGACCTCAACCTCGACCTCCCGAGATTGAGACTGCGATTGATGAGAAAGCGGGATGTAGCTGACATCAGCCTCGTTCTGCTCTTCGTCCTCTTCGGCAACAGCATCCTCAACATTGAGCGTCTTGGACTTGGCCAAGAAGGGCGTGATGGAGAACAGCGATTTCTCGCCCAAAAGAGTCTGCTCAAGACCCTTCTTCTTAGCAGGGCGCCTGCCGCGAGTGATCTCCTCTGGAGTTCCGATGCTCATGTCGTTGATGGTAAGTTCCTCGACTCTTCGCTTCCGGCCACCCTGCGCCTTTGCGCCTCCAGCGCGTGCGGCGGGCTGCGCCGTTGGTGCCGCCAGCGGTCGGGCAACCAGTTCCGAGCGAACTGCCTTCAACTCTTCCTGCGTGTTCCGCAACTTGGACTTGACCGTGTCGAGACGCTGCTCAAGCATTTCGCTCTGCGCCTGGGCTTCTGATAGAGCAATATCACTCTCCTTACGCATCTTCTCCCTCTCCCGCTTCTCGGCCGAGAGCGTCTTTTCGAGCTCTTGAAGCCTCTTGGTCAGCTCGCGCTCGACCTTTGTGTTCTCTTGTCCTGCTTTCGCAGCAGATGCGGCCGCCTCCAGCTCTTCTTGCAATTGTTCCTTTTCGCGCTTCTCGGCGGTCAACTTCTTCTCGGCATCCTTGAGCTTGCGTCGCAGTTCGTTTTCAGTCGTTCTGTCGCCCTCCGCCTGGGCTGCTTGTTGTTCTCGTGCTCGTTTCTCGGCAGCCAGTTCCACCTCGGCCATGTTGAGCTGACGCTCCAGTTCTAGCTTCTCGGCGATTGCGTTTTGTTGGTGAGCTACTTGTGACTGTAGGTGTTCCAGCTCAGGTCTCATGGCGTTGACCTCCCTAGACAGGGTGAGCTTCTCAGCCAGCACCTTGGTCGACTCTTGGGATAGGCTATTGAGGGATTCAAGTTCGGCCTGGCACGCTCGTGGTTAGCACAGTTCGTCATGGACTGCGGAATTTGTGCGCAAGCCAACCTTGATGTGGTCAAACTCCCTCCTCTGGGCCTTCAGCTGGGTTTCCTGGTCGCGACTTGTCGCCTTTAATGAGTCTAGGTCACTGCGCGTCTGGTCGAGCTTGTCGGTGAGCTGGTTGATTTGAGCTTCCTTCTCAGCAAGTTGCTCGCGCAATGTCGAGTTCTCGTCGAGGAGAACTTGTTTGGTGACCCTCTGTCTTCTGGTGTCTTCCTCCTTGACAATGAGCTGAGCGTTGTGGATATGTTTTTGGTGCTTCATTTCCAGCTCGTGGGCTGCCGCCATCCGCTGCACAGGTGGTCAGAATTAAGCCCATCACAGTGATGGGCACTGCGTGTAGAGTCGATCACTTGCCTCGTCCGAGTCCATATTCCTTGTTTTGCAAGGCATTGTAGGAGTTGGCTGTGTGTTTCTGCGCGTAGGCGCGTCGATACGCTGGGTCGCGTAGCCTTAAAATGAGGGATAGTATATCCCAGAGCCGCGGGAACGAAAAGTGAAGCCGGTACTGCGATTAGATTGCAGAATTGCTGATGCCCGCACTTATGTCGTAGAGATCGGTAATGTCGGTGTCGGGATGGGGTTGGCGGTGGTGTTTGCGGACGTCTTTGAAATGGAGGACTGGCGAGGTAAACATGGTGCCCAAAACGGTTAGCCAGTCAACGCTGTGACCCCCCCCCCACACCAGGCAGCGTCGCCCCACTGTGTCTTCGGCGTCGCACCTCAGACAGTCAAAGAAACAGTGACACCGGTTTCCCCAGACAGGACAAATCAATTCCCGATCCCGGGTAAGCTTCGGCAATGCGCTCAGTACGTACCCCCAGCTTGCACCTCAAGTACTTGGACCCACCTCTCTGTGGGCAGTCAACCGCTGATGAGAGCTGTCCAGTTCGAGCTCGACACTGACTGGGACCTTCACTGTTCAGTGCGATCTTGACGACGACGAACACTCGCGGCGCACCCACTCGTTACGTACGCAAACTTCACCACCCGAAAAAGGCCAATTGGCCACGATTTTTGCACCGCAACCCCCTTTCGATTTTTTACCAGTCCGAATTATTAGCCCCCCAAGATGCGCTTCCTCCGATCCCTCCTGGTTGCGACCAGCTTCGCTGCCGGTGCCTTTGGAGCCAAGAAGACCCCGGAGGAACGCTTCAAAGAGTTCCACGCAAAGGCCCTCACCTCTTCTCCGATCAAGCTTGCCGACTCCAGTTACAAGACCTTGACTTCCGCGCCTCGCGATTACACCGTCGCAGTCCTTCTGACTGCCCTCGAGAACCGGTTCGGCTGCCAGCTGTGTCGGGAGTTCCAGCCGGAATGGGATCTCCTGGGTAAGACCTGGACCAAGGGTGACAAGAAGGGCGAGTCGCGCCTTCTCTTCGGTACTCTGGACTTCTCTGATGGTCGTGAGATCTTCATGTCGGTATGTGTAACACACAAAGAAGCCATTGTCAGCTGTGTCCAAACAAGCACTAACATAATCCTCGCCTAGCTCGGCCTCCAAACCGCCCCCGTCCTGCTCCTGTTCCAGCCCACTGTCGGACCTCATGCTGTGCCTTCTGCGGATCCCCTGCAGTACGACTTCACCAGCGGGTGAGTTAACCTCTTGCACAGTGCTGTAGCTCGCGAAGAGGCTAACAAGCAATAGACCCCAGTCTGCGGAGCAAGTCCACGCCTGGCTCTCGCGACACCTCACTGACCGTCCCCACCCCCCGGTCTCGCGTCCCGTCAACTGGATGCGCTTGATCTCCATCACCACCATTGTTCTTGGTGCTGGAACCGTCCTGGTCACTGCCTCGCCCTACATCCTTCCCATTATTCAGAACCGCAACCTGTGGGCCGCCATCAGTCTCATTGCCATTCTGCTCTTCACCAGCGGCCACATGTTCAACCATATCCGCAAGGTTCCCTACGTCGCTGGAGATGGTCGTGGAGGCATCAGCTACTTCGCTGGTGGCTTCCAAAACCAGTTCGGCTTGGAGACGCAGATCGTTGCCGCCATCTGTATGTTCCCCCTTTTCCGATGTTTTGTCCTCGTAAACTAACCAAACATAGACGGTGTCTTGTCTTTCTGCGCCATCTCTCTTACTGTCAAGGTTCCTCGCATCGGCGACAGCAAGAGACAGCAGGTTGCTGTCCTCGCTTGGGGTGGTGTTCTTTTCCTCATGTACAGCTTCCTTCTGAGCGTATTCCGCATTAAGAACGGCGGCTACCCGTTCTCCCTGCCTCCTTTCATGTAAAGAGGCATAAGACAACTCGGTACAACCGGAGGCAAACCCAAGAAGAGCAACGTCTCATCTCATTCTCACTTGAGTTGCTTCCGCTACGTCGCTGTTCGTCAAGACAGCTATCCTTATGGCCAGAAAGCCCAGTGTCCCCGTGGGCACGAATGTAACATACGAGATAGAGGGGTCGATCAAGGATCCCAGAAAGGACCGTTGGACCTGAAAAATGATATTCCACGAATTGAACTACATTGGCATTATTTGGCACTGCGAGCGGATACTTAGGTCTCGGACATCTGTTTTCCATTTGTGACTTCTAAGCTTAATTACAGGAGAGTATCCAGCGGCGACAGGTGATATCCACGAGCTTGGTCGGCTATGGCATTCCTGGTAGCATTCAATGTTCGGCATAACCTGGGCTCTTCTACAAACGTTTGTCAGGTCTCCTTGACGGGCACTTGTTGGCAACTATCCCTAACGAGGGGGTTTCGGACTCCTCTGGCCCTCCGTTTGCTGAAATCATCCGAAAAGCTGGCGATTCTACCGCCAGTTCCGCCTCGCTACCATATGTCTACCTTTTGGGGAAATTCAAACGACAATTTACTGGTAGTCAAGGAGAATGAGGGTAAGGTAAGGGCGACGTCAGTCCTCGGCCGGGTAAATAGACACGCCTCGCGAAGAAACACTGCAACATAGTTCGGTCTCCACGGTGCTCACAACCCCGCAGTATCCGAGACGAACTCAAGTCGATCGTTGTGTAACTCGGCCGGTTCAATGAGTCCAGGAGATTATAGTAGTCTGGTGGGCTGCTCGCACGTCTGGCCACTGGTAGAGCCGCTCTATGTGTCATGTTTACTATTACCTCCTTCCCAATGTGGTCGAGTAGCGCGGTGTGCTCAATCTCTACAGATTGTCTCGACATCGTCACTTTTTACGCGAACGAACGACGCCTCAATCAACGACAGCCGGTCAAGCTACTTGCCGAGACTGTCAAAGTGCTCAGCCAGACTCGGGGAATTTAGCCGGCCAAGGAGAATTGAAGCTTATTGAAGCTTAGCACCGGCATCCGACGTCTGCCGTCAATCTGGGGTCGAACGGCTAATGTGACGACTAGGTACGACCCTGGGCCGCAACACTATATTCCTCATGGTTACGCAATTCACGCAAGCTTTCATTTTCTTGGAGGGGGTGTGGACCACGGCTATCACAACGTCTTTTCGAGAGGTCTCATGTGCCCGTTGTGGGAGCCAGGCCATTAAACTTGCTCTCGTTACATTCTCGCCGAACATTGACGGGGTAGGCTTTGAATCGCACATGTCTGTGAATAGTGAGGGAGAAGCCCGACTACCCTGTTGCTCTTCGCAATCACTCGCATGGCAGTGGATCTGTCAGGATGCGAGAAACGTCCGATCTTAATACATCCTTCGATGTGTATGGTCTGCGGCGTAGGTTCTTGCCCGACGCCTCTGGGCTTGGAGACTTCAGTTAAACCTCGCACCTTTCTACATAGAGTTCGCAGACACGGCAAATGGCATGGATTTGGTTGCAGAAATGAATTCATATAGATTCCGTCCTTTTTGCCATCTCGGTTTTATTGACAATGGGAGATCTCCCCTGGATCGGTTGAAACGGAGGCAGGTCAGACGAAGCATCACACGCTAAGGTAGCAGACGTTGATCCATCAGTATGCTTCTCCTCTCCAAAACTCGGTCTCCGGAGTAGCTCGTCAATATGATATTGGAACTCATGTGTTATCCCTCTCGGCCATTAACACCGTGCCAGGCAAGCCTGCTTATGGCTACCTCTCGTGGTCCCTGTCCCTTTCATTAGCCAGCCGCCCCTTGGCAACATCATCGTGAAGCGGAGGTATCTGACCGAACTTGTCGCACTCATCGGGCCTGTTTCCTGATTAAATTGGTTGCCAGGTCTTGAGATGATCGGAAGACTAAATCATAGTTGCCGTGATGCTCTGCTTGCTTGGCATGAGCAAACCATATAAATAGTGGCACAACTCTCTCTTCATGAGTACAGCATCAGGACCAAGGCATTGCATTCGTTTCCACGACAAACCAGTCTCGACATGAAGTTCACCGCCGCCACCCTCGCGGCTCTAGCCTCCACGGCCATCGCTGCCCCCTCCACAACGTTCAAGGAGCAGCCTCGCCAGGCCGCGTCAGCTTGTTCTACTAACGTGTCCCTAGACGCGAAGACAAACGTGTTTTCCAAGTACACTCTGCACGATAACAGCTTCTACCGCAAAGAGGTTCAGGCTGCCGCTGCCAACATCTCGGACGGCTCGCTAAAGGCCAAGGCCTTGAAGGTTGCCGACGTCGGCACCTTCCTCTGGGTGTAAGTCCTTCCCTCCCTTGTGAATTCATGATCTGAGATTTTAACGCTGCCGCCTACAGCGACAGCATTGCCAACATTCAGCGTCTCGAGCCCGCCATCTCCGACGTTCCGTGTAACCACATCCTTGGTGTCGTCATCTACGACCTCCCCGGCCGCGACTGCGCTGCCAAAGCTTCCAACGGTGAGCTCAGGGTCGGCGAACTGAACCGGTACAAGACGGAGTACATCGACCCCATCGTCAAGATCCTCAAAGCCCACCCCAAAACGGCCTTTGCCCTCATCATCGAGCCCGACTCGCTACCCAATCTCGTCACCAAGTAAGCTGCCCCTTTTTTCCCTCTTCCTCTTTTCTTTTCTTTCTGTTTTGTTTTTCTTTTCCTTTTCCGGCCATGTCTTCATTGAACCCCTTGTTCCTTCCCGACACTAACAGCTCTCAGCATCAACCTCCAGACGTGCCAGGACTCGGCCTCGAGTTACCGCGACGGCGTCGCCTACGCCCTCAAGAACCTCAACCTCCCAAACGTCGTCATGTTCATCGATGCCGGCCATGGAGGTTGGCTTGGCTGGAACGATAACGTAACCCCTGGTGCCCAGGAGCTCGCCAAGGCGTACAAGGCCGCCGGCAGCCCATCCCAAGTCCGAGGCATTGCCACCAACGTGGCCGGCTGGAACTCCTGGTAAGTTTTGTCCACGAACATTTCCATATACCTGCACGAGAACTAGAGGCACTAAAGCATACTACAAGGGACGCCGAGCCTGGTGAATTTGCCAACGCGCCCGACGGACAGTACAACAAGGCGCAGAACGAGAAGAAGTACGTCACGATCTTCGGCAACGCTCTCAAGACGGCGGGAATGCCCAACCATGCCATCGTTGACACAGGCCGCAACGGCGTCCAAGGCATCCGGCAGGAGTGGGGCGACTGGTGCAACGTCAACGGCGCCGGCTTTGGCCTCCGTCCGAGCGGCAGCACCGGCCTCGAGCTCGCCGACGCCTTCGTCTGGGTCAAGCCCGGCGGCGAGTCCGACGGCACCAGCGACTCGACCGCCACCCGCTACGACTCGTTCTGCGGCAAATCCGATGCCTACAAGCCCTCTCCCGAGGCCGGCACCTGGAACCAGGCCTACTTTGAGATGCTTCTCAAGAACGCCAAGCCACCCTTCTAGGTAGGTAGGGAACAACGTTCCCTCGGCATGTCAGCGACCGCGAGGGGAAACAAAAGGGGGAGAAGAAAAGGGGCTGGGCTGGGCTCGATGGAGGCACTCGCTTTGCCACACGTCTCATCCCACTTGGTAGTCAACATCCATTCTCTGTACATATGTATATAGCTTTGAATCCAGAAACAAGCAGTGACTAGCCTGTTAGTCTAGTCGATATGAACAATCCCGAGAGCGCTCTGCAATTCTTGATAAAGGCAAGACATGATCTTGGCCAACATCAAGGACCACGGGAGTGGCCTTCACCTATTTCTACAGGAACACATGTTACCTGTTTCGTCGAATGTGGTATTGAACAAGACGAGAGCAAGAAACGCACATCCCGAGTCACGTCACAATCATCACTCGAGAAGGGGTCGGTTGATGTGCGCTGACCAAGTCAACATCACTGTTTGAACGAGAAACACGGGTTTTTTGAAGTTTGCCAGGATCTTTTGATTTGGGCGTTACGTGGGTTGATGTCCAGAGTCCTTTCGTAGGCTACCTATAAGCCAGCAATGCAGTCTCATCCCCAATTTTTTCACAAATCGATTTGACCCTGCGCATCCCGAAAGACATAACGAGGAAGCCAGCCTAGGACGCCCGCCATGATCTACCATCTCAGAGCCCTTTCCCCACCACACATCGTCACCATCATCGCATAACCCAGAAAGAGAACAGAAGAGAGCTTCACGCCCTTTATGCTCTCGACATGACACCCCAGGCACGGATGATGTTGTCGGTGTAACCGGCGAACAGGGTCTGACCGTCGGCGGACCAGGCCAAGCTCACGCACTCAGGCTCACGGCTCTTCTTGCCGACAGCGGTGAACTCGGGCTTGAGCTCATCAACCTTGCTCTTCTTCTCAAGGTCGAAGATGATGATGCTGCTAGCGGTGGCAGCGCAGAGCCAGTAGCGGTTGGGGGAGAAGACAAGGGCGTGGATCTCGTCGTTGGCGTTGAGGGAGTAGAGGTGCTTGGACTCGTTGAGGTCCCACAGCATGGTGGTACCGTCCTTGCCACCGGAGGCGCAGAGGGAGCCGTCGGGGGAGATGGTGACGGTGTTGATGTAGCCGGTGTGGCCAATGTGGTCAGTCTGCAGCTTGCAGGTGCTGAGCTCCCAGACCTAGAGTTGCCAATTTGTCAGTCTGACTGATGCAGTACAAGGCTTTTCTGAAGAGACAAAAGTGGGGTTGGATGTGCGAGATCAGTGCATTGGTGAATAGTGGTCTCATGGCCTGCAGAACAGGCTCTGAAGTAGCAAATACTTTTGGTTGCAAAGCATCATGTCGAAGTGGGTTGGGGTATGTTTTTCTGGTAGGAGAAAAACATGGAAACTGGGGGGCTGTCTTCGAACTCACCTTGACGAGCTTGTCCCAGCCGGAGGAGACAATGACGGGGTTCTGGGGGTTGGGGCTGAAGCGGACGCAGGAAACCCACTCGGAGTGACCCTTCTCGGAGATGGTGTACTTGCAGTCACCGAGGGTGTTCCAGAGCTTGATGGTGCGGTCGCGGGAGCCGGAAACGATTTGTCTGTTGTCGGCGGAGAAGGAGACGGACAGAACATCGTTGGTGTGGCCGACGAAACGGCGGGTGGTGGTGCCAGTGGCAAGCTCCCAAAGGCGGAGAGTCTTGTCCCAAGAGGCAGACAGGGCGTAGGCGCCGTCCGAGGAGATAACCTATTCCTTCCCATCAGCCCAGAGTTCCCAACGACCCAGCAGCAGCAGAAAATTTCCCGCATGGTTCGGAGGGGTTCGAGAGACGTACGCAGTCGGAGACGATGTGGGAGTGGCCCTTGAGGGAGCGCTTGGGGTAACCGTACTGGGACTCGTCACGGGTGAGGTTCCAGATGATCAGAGTCTTGTCACGGGAAGCGGACAGGAGCATGTTGGGGCTGGCGAAGTGTTAGCGACCATGGTTCTGTTTCCCAAGTGTCTCGCGGCCCGCGCGGCCCTCTCCGTCTCGAACTCGATGTCGGATGCCGAATTTGGAAAAAATCCATTCCCCATCTTCTGTCGAGAACGTCGCCGGTAGGGGATTCGGAGGGAGGCAAGAGTAAGGAGAATGGGGAGTGTAGTCGTACTTCTCCATGGAGGTAGCCAGGCTGGTGACCCAGCCATTCTGCAAAAACGCATCAACCGTCAGCCATTGCGAAAATTGCCAAAGAATCGAATCGCAGCGCCAGCGCCGGCGCAAACGGCGTGCGGGCAGGCGACGGGACAGCAACTTACGTGGCCCTCGAGGGTACCCTTGAGAATCAACTGCTCAGCCATTGGGAAATGAGGCAATCAGGTCGATTGAGTGGTGAGGGAAAGGTAGGAAGGTTGGAGTTGATTCTGAGCGTCACACCTTTGACCCTTGGGAGCTTGAGCTGAGAATTCCGGATTTTGGGTGTGGGTGGGAAAAATTAGCAAACTTCGGTTAGGGCCTGGCAGGTGGGAAGGAGCGACGCAGCCTTGCGTTGGGCAGGTGGGGCTAGAGCCAATGGGAGACGACCGTGGCTGCGCTGGGAGCGGCGAGGCTGATCAGACCCGCCGCGCGGTGTTCCAGACGGAAGTTGCATGTCACTCGCTGCAGGGGCTCTTGCAGAATGGGACTTGGGTCGGCAACAAGTTTTTTTATTAGGTTTTTTTTTTGTCGCTCTCTCTCTCTCTCTCTCTCTGCCCGTCTCTCTACCTTTTGAAGATCTCCACTTTGTGGATGACTGAGGAATGCACTCGTTGCGGCCGTCTAAGCAGATTTCAGACCCCGTTCTGTAATACCATTGCCTCTACCCCCTGTCTTAATTCTACTTTGCAAACTTCACAAGCCATTCCATCCGCTATTTCGAGCTGCTTTTTCCGAGTGCGACCTGCAATTTGGAAGGAGGACAAGACTGGCATCGACCACCGCGACTTCATCGTCTAGAGACGATCCAGAGAGCAAGTTGCATATGACAACTCACTGGAGTGGGCACATGATACTGAAGTGTCACCTAAGGGCGTCCTCGTCACATGCAGAAGGTTCATGAGTGTTGCAAATACGAACTGGTATTGCCTATACTCAGGCTGGTGTTATCTCGATAGACCGCTCATAGACCCGGCCAGGGCCACTCTCAGGTTTGCCATCGCTGTATGATATGCCTTGGAAATTCATGACGGTAGAAATGATACGGACCGTGTAGCCAACCTTCCCCAAATGTGTTCTTGTACAGCCCGCGGTGAAAACCCCCAACGCCTTGCTGAATGCATGTCCCGTTTTCCAGAATAAAGAACCTCTTCAGCCTTCTGCCATGATGGCAGCAGCCCACCAAGCAGGTTCCGTTCAATGTGACCTAGCTCGTGGGCACCGGCTTTCTCTCACCTCTTCGTCTCATCCCGCGAACACCACGCGTGGCTTAGTATTCGACCTTCCGCACGGTAGGAATACTAGCTTTGGCCAGCGGCTCGCTTGCTCTGCCGCTGCACCTCCCTGCGCAGATACCGCGCATCCGAGTTGACAATCATGCTATGGTCAGCAATCTCGAGCTGCCCTGTTGCGCCGCCTTCCTTCTTGACAAATCCCTCCATAGCGGCTGCCCAGAGTGAGTAGCGCTCCTTGGTCATCGGATCACGCTCCGATAACGACCTGATCTCCTTTTGCTTTCGGACCTTTGCCGCCCGCACCAAGCCCCGGAGGGCCTCCTCTCCCTGCTTGGACGCCTTTGCTGCCTCTTCTCTCGTCTTCTGGGGGTCCCGTCCGCTATCGTCCTCTTGAGGTGTGTACTTGTAGGTATGTTTGCTTGGGAAATCGGGAAATGATTTCGGGATGTACGACTTGGCTTCTTTTTCGGGCTTGCCACTCAGCTCCTCGCCGAGGAGTGGTAAAGTTGTGTACGCGTCTGGGTCCTCAACTAATGGGTTGAAGTATTCCGTCTCGAGTTTAGCTTTTGGCACGGGATGGCGGATATGGGGCTTGAGCGCCTTGGTCTTGAGGGTGAAGCGTCGCATCGTGGACTCGAAGTCGGCCGGTGTTGGCTGCTCACGCCGCGCGGAAAGGGCGACGCGCTTGAGATCTTCGATGAAGGAGGCCATGTCTGGAGGCAAGGTTAGCGCCTCAGGAACGCAAAGCGATAGTAGCCTTTGAAGCAAAACTTACAGGTTTCTACCGTTCCCAGAAACCCTTCCATGGCTTCCGGGGTGGCGGCATCAAAGCCTACATGTTGCAGTGCCAATCCGATACTCCGTTCTAGGCCGCTTTTCGCCTGGTAATCGAGAGAAGGGATGGTGACCTTGGTCGCGCAGGGTACTGAAGGCTCGTCATTAGCGGTGGCGGCGGCGGCGGGTACGGGTGTCTGGGTATCGGTCTTCTGTCGCTTGCTATGCGGCTCCAGATCTTCGCTGGAAGAGCTGCGCTTACGTGGAGTCGTCGGTGTCGGAGGTGAAGGCGTCATCGACATTGTGGAAAGCTCGAGAGATAGAGAGAGGATGGTGTCGTGAGGTCGGGAGACGTACGCGCGGAGGCTGCTGAATGGTGAGAGTGCCGGACGCGTTCCGAGAGACAAGCGAGGAAGGACGCGGCGGGATCAGAGATGGCGCGCGGGTGATGTTACGGTGATGGCGACGAAGAGACTGACGGGTCGACGTAACGAGGATGTTTGGATCTCGGAGCAGTTGCAGCTATCGCGCGGGAAGGTGCCGCGGACGAACAGTACGTACCTACCCTGGCCTTTGCTCGAGAAATTTGGACTCGCAGCTCGGACCACCAAGTCGGGGTCGAGCTCTTTCCTTTGGGGGTTGTTCCACCTAACTTGGTAGTGACCAGACCATCCAATTACCTACTACAGTACACACAGCAGTAAAGTACCTACGGATCTCAGTGGGCTAGCACGTTCCTGTGTGGTTGGTTCAGCGCCGAAGGGCGGATCGACCTCTCCAGATTCAGTGGACAATGCGCCCTAACTGCCGAGCAGAGCTTCGCTTCAGAGCGATCCAACACCTCCTGTCCAATGGAACCGGCGTCTTCTTTCCCCCCCCATGGATTGCATTCAGCCGGGGTGCATCTTGGGTCCATCTGTCAGTCTCGTCCTGTCAACTCATCGACTTCATCTTCCAGCAGTCAGGGAAATCTACGCGCTAGGTGTTGATCTCAGTTACATATAACCGTCTTAGCCGAGTGTTCGTCTTGCCTTCCATCCTAACTCTCGCCGACATGGGGGTCGGATTCGCCCTGAACATACACACCTCCTGGGCACATCGTATGGTGTTGTCAGTGGCAGAACAAGCCTCGACTTTCAGTCGCGTCTCTCTTCGTCCTCTTTGTTACACGTGTACTAGACATTGGCTTGTCCCATTTAAGTGAGACCCATCTCAGCCGAGCGCGGCTGTGCTCATTCTCTTATCTGATTCACGCGCCTTCATTTATGCCTTCCTTAGAGACGTTTTATTCCACGGTTCTTTAAATCATTCAACAGACATCTAGATTTTACCTCGGCTGTCCGTATCATTTCGGTTTCCAAGTCTCCAGTCTCATCAGCCTCTCTGTACCAGGTGTCTTGCTTGGATTCAAGCTTGCCCACGGCTCAATTAATCTCCACCCCAATCCCAACCATCTCCTGGGTCGACATAATGCAAAACTTGGAATCTCTGCGAAGTGGAGGCTATCGCGACCAAGGCCTCCAGAAGCTCAAACTCTCTGAGCCCTTGTATGAATTCCCCGGCGAGATCCTAGACCTGGCCGATACCCTCGAGCATCTTGACCTCTCGGGCACCGGCCTCTCAACCCTGCCCGAGGACTTCAGCCAACTGCAAAAGCTCAAGATCGCCTTCTTTTCGGATTGCCGATTCACTGTCTTCCCCAAACAGCTCGCAGCATGTCCCGAGCTCGAGATGGTGGCATTCCGATCCAATGGCATGACAACCATACCGGAAGGCGCCTTGCCATCCAAGCTTCGCTGGCTTATTCTCACTAATAACCGCATTGAGGCACTACCCAGAGGCATCGGTCGCTGCTCGCGTCTCCAGAAGTGCATGCTTGCTGGCAACAGCCTCTCCACTCTGCCGGACGATATGTCGGCGTGCCATAAGCTCGGCTTGCTTCGTCTGTCTGCCAATAATTTCGCCGGCTTGCCGCCCTGGCTCTTTGAGATGCCCGAGCTCGCCTTTCTGTCGGTTGCGGGCAACCCTTGCTGTGCCGTGAGCCTCGACGAAGAGCTCGCCCTACTTCGCAAAGTGGAGTGGCATGATCTTGAGATCGGAAGCTTGCTCGGCCACGGAGCTTCCGGCGACATCTTCAAAGCGAGTTGGACACTGGCCGATTCGGTGGTGGAACAGGTGGCTGTGAAACTGTTCAAGGGAGAGGTGACGAGCGACGGGACGCCTCTTGACGAGATGGCCGCATGCTTGGCCGCAGGCTCCCATGACAACCTCATAAGCACCCTGGCGAGCATCCAGGGCCATCCGGAGAAGCACGGGCTTATCATGCAACTCATCCCCCCTCATTACCAGACTCTTGGCCTCCCGCCCTCGTTGCAGACCTGCACTCGAGACCGATACGGGACCGACAACCCACTGTTTCTCGAGACCGCCTTGGAAATCTTGCGCGGAATAGCCGCGGCTGCTTGTCACCTCCACAGCCGGAAGGTCTCTCACTGCGACCTGTACGCTCATAACATTCTCGTCAACGAGACTGGGCATGCTTTGCTGGGCGACTTTGGCGCGGCGACTATTTACGAGCACCTCGACGGATTCGACTTTGAGAAGCTTGAGGTCCTCGCATTTGGCCATCTCGTGGAGGACATGCTTGGGTTGGTCAACATCAAAGAAGAGGATGGCAGGGGGCAAAAGGCGCTTCGAGAGCTGCAGAAGCTACACACTCACTGCTCAACCCCAGTTGTGTGCGAGAGACTGACTTTCGCGCAAGCAGTAAGAGAGATACGGGCGGTTACCATGCACATCAATGAAGCGGACCCGTAAAGTGTCCTGTTTCTTTGCTCGCTGGGACAGGTTTACGACTTCGACACCGCTAATCTGGAGCTGCAATCGATTGGTTGAGATGACAGCGAGTTTGTATTGGACAGATATAGAGTCAATGGTTAACGTAAAGATGACGGTGAAACATGAGGAAGCGACAGCGACCATAGATAGTAGACTTATAGAACAATGAAGACAACGGTACGAATAGACAATTAACCGAGCACGGAGTGAACTGTCACCCACTGAGTTTCCGCGGTTCGAACTTACATTGTTGGAAAGCAACGCAGAAGGTTCGTGGAATGAGTAGAAATGGAACAATTAGTAGGAGGGGTTCATGATCTTCGTAGTGTGTATACATAGGCTTTCCCCCCCATAAGCCAATGCAGGTAGCTGAGTCTCGCGGCGGGACGCAGTGACGTTGTATGAATAAGTAGGTCTTAGACAGCATCCTGATAGGACACGCGAGGTGCCTTGACGAAGCAACACCGCCATCATCTACCATGAGCATACGTGGGTGAAGGCGACAGTCAGTGACGACTCTTGATGTGGCTTTGGGTACGAGAAACAGCTGCGTGGACATGATGCACGATCCCTAATGGCCGGCAACCCAGCCGCTATTGTTCCAAACGCGAGGTATAAACTTCTTCGTGTTGAATATGATCCCGAATTTGAACGCATAGTTATGGACTTACTCTACGTATTGTATCTCAGCTATGTGCTGATCACCCCACCATATCAGCCCTTGTTATCTTACTTGGGGATACTCTGGGATCGAGACCCGGAAGCCAATGAATTGCGCCAATGTCACCGCAGCGCCTGGCATGGCATTCCTGCATATTTAGCGCCCTTGCGCACAAAGCTTACTTGATGCGCCAACGGGTGGCCGAAGATTGCAAGCCCAGATTCCATCCTTCGGTTTCGCAACTGCTCGAGTGATTGGGCTTGTTTTCCCTCCTCGTCCTCTTAGTCCCGCCCCGGCGGCCCCCTCCGTCGACAGTCCCACTCCGGACCCACTCCCCTACCGGACGCGAGCCGATTTGAGAAGACTTGCGAAGACAGCCGCTGCGAGTGGAGGCATGTTCTCTCCCTCTTTCTCTCACTCACTCTCACAGCTCCTCCTGGTCCGCCCGACGCCGAGTCCATCCCACCCTCACTGGCACTCATCTTCGAAACTCAAATACCACGCACCCACCTCCACCAACACCGCAAGACGAACGGCATGTTGCTCTCTTATTTTTGACTGTATCCCGTCCACCTGATCATCCCGAACGGGACATCTGCTTTCTTTGTTGTTGCTGCTGGCCGCATTCGCATATCATCTTACAACCAACCTTCAAATCTTACCCCCTCATTATTTACATCAGTAATTTGACCAAAAAACCCCCCCAACTTCTTTCCCACGGAATTTTTTCACGAAATCTCACCCATTGCATATCCACCTCATCTTGTCGTTCAGGTGAGGTGAGATGTCGCAGCCCAACGAACGTCAGCAAGGCGAAGGTTTCGACCAAACCTCGAAAGACAAGCCTTCCTTGCCTCCACCGCCATTCCCGTCGAGTTCCACCAACATGTTTCCCTTCGACGTGAGCGCCATCCCTACGCTGCCCACCCGCAAGGGTCTGCTGGTAGTTGACTTCCAAAACGACTTCTTGTCTGCCGACGGCGTTCTTCCCGTAGTCGACCACGACCAACTAGTTGATCGGACTGTTGAGTTGGTCAGGGCCTTTCGCAAGGTTGGTGACGTTATTTGGGTGTGCACAGAGTTCGACAAGTTCCGCCCTGCTGCCGCCGAGTCTATCTGGGCCACCGATGCCTTACCGAAGCCCAAGGCCCTAGAGTCCCGTGCGAGAAGGAGACCTCAAGCCGCCCCCAAGGCCCCGGAGCCCGAAGAAGCCTCGGATGCGGATCCCGAGGCCTTCCTCAGCGAGCCCGGCCCGGAGATCGTTCGCTCCGCAACACCCGGCGCTGCTTTTCCGGACGCCATCAAGGAAGCCATGGGCAAGAGGGACGTCACCTTCATCAAGTCGCATTACTCGGCCTTCACCTCGGGCCAGTTACTGCAAACCTTGCGCGTCAAGTTCGTGCATGAGCTCTACATCTGTGGCTCCCTTGCGAACATAGGCGTTTATGCCACGGCCATGGACGCTGCCAAATTCGGGTATTCCATCACTGTAATCGAGGACTGCTGTGGTTTTTGCTCTGATCTGCGTCAGACCAGCGCCATACGAAGTCTTGTCGACGTGACTGGCTGCGAGGTTGAGGACAGTGAGGCGGTCATTGAAAAGCTGCAGCCCAAGACCACCCGGAAGCCCACCTTACCGTCACCTGTCGTACCCAAAAGGGTCGCAGAGGCTAGCGATGGAATACTGCTCCCGGCGCCCGATGCATACAAGGTGAAAATCGCGGTCGAGTTGGCCAAACTCTCACTCAACAGTTCAGCAAGTAGGCATTCGAGCTCGCGGTCCAGCCATGCCATGGGTGATTCTGATTCTGCGAACGTCTCCGACCCATTAGAGGTTGATCCGGCCGTACAGCCACCCAAAGCAACTGCGAGTGACTCAACCGACAAAGAAGCTTCGAGCAAACCGTCGAGCACGGAGGCCCCAAGGCCTAGCTCGGCTACAGGAACAGAGCAGGATGCGTTAAATGAACCCCGTATTTTCAAGGCAGCCGTTGATGAGAGAGCGTCGTCTGCATCTGACCTTGAACTCGAGCCCGACTCGACGCCTGTTGTCGTCAAGACAGAGACCAAGCCCGAGTCGAAGACAGAACCGAAGCCGGGATCCAAGGCAGAGTCAGAGACAGGACTGGAGCCCATGTTGAAGTCAATGAAGCTAGACTCGGAGCCTGTACAGGCGGAAAAGCAGGCAACCATGGATGACCGAGCCGGTGCAAAGGAAACCTCCCCACAGATCACCGAGCCTCTCTGCGAGGGCGACACGACCGTCATCTACAACATTCTACCAGCCCCCTTGGCCGAGGGCGTGTTCGAGAAGGTGAGAGACGAGGTTCTCTGGCAGAGGATGTCACACCAGGGGGGCGAGGTCCCCCGGCTGGTGGCCGTCCAAGGTGAGGTGGCAGCCGATGGAAGCGCGCCGGTCTACCGGCACCCATCCGACGAGTCGCCGCCTCTTCTTCCTTTCTCGCCGACGGTCCAAAAGATCAAGGCCGAGGTCGAGAAGCAGCTCGGCCACCCGCTGAACCACGCCTTGATCCAGTTCTACCGCGACGGCACCGACTATATCTCCGAGCATAGCGACAAGACCCTAGATATTGTCAAGGGATCGTACATTGCCAACGTCAGCCTGGGGGCCGAACGGACCATGGTGCTCAGGACCAAGAGGCAGGCAAAGGACTCGTCCAGAACCGAAGGCCCGTCGGGAGAGGACTTGAAGCAGCGCAAGACCACTCGCGCCAAGCTGCCGCACAACTCCTTGTGCCGCATGGGCCTGGTGACCAACATGCGCTGGCTGCACGCCATCCGGCAGGACAAGAGAGCGGAACGGGACAAGACCGCTCCGGAACTGGCCTTCGCCGGCGGACGCATCTCTCTCACATTCAGGCAGATTGGCACGTTCTTGGATCGGGATAGCACCCTGATCTGGGGCCAGGGAGCCACCGGAAAGACGAGAGAGGAGGCCCACACCGTCATCAACGGGCAGAGCCCCGAGGCTGTGGCCATGCTCCAGGCCTTTGGCACAGAGAACCACTCGACCGAGTTTGACTGGGAAAAATACTACGGCAAGGGCTTCGACGTGCTCCACATGAGCAACTCGCCTCGCCTCTGCGCCTCGTCCGATCCCGTCGTCAACATGCGCATAGCCCTGATGCTGGCCGAGTACGGCATCACCTACGCCAAGGGTAGCATGTCGCCCTCGTTCAGCTGGAAAGAGGGCAAACCGAGCGCCAAGGGCACCCCCGCCGTCCCCGAGTCCTTGCCGATCAGGTTCGTCGACAGCGACGCAGTAAAGTCGACAGTGCAGGGCGAGCTAGCCATCATGCTGTATCTTGATGCCGTCTACGCCTCAGGCAAGGCTGGCGAGGCAGCCAGATCCCAGCCCGACACCGCGCGGGTCTATACCCGCTTCCAGCAAGGCCTCTCTCTTCTCGACAAGTGGCGACGACTGCAGCGTGACGGTGAGGAGACGAAGAAAAAGCGCGACCTTGGGCCCCTGCAGCGGGAGCTGGCCATCTGGGAGGGGTACGCGGGTGAGGCGGACCTCATTGCTGGGCCGAGCATCTCATTGGCCGACTTTGCCGTCTGGCCGGTGCTGCACGCCATCGTCGAGGAATCTGGCGCCGAAGCGCTGGACGCGAACAAGAAGCTCAAGGCGTACTACGAGAAGGTCAAGGCCAAGGAGTCCGTTGTCAAGGTGCTTGGCGCGAACCCGCCCGACGGCGCGGATGCCAAGCAGAGCTAGATTCTAGGGGACGGTCCAATATAAAGTTGGGTATGTGATAAGGGGGGTGGTTGAGGGGACCAGTGGGGGGAAAGCGTAAGAGGGCGATGCAATGGTTAGGAAAAGTTCAGAGCGGGAACGTTTTTGTTTAGTTCTTTTATATATATATACCTCTTGAATAACTCATCACAGCTTTTGGAAAGCCAGCGTAGGCTGTTCTTGATTGATTTGAGGGCCGAGTCAGCGCGTAAAGGATGCCGGCCTTGGTAAAGTTTGAATCGACTTGTTGTGTCCGTAGCCCTGTGTCCCCTCGACCGGCGCGCGGCAACATCAGCAATGGATCAGTGCTCAACGGCCAGGGCCTTCGTTCATAAGCACGGCGAGAACGTGTGTGCAAGGGGTCAGCATTGGATTTGGCAGGACTTCTATTTCCCTATCTCGTTGAGGATAGTCAAGTTTTTGTTAATGGATGGTGAGTAGATGTTTACACATTGGCCCCCCGATAATACATGCATGACGGGACTTGTGGAAAGAGTCCGTGATCGTTAAATAAAAATGACAACAGAAAGTCGAGACGATCAAGGCATAAATCGCTCTCGCACGGGCCGATAACATGAAGGCCCCTTAAACGCCGTGAGGGACCAGAACCCTCGTCTAGTTCCCCGAGGATGAGTGTACCATTGTCCGTCGAATCCTCATAGTACGCCCCTTCTCTTCATCGTTCAAGAAGAGTGGATATCCCAAGGCAGGGGGTAGGTACCCACCCAGTCGGCCACCTCGGACCTCAGCTGGACAATCTCAGGATCGTTTTCACCGTCACCAAGGTGCTCCATGTAGTGCCTCAGCAGACCGGGCTTCTTCTCTCCCTTCTCTTCGGCCGCCTTCCTGGCGCTCTTGTTGACCCGGATAGCAATGGTGACGGCGCGGTCGATGATGTCAGCCACGCGGCTGAAGTCCTCCTCGTTGAACCCTCTCGTCGTCATGGCAGGCGTACCGATGCGCAGTCCACCGGGGACCAGCGCCGACTTGTCTCCAGGGACCGTGTTCTTGTTGGCGGCAACGCCGACGAGCTCCAACACACGCTCCACACGGCTACCGTCGATGCCCTGGGGCTTCAGGTCCGCCAGGATAAGGTGGTTGTCGGTGCCGCCGGATACGATGCTGTAACCCAAACCTCCCTTCTCTTTGGGAGCACCCAATCTCTGGGACAGCGCCTTGGCGTTGGCCAGGACCTGAGTCTGGTAGGCGCGGAACTCCGGGGCTTGAGCCTGTTTCAGAGCGACGGCCAATGCAGTGATTGTGTGGTTATGAGGGCCTCCCTGGTGACCGGGGAAGACGGAGGCGTTGATAGGGCCCTCAAGATTGTACATCTCGTCCTCCTTCTTGGCGTTCTGCCGGCGTACACCCTTGCGGAAGAAAATCATGGCGCCACGGGGTCCTCGCAAGCTCTTGTGGCTAGTGGTGGTAACGATATCGGCGTAGGCAAACGGGCCGGGCATAACCTTGGCCGCAACCAGACCCGAGATGTGAGCCATATCGGCGAGGAGGTAGGCGTTGGCCTTGTCGCAAATCTCGCGCATGCGCTTATAGTCAATCAACCTGCTGTAGGCGCTGGCGCCTGCAACAATGACCTTGGGTCTGTAGAGCATGGCCAGCTCCTCCAACTTGTTATAGTCGATCTGGCCGGTGGTCTCATCGAGTCTGTAGGGAACCGTCTCAAAATATTTGGAGATAGCAGAGATCTTCTTGGTCGGTGTCTGGTAGCCGTGCGACAAGTGTCCGCCGTGGGGGAGGTCCAGACCCATGAGGCGGTCGTGAGTGTCCATCAGGGCAGAATAGACGTACAAGTTGGCCGGGGCGCCGGACAGAGCTGCAAAAAGGGTTAGAGACTGTCCAAGGGCATGACTGATTGCAAGGTGATGGGTGTTGAGAAAAGCGCACCTTGAACGTTGACACCCCATTGCTTCGCGTCGAGGCCGAACGTCTCGAGAGCCCGCTGCTGGCAGAGACGCTCTGACTGATCAATGAACTCGTTTCCACCGTAGTATCTTGCGCCGGGGTAGCCCTCAGAGTACTTGTCTAGCCGACCATGTTAGCTTTACTGGTGGTGAACGATGTCTGGCGGGAGAAGTGCCTACTTTGCATAACACTGCCCAAAGCATCGAGAACGGCCTGGGAGGTGAAGTTCTCGGAGGGGATGAGGTTGATGAAGTGCTTCTGTCTGGTTTTCTCCTACAAGTCGTGCAGGTCAGCAACCATGTTCAGTTTGAGAGCTGCCGGCATTGCGCAGCACAAGCATACGTCGTGGTCGAGCGTATCGTCTGTTGGTGACAGCAGCGGGTTCGTACCTTTTCAATGATGTCGTAGACGGCGGGATCGGCTTGTTGGAGTTTGGCAGACAAGAGCTAGAGATACCAGAGTCAGCACAACGAGAAGCCATATCATTCATAAAGCAATTGGGCAGCGGTGCGCACCTGTTGCTGGCCCTCCAAGCTATTTGTCGAGATCAACCTCCTCACGCCACCTGCACCGGCGCAGGGGACTGCTGCCCCTCTCGGCAAGCAGCGGAACGCACGAGTTGTGCCTCGGAATACTGGAAGAGACATGGCGACAACGTGACAGGAGACCTGTATACAACACCAATCAATCAATCAATCAATCTGGTAGTCGTTGTAGGGTTGACAGGGAGAAATGCGCTCCAGTCAAGATGCGAGGAAGGGAAATCCTAAGGTAGTCGAGGGCGGTTGGGAAGGAAGATCACATACCACAGAGACGGAGCTTACAACCACAGAGTACCTTAATTACCCCAGCTGCAGCAAGACCATATGATGTAGTGGCGGCAGGCGTGCACAGGCGGTGGGGGGGGGGGGGGGAGGCGGTACATAAGGACCTGGGGTTGGGGGGGGCGTTGCCTGCTGCTTTGCAGGCGGAATCTGACCCGAGAGAGCAGAGCGGTGCAGCGGCCGAGCTGCTCTAACCGCGCTGTAAACGGCGGTCTCGGCTCGACTCCCGACCGTTGCACTGTACTTTCAGCGTGTGTTTTCCTTGCCCAGCCCGGTACCTCTTGTCGAGGCAACTGTCCCTATCGCTTGCCTCCACCGCCTCTCCGTTCTTATCGTCTTATCGGTAAGTTTGGATGGACGGCCGTACCATCTCACCTGAGGCACCAAATCGGCATGTCCCAGCGAGGTGCCTCAGGTGAAGGGGCACGGACCCTCGGCACCCTCCCGCACCTCCACCGCCCAGCTCAGCCCTTTTTCAAGGCCGCGTCGTGGTCGAAATTTCCCTTTCTCCTCTCCTTCTCTTCTTTACACAACTAAATTGGAGATGACGAGCACGCTTTTCTGTCATATCAGCTCTTCCGCCTCGGCGGGTGCATGACGATATGTTCTGGCACACCTCACCACCTTTAGAGGGACAATTTGAAACAATCTGATCCAATTCGTGGTTGTGCTCCTTGAAACTCTTTTCATCTTCGTCCCTCCCTTTCAAACCGGGACTTCGAGGCCGAATTTATCTTCTTTAAGCAGTTAGCAACAGGCGGTGTTGGGAGTAGATGATGTTAAGCTAAGTCGAAATGAGGAAAGCCATGAGCAAGTGCCATGACTTCCTGAAATCTTGCTTGAGCATATCGCCGCGCCTCGTGTGCTTAAATCGGTGCTTGCCTACTTTGTAGTCACTCGCACATGTGTCAACCCATAAATCTAGCCACAAGTTGGTCCGGGCTCCAGCCACGCAAGAACAATGTCCGTAAGCTGGGCCGTCCATGAGGGTTCCGAACGGAGTAGGAAACATACCCTTCCTGATTTGACCCCGGCTCGCCGTGCTTGAACCCGAAGGCCGGGATCATGCCCATAAATAAATAAAAAACTACAAAAATTTGAAGTCCGTTTTGGACTGCTGTTGCTCCGAATCCGATACAGTTTGTCCTGACAGGACAGCTGGCCAGTCCCTTTGTTTTGAAGGTCGATGTGCGTCGAAAGTAATGTATGACGCCTACACTTATCGTCTGTCACCGCTTCGTCCAACGTCGAGGATGGTAGGAATTTGGAGAAATGACTCCTACTTGGGTTGTGGAAGGGTATCTATCATCAGACGTGACCACGGAAACGTCACACGGAGAGCTACTCATGAAGAAAGAACCGTGTAAGAATTGCTGCTGCTCATTTTTCGTGCCCGTAATTTGCCATGTCATCGATTTCCATTTTTCAATGCTACATGCCAAAGCCCTGCTGCGACAATAGGGACAGTAGGACGTAAAAAAAGAAGACCCAACCCGATGACTCCGAATGCAGCCGCCTAAGGACCGAGATCGATCGTGATCATCTATTTGGCCTCCTCCTCGCCCTCGCCCAACAGAGCGTTCCTCTTCGCCGCCACTCTCTCCAACTTGCGCTCGCGGGCAGCCTTGGTCTTCGCACGCTTGGCGTCCATCTCGTCCTTGAGGGCCTTCTCGCGGGCCTTCTCGGCCTTGGCACGGTGAATCTGTAGAAACCCTCGCGTCAGCCCACCACTCTACTCTATGATCACGCTGCTGCTTCTGCGGCGGCTCCAAGCCCGGGGGAGTATAACTTACGTGCTCAACGAGAGCACGCTTGTGCTTGAAGGCGTTACCCTTGCTGGAGTGGTAGAGCTCGTGGTACAGGTGCTTGTCGATCTTGCCGGAGGCACGGTACTTGACCAGGAGACGGCGGAGGACACGGAGGCGGCGCATCCAGAGGACTTGGCTTCATCGGGAGTCAGCACGACAATCTCCAATTGTATCAGGCCGGCCTGCCGATCGAGTTCTTGCTTGTTGTGTTGTCGGTAGAAAACACACAAACAGCCCTAGATGACAGGCCGACCATCGGGGTTGGCGTTGACGAACCTGGGCATACGAGCCTCGGCGGTACCCTTGCGCTTACCGAAGCCACGGTGACGACCGATGCGGCGGGCGAGGTTCAGCTCGCGGGCGCGGGATCTCGAGTGCATGGTGACGGGCTTGCGGATGATGAGGCCATCGGCGACGAGCTTGCGGATGGTCTGGCGAGAGTTGGCGTTGGAGATCTCGTTGACCTCGTTGGGGTCGAGCCAGATCTTGCGCTGACCGCAGCCGATGACCGACGCGGCCAGGCGCTTCTGAGTTCGCAGATTGACCCTGCAGAAGAAGCAATCGTATCAGCCTTTGGTCTCCCGTCATGTAAAAGATGGCCTTTGGCAGCCCCCCTCTTCCAGTGCCGTCGGTTTATCTTGGACCGCCCCTCCGCGTGTCCCGGGCGTCACAGCGTTCATCAAATCGACGTGCCCGGCGCAGAGAAACGACGCAAATCGCATTGGGATCGGTATGGGATGTGTTCTGGTGCTCGGATCGTGATAACTTACATCTTGAATGCTGTCCTAGTCGATGGTCGTACCTACCGGGGGAGTCGAGGTGTTGAAATTTCGAGAGGGGTGGACGGGAGGCCAATTTTCAGAAAGGTGAAGTGTGAGCAAACTCGGGGTTTCCTTCAGTTGTGGGCGAAGTGGGGCGATGGGTAAGCGAGCCCGGAAAAAATCAAAGGCACACCTTTGGCGTTCTCGGTTCACGTGACTGCGGCGACACAGGCCCTTTTTAGTACCTCGAGGCCTGTGCACTTGTACCGGTACCTGGGGTTTCCCTATTGGCCCTGAAGCGCGCCCTTGAAGCCATGTCTGCTTCGATCCGGTAGGTCTGCAAACACCATACTGATGGCAGCTAACAGTCACCAAGGACTGTGGTTGAGATCATGTAGGCGTTCGGCTTAGGAACGTGATCTGGTTGACGTATCTACCTGCTTTCCAATGTTCTTCTATTGATCCCTGGTGTCACCCTCTTCCAAGAGGCGAGGCAGAGATGAGAAAAGGGGCCAGGAGCGAACAGACGAGATGTCTTCATTTGCGCATTGTTTTCCTTCATAGCAGCAAGGTATCACTTCACTCGTGGGTTTCTGGTTCGATCAGGTTCATGTAAAACTTTTAATCTTAAAAACTCAAGTCAACCTCCTAGATCCGTCCATCTACTTGCCAAACACGTCTTCGCCCACATCAACCTTGCCCACGCTCCAAATCTCCTTTTCGTCCTCGGCCTCATCGTTTGACAGACCCAGACCTCCCTGGCCACCCTCTGCCTCTCTCCGCTCACGCGCTTGCGCACCAAGACGCATCGTGACGCGCTTGAAGTAGTCCTGCATGCTCCTCTTGGTGTTTGGCGGTAGGTTGGCGCTCTCGACATACTTGTCAAAGACTCTCGTCTCGTCATCTACCACATTGAAGAGAGCCACAAAGGCTGCTTCCGCCGCCAGTTTGACAGGAATAACCGGGTCTCTGACACTAGCAAAGACCGGGCCCGCAAGCGCAGCAAGATGTGGTCTCACCATTTCCATGTTTACGCGGCTCATTGTTCGGACGATGACCAAAGCTAGGCGGCGGGAGTCGACGGAGTTTCCGGGTTGAATGACGTTGGCGAGTGCCTCAAATATCTTCTTGTTTGTTTCAAAAGTCTTGGTCGACTCCGAAAGAAGGTATTTGCCCGTAGCCAAGATGACGTTGTCGGCGATGTATGGCTGTACGTTGTGTTAGCTATGTGTGGTTCTTGTGTCTACGCCGTGAGGGCAGTACTTACGCTCTTGTTCGACATGCCCTGGCTGAGGATATCGGGCAAGTCGTCTGCCAGGGGGCTTTCCAAGAGGCTTTGCGGAGACTCGACGAGAACAGCGTTTAGCGCCAGCGCCGAGGAGTGGCTCCAGTGGCTGGTCACCACGCGGTTCTTGAGCAGCCCGTTGGCAGCTTCCTCGGGCACGTTCTTGATCAGCGCTCCGAGTAGCTTGGCGTTCGTGATTGTCATGGCGTCGTCCCTTTCGTCGGTGTCCATGTCAATGAGACCCAAGACAGCAGCGCGCGACGCCTCGCCCATGTTCGCACCGGCCTTGCTAATGACCTCGTAAAGCGCGCTGAGCATAGCAGTCTTGACCCCAGGGTCCGACGTCTTGGAGCCCGTTACGAGCTCGGCAATCAGCGGATCAATACGCGGCGTGTACTTGATGAGGGTACCCAAGGCCTTGGCTGCGCGTGCTCTTAGCACCTCGCTTGATGTGTCTGCAAGAGATTTGGCGAAAGTGCGTTGAAGCTGGGGCAAGAACGGCTTCAGGGCGGCAGGCATCTTCTCCAAGAGGTTGTTCAGTGTCAACAAGATAGCAGACTTGACGTCTGTAGATCTCTCGGAAACGACACGAATGAGGGGACCGGTAATCTGTGTGACGAATGGCTTCAATGAAGCCTCGCTTGTCCGGTCGACAATGTCGGAGATGGCCAGAGCTGCCTGAGTCCTCTGGTCCGGAGTGCCGTTCATGAGACCTTGTAGGAAAATCGGCAGGATAGCGTTGATGCCCTTGGGAAGCTCGAAACCGGGCAAGTTTGCACCAGGAACGCCAACCTGTTGCAAGGTCTGTCTGGTCGACACGACCAAGCCCTCCATCTCCTCCTTCTTGAGCTTCTTGGTGAACTCGCTGAGCGCAGCCCAGGCTCCCTTGACAACATCCGGGTCTCTGTCATCAAAAGAGATGAGAAGAGACCGGACAATGTCTTGGTTGTAGCGCGAGTAGTCCACGTCGCCGGCAGCGAAGAACTTGCACAGGTGGCGGGTAGTGGCAGCGCGCCTGCGGTGGTCGTCGTGCTTTGTGAGTTGGAGTAGAACGTTCATGACTGTATTGAGTCCGTCGTACTCGTCAATGGACAAGATGACAGTATCGAATGACTTCTCAAGGTCCTCTCTCAAAGCATCGTCCTCGCAGTTGATGATGTTGTCCATGAGAGAGTTGATGATATTCGGCAGCCGGCGGTTCATAGCAGCACCGGCCACCCTCGACAAAGATGCCAGAGCCTTGGCGTTGAAGGCAGAGATGGGAGGGGTAATAAGCGTGGGGATAAGGTTGGGGAGGATGATGTTGGAACGAGTCGTCTCGGTGAGGAGGGTGAGGAGGGCCGATAGGGCATTGTCGGCGTTCTCGTCGGAGCGGAGGAGGTTGAGCAGATAGGGGAGCACTTGGTCCACCGCCTTTTTGCCCAAAATCTGTTGGAGTGAGTCGAACGCTTCTGCGGCAGCCTCTCTGACGTCCGCATCCGAGTCGGTGAGTGCCGTTCTGACGACGGAAATGAGGGTCTTCTCGTGGTCCTCCAGGGCTTCTTCCGATGCCGAGGCAATGAGCTCCTTGAGGGCAAGACAGATACCCTGCTTCGCGTCTGTGTCTGTGGATGTTTGCAAACCTTCCTCGAGAGTCGGCAGCAGAGTGGACAGGACGCCATCTCCTGCTTTGCGGATCAGTTCGCCGAGAGCATTGCTGGCAATAACCTTGTGCTCCATGTTGGAGCTGCCCAGGCGCCGGATGATGAGTTGAGTAAGGGTCGGTACCAACTCCTTGAGAATGCGAGGGCTCGAGACCAAAGCCTTCCACACGGCGATGGCAGCGGATCGGACCGCGTTGGCAGTGTCGCAGCGGCAAACATAGAGAGCCGACAGGATCTTGTTCCTCTTCTCTTCGCCGAGGGCTTCGCGGAGGGAAGCACCGGCCTCCCGGGCACTCTCCTCGTCCTCCTCTCCGTCCTCTGTCTTGCCACTAATGCCCGTGAGGTTGAAGAGAAGGTCACCAACAAGTTCGACTGAACTGAGTCGGATACGGTAACTGTCATCGGCCAAGCCACGCTCGAGCTCGGGAAGCAACAAGTCGACAGCGCGGACGGCAAAGTTCTTGACGAGCAGACGACCGGCACGAAGAGCGGTCTCGCGGATGGATTCGACATCATCAGCAAGACCAGACAAAATGGGCGGGATGATTCTGCCCAAATAGTTTGCAAAGCTGTTGCCAAAGCAGACAGGAAGGAAAATGAAGAGGGACATGAAGCCTTCGCGAACCGCCGGCTTTGTAGACTCGACGTTCTGCAGAATGGTCGGGAGAGTCTCTTCCAGTCTGGTAGTACCCAAGCCTGCGAGCACCTCGCTGAGAGCTTGTGCGGAGCCGAGACGGTCTCCAGCGCCGTTGTCTGCCTTGAGTGTTTGCATAAGTCCTGGAATGAGATCCGGCAGTGCGTCTTCTCCCAGTTTCTCCACCAGGGATCCCAAGGCTCTGGAAGCCGTGGCACGAGTCGTAGGCACTGGGTCGACGATGGCCAGCTTGAGGCCTGCAACGAGGATCGGCAAGTGCGAGACAAGATCCTTGCGTTCGGTGAGATGGGCCAGACTGCCGATGACTTGTGCTGCCTTGCGCTTGGTATTGGAACGGTCGCCCAGACCACGTTGCAGAATTCTGGTGACCAGCGCCAACGAGGGCGCGTCCAGATAGTGCACGAATTGGACCTTGATCAGGGAATCCAAGGCATCGTCCGTGTACTTCGTAGGGTCGCTGAGCGCCTTCAGCAGGATGTCGACGAGGCCCTTAATTTCAGGGTTGTTGATGACCTCGCCGAACCGCTTCAAACTCTTGTTGGCAGCAGAGCGAACCTCCTTGTGACTGTCATTGAGAACACCTGTGAGAGGCGGGATGATATCCGGCAGGCTCTGGGCTAGCTGATTAGGGTCGAGATAGGCCATGGCTCCAAGAAGGTCGCAGGCTCCCTTCTTACTACGCCACTGGTCGTCATCCAGACCGTTCAGCAAGGTGGGAAGAATCTTCTTGACACCGTACGAGCTCAGCTTACCAAAGCAGGCCTTTGCAGCTGCCAGGCATGAGTCTCGGACGTTGGCGTTGCTGTCACCAAACCCAGTAAGCAGCTGTGGGACGATCTGAATGACGTACGGCTCAAAGAGGCGGCCCAGGATGGTGGAGAGAAGCTCGTATGCGAGGAGTGCTGCCTCTCTCTGGTTTGCTTCCTTCTTGTTCTCCATAGCACCCCGGAGTGTCATCATGATTCGCTGATCCTTCAGTGATGAAATGCCACGGCCTTGTACGAGGCCGGCCAAACCGTAGGCAGCACCTCGCTGCTCGGCGTACTTCTTGGATGTCAACAATGTCTCGAGGACCTGTGAGAAGTACTTTGATGATTTGTCTCCGTAAGCCTGCACCAACGGCGGCAGACATTCAGCGATGGCGTATTGCACAGTCTCTGAGGGAGTGCTCAAGGTTGCCAGCAGACGGTCAATGACAACAGGGAGTTTGGAGTCGCCGGGGTTCAGATGGCGGGCGAGTGCGCCGTACATAATGATGACGGCTTCGTTGACACGGTCTGAGGCCTCCGTGTTCTTGTCCGGGCCCTCAAGCGTGCGCTCAAACACCTTCATCAACTTCTCCACCATACCCTTACCATGAAGATCAATAGCTCGGATAGCCGCATCCAGCATCTCGCTCCGGACGTTTGCATTCTGGTCGCCCAGAGGTCCGTTCTCGATGAGGAACTCGAAGAAAGGATCGAGCTGCTGCTTCGCCATGTGGGGAGTCAGCTCCTTAAAGGCAGATCCGATGCCGTGCCGCGACTCCCAAGGATCCGCCAGATTAGTCTTCTTGGGCATGCCATACTCGTCCAACTGAGGAACGCGAGGCTTGGCAAGCTCGGTATATGAAGACTTGAGAGACTCCAAGGTTGGCTCAAGAGTGGATTTGTGCGCACTGCAGGCCTCGGCTAAGGATCGAGCCGCAGCCCTTCGGAGCTGGCCATCAACGCTGTCCAAATAAGGAAGCATCCTGGCTGGAACCTCCTCAGATAGAGCGAAGCCGCTCTCCTCCCAAATATCGCGGCCAAGCTCCACGTTTTCCTCGACATCGTCGTGGCATGCCAGCCAGATCTCATCGGAAAAGTCAAAGTCGCTCATGTCGACTTCTGAGCTGATGGCTTGCAGTACTGCAGTTCTCACGCTGACTTGGGGGACAATGGCTCCCTTGGCTAGAGACGCGATTTCCTCAGGAGTCATGTTGGGAGCAACGCACCGACACATGTCGGCAAAGCAGTCCTTGATGATCTTGTAATGCTGAGTGTACTGTTGCATGGACAAAATCAAGGAAGACATGACCTCCAGTCGAGGGGTTGCCAGGTCTTCGCAAGTATTCGTATGGAAGGAAAGGAACTCGATAGCAAGGACAAGTTGTGCGTCTCGGTCATCCGGGGACGAGCCGAAGCCGCCGCTTTCAAGAACAGTGAAGATCAGGGGAAGGACGTAGATGAGAGACACGGTGTCGAAAGGGCGCTGCTCTCCGGCAAAACGCAACCGGTAGAGCACTCTAGTCACAAGCTCATCAACAGGTTCCTGTTTGTACTCTTCGGAAAGCGCAGTAACGCCTCTAGCACGCAGGGTCGCCACTCCGACAAAGGGTCTCATAGGACCCAAACGACTGGTGGTTCGGTCCGAGCAAGCCAAGTAGGCAAGGGGTGCAGCATCGCCTGTGAGAAGGCCAGCACCAGCATCGATAACGTCCAGGAGCGCTTTGACGGCGGGTCCCATCCAAAGAGAGGATTCGGTCGGAGGGCCAGTTGCGAGACTCCGAATAATGCCAATGCCGCGCAGTAATCTTGCTTCGATGCGACGGACCTGCTCTCGTATACCGGCTTCCTTCTTGAGCTGGGCATTGACCTTGGCTGTCTCCTCCGCCGTGAGCTTCTTCTGTTGACCTTTTTTCTGGGCCAACTGGGATCTTAGCTCAGCTTCCCACTTCAGGATATCGTAGTCCTTGTTGTTCTTGTCAGGCACAGTTGTCTGTGCCTTCTTCGCAAGGACGTCCACGAAAGCGGTTCCTTCAGGGGTTCGGAAAATGGCAGCCTCCACAGGGCCGATGGTTCGCAGTTCCTCAGGCTCCAGATCGTTTCGAATGATGTCGACGATCTTGCTGGTTATAGATTCAGGGGCAACAAATGCCAGCTCAGCTGCGGCATTGCAGGCAGCCTGCTTCACAAGATCCGACTTTTGGTCGATGGAGGTCCTGTTCGAGATCTCCTGGAGCAGGGCACCCTCAGTTTGACGTGTCAGTTCTCCTGGATCTCTCTCCACACGCAAGCAAAGTTCGATCCAGCTGGCACGAGGCACGAGTTCCTGCCGAGCGAGAACGAGCAACGAGCAAAGCTGGATGTCCACGACTTCTCGTATAGCAGGCTGTTCCTGCTCGGGCAGACTCTTGGGGTTGATGCATATCGCACGGAGAACCAAGTGAAGGTTGACCTTGTCGGTCTTGGACAGGACTGCTGCGCTGTCCTTATCACCGGATTCCAAGCTCTCAAGCCAGTGCCAAATACCGTCAACGACGGCCTGGGAAACAAGGGACGGTCGGGTGGCGTACACCCGGGACAGGCTGTCCGTTGCGACCTGTCGGACCCTGGGGGTAGCTACCGAGGCAACGATGGCATAGGTGAAGGCCTCAGCCCAGGCGACGGTGACAGGCTTCGGGGTACTCTCGGTCAGGTGCTCTGCGGCAGCCGACAGGGCTCGGGAGAACCAAATGAGCTCGTCTTCCGCAGTTATCTTGCCGTAGATACGAGGGTTCAGTAGGAATGAAGGCTTGGGCTCGAGTGCGAGGCACTGACCCGGGACGGAGACCTTGGCGAGTGCTGATTTGACGACCGAAGACACGTTGCTTTGTTGCGACAAAGAGGTGAGGGTGGTTACGATAAAGGCACCGACCGTCAGGTTGTTTTGAGCAGCAATCAAGGGATTGGCGACAACCTCATTGTAAGTATCTAGAAGCTTGGGCAAAACAGCTTCGGCAAACTTGACTGCGGCCGAAGAGAGATTTCCAGAGTCAGCAGCCGAGTTGAATATCTCTCCGAGGCGCAATAGCCAGACACGACGAGTTGGGAACTTCTTGTCAGAGATGCCCTTCACGCATGCGTCTACAATGGGCTTGGCTACTTCAACGTCGTTTTGTAACAGATAGCCAGTCGATCTTGCGAGTGCCGATGTTTCAACAGTGAGTGCAGCTTCGTTTCCTTCCTTGGCCGAGACAGCCGCCAACGCCGTCGCAATCTTATCGGCGGTGGTCTTGGAAAGGGGGATGGCCTCAAGCATCTCACAATGGAGGATCCTGTGGTCTGCCGATGCCAGTTTCCCGCCCTTGACTGGCCCGACAATCTCTTCCGAGACCTTCTCCAGGGCCTTTTCATCTTGGCTCTGGGCAGCCAGGACGCCGAAGGCCTTAACTGCGCCAGTGCGGGTGACAGCATTGCTCGACTTGACATTAGAAAGAATGGGCTTCAGCAAGTTACCCACCAAAACTTGGGAAAGGTCGTAGCCTTTAGGAAGGGAGTTGATCAGGGGGATCAGGACGTCGCTCAAGACAATCTCAGGGGCTCTGAGCAAACCCTTCTCGAGAGGTGGAACCACCTCCTTGGTGAGCTCATCGAGAGAGACAAAGTCGAAAAAGAAATCCTGCAGGCCTGACGCCACGTGCTTGGGCAGAGCCGTCCGTGAGCCAATAATTTCTCTTGTGTAGAAGGTGAAGTATTGAGACTTTTGGGACTCGAGGGCTGCCTTCACGGTAGGCATTCTTGAGCTGACACCGGCAATGATGCCGAGAAGAGGAGCATTCTTCGCCGACGGCTGGGCAGCCTTGGTCGTCAACAGCTGCACGGCGTCCTTGAGGGCCTTCTCGGGGTTCGGGTGGGTGGAAAAGAGTTTGCGCAATCCCCTGCGAGTGACAATAATGGCAGAATGAGCCATACCACCCTTTGCTGCGGGCTGCAGGCACTTGTCCAGAGCATCAGCATCGCTCAGCAGAATCTGAGATGCCAGCTTGTCCCATTCGGGCGTCTTCCCAAGGTGCTGCATGAGCAGGCTGCACCACTCCACCAGGACAAAGGCATTGCTCGCGGCGATTCCAGATTTCTGCGACTCTGCACGCAGAGCGGCCACAAAGGCCGAGAGAACCTCGGGCTCAAGGCCCCTGGCAAGAAGGGCAGACAGGCATTTCTGAACGGCGAGTCGGGAAGGTCGGTCGGTATAGAAGGCGTGCGTCCAGAAAAGCAGCTGGACGAGCCTGCGAACCCAGGTTGAGTCGGTGTCTGCGGCAAACGGCAACGGCGTTAGCACCCAGCGCAAAAGAGGCAGGGGTTGGTTGTGCGCCGGCGCCGTAGCAGCAGAGAGAGGGGCAATGGCAGGCAATGGTTCATACCGGTATTAGATATCCTATCCTCGAGTGTGCGCAGGTGGGCTATTCTCGTGGCGGTGGAGGACGAAGTTAAGGCTGATCTGGTGGCTGCAAAATCGAGAGCGACAGGGCCAGAGCTAGAGCCATTGGCGACGACTTCAGTCATATTGGCGGGATTGGGGGCGGACAGAAGATAGCATCGGGGGCAAGTCGGCCAGCTGTGCGGTCGACGAGCGGGGGAGGAGAGTCGTCGTTTGCGGATCGAGGGTATAGGTGAGGCGGTTGAGGTTGTAGTTGAGGTCGGGCAGTGGTGATATGAGCTGAGATAGAGAGAGAGAGAGAGAGCCAGAGACGAAGAGTCGTGCTGTGGTCGTCGCGCGCACAATTTGTTGCGGATACCTTGCAGAGAGGAAGGGTACCTCAAAGTAGATGTTGATGGAGTTTGAGGCTGCGCAGGCACGCAAGGCAATGGTCAGGTCACTTGCTCGGTACTTCCACACCGGGGCATGGCCTCGAGTGCTTGGTACCTTTGGGGAATTCTTTTTTTCCTTTTTCTGCCGGACAAGCTGGGAACAGAGAGAAATACACTATGTACTTGCGGTACTCGACCTCGAAGCTCTGGGTTCGGGGTGCTGTGCGGCACCTCTGGCGAAGCTCAGTCGTCTCTCATCAGCGCAGCTAAGGGGCCACGGGTGCTCGCCAACTGCCTCGGGTGCGCTGCGCGGTACTTTGTCTCGGCTGGAGGGTACTTTGAGCACTAGGGTTGTGTGGCCCGGCGTCTTTAAGCTGGAGGGGTTGGAACCCCCGAAGGGGAAGGCGGTCAGGAACGAGCTGGCTTTCCCATGGCGGGGCACCATCGGCCACAATGCACATTTCCGTCTGTGTCCCGTCCCGCGTCCTCCACGGAATCGAGTCTGGACACTGCATTTTTTGCACAAAGCGCCGACCTCACACCACCACCTGCCTGACGTCGTGTCTCTCCCTCTCTCTTTCTCTCTTGCTTCCTAAACTTACACGTGTTTCTCCTCTGATCTTTTGCCATTTCTTTCTTCCATCAACTGAGGGAAGGGGGGGTTCAACACATGGAAAACACAACGTTTCTCTCCCGGCCTTGCGAATGTCCGGTGCCTTTAATGGCGCCTTTCCCTTCGGCAATCCTTGACTGATGACGCAGCGGCAGCTTCGATGCAGTCCCAGATCCGAGCTCACCTTGGCCCGTCGCCGGTCTGACTCAAAAGGTTCCCTTTCTCCAGTCTTTTGCAGAGACCACAGAAATTTGGTCCCCACGGAAGACAGCCCGAATCCAGCCAGGTACCTTTCTGTAGTTTACAGTAGTACCGTGCCTTACGTCCTGTCCCTTCACACCTGGCTTGCACAGCGCCTGCTCGCCGCCGCTTCTTTGCCCTATTGTGATTACACTACATCCCGGGTGTCGATGAGAGATAGATAGCTCCGACTGATGGTCAACTCTTACACTCAAGCTCGCTTCCCTTGCCCGATCACCTCCGCTTGGAGGCCTTTGGAGGAGCATTGGCCCAGACTGCATTTCATCCACCCTTTACCCTGGTCAGCACTTGCAGCCGGAGCCATTCTCTCCATCCATATCTCTTCATTGGCCTCGGACACAACAAACAAGGCACTTCGAGTCTGGCTCTGGCTCATCTTCGGGTTGGAGTTGACTGCGGATACCGTACCCACATCGAGCCTGACCAACACTAGTCAACACGGGGGCACTTTGGATCAGGTACCGAAACGCTTTAAGTCTGCGACAAAGGTACATGTGCGTACCATTGATTTGCCTGCCTCGCCTGGGCACCCAGCACAAACCAACAACGCAGTCATAATCCCCAAGAGATACATACCTACAAGCCTGAGAGGCGAGCCCACCGTTGACATCACTCTACGCATGCCTATTAGGCTCACTCACCACCGCTCTGTTACCCGGTAACGTACTCACTTTCATCGACTCTCGGTCTTGCTCGTCTGTTTTGGGCCAAAGGGTTTGCTCACTCACTCAATTCTCACTCGTTACATATCGCTCATTCAACCGCAGGCACAGGACTACGGGGCACACCTTGAATTTTCGGTCTGGCTACCGTCCTGTTTGTTGTCGTTCCGCCGCCTGGTCCCTGAACCATCCATTTTCCGCCCCCGTCTCCGCCTTTGCCTCTCGGCTCGGCTCCCATTTCTGTTCCTCCCGCGTCAATCAACCGGTACATTCTTCCGCCTGGTTTCTGGTCTTTCCTCGTTCACTTGTGCGCGTGTCGCCCTCAGCCTCAGGACCTCCCCCTTCGGTGCACTTGACCCTCGACTTCGCAGACTGACATATTCGGCGTCGATTTCAAGATCAGGCCTGATTTCTTTTCCCGCGTCCTCACTGCATCAAGCGAGCCATGGCCGGGGCCAAGAAGAAGAAGAAGCCCGCCGCCAACCCGGCCAGAGGCTTCGCCACCACCTCCGTTGCGTCATCCAAGCCTCGGACCGAGCCCGCTGAGGGCGCCGAGACTGCCGCCGCAGCCCGGACCGCCACGGCCGCTCCCAATGCCGTTTCAAACCAGGATGTCCCGCCCTCCGACCCTCAGTCTGCGTCTGTCGGTGCCGGTGACAAGGCTACCAAGACCGAGCTGAGCCCGGAGGAATTCGAGAAGCAGCTAGACGAATCCGAGTTGCAACTTTTGGTCGAAAAGTATGCCCAAAAGACCAAGCGAGATGCTCAACGCCAGCGCACGAGGCTCGAGACCGATCGTCGCTTGCTCAGAGGTCAAGCCGACACTGTGAACTCCAGGAAATGGCTGCCCCAGGAGCTGATGGATCAAGTCCTTGATCTGATCCAGGCTGAGAGTCGTTTCGCATCCTCTAGCGTCTCTACCGAGACTGCTGCCAGCGGAAAGCTGTTGCCGGAAGAGGACATGATTATTAAGCTTTGGACTCTGCAACAGACCCTCACTGGCGTTGGTTTCCCCGAAGAGCGTGTGCAGGCCGTCATGCGCCACATCCTTGATATTGCCCCCAACATACCATCAACTGCGAAAGATAGCCTTTGGGGTCTTGAAGAAGCGCTCGACTGGATGGCCAGGGAGTGCCCAAGTGATGAGCTGCCTGACTACGAAGGCCGAGGCAAACAGGGAACCAGACATTTAGGTGAGCCTGGACTTTGTGATATGCCTGAGTGTGACGGCTGAAGCTAAGATGTTGCCGTTTTAGACACCCCAGCTGAGAGTCCCTTGCCGTCAGGGGCAACCACCCCCAGGGCCTCTGAGTCCGGTGGTCGCCAAAAGGGCGGGCAAAAGTCCAAGAACGGTGGTTCTGCTGCTTCCAAGAAGAAGGCTGTCGTGATCTGCGATAGTGACATTGAGCCGGATGACCTGGTCCCAGTCTACCTGGAAACGAAGGCCAAGCTGTTTGAACTTGAAAGAAGCCAGCAAGGCAAGAAGAAGCAAAGGAACGGCAACCCCGAAGCAGACGAAGAGTCTGATAAACTGGACAAGCTTCGGGCAAAGATTGACAGAATCGAGAAGGATGTCCTGTTCGACAAGTTCGCTGCCGAGCAGCAGTGGAGGACTCAAAAGATGGCCTTGGAGAAGGAAATTGCTGCTGCAAGGAAGCAAAAGTCCCTAGAAGAGGCCGAGAGAGAGGCGGAAAGGGAGACAGAGGAACCAGTCGCGTCTTCCGATGGGGACATTAACGACGAGGCTGAGCGCATTGCCGCCGAGATTCTCGCGCAGGGTGAGGATGACGAGGACGGCGGTCTCAGTGATCTTTTTGCCAACCTGCCTGTCACCGAGGTTGATGCTGCAGGCAAATCAAGCACTGTGCTGAATGGCGCTGATGGCGTCAAAATAACGATTCGAGATTTTGGAAAGTGGACTGGCGTCACTCCCATGCGAGCGTTGGAAGAAGCTTGCCGAGCAAGGTTCGTCATCAACGTTTTCTTCCAAGTTCTCCAGCTAACCCAGTCACAGAGATACTGCGGCAAAGATTACCTATCGCCTCATCTCCGAAGTGCCATTCGCCAATCGGCATGCTGTCTCTATTTCATGGTCCAAGTCCCAGGAGATACCGCCACCGTCTCAGGACGACAGTGTGGAAGTTGGCACCTATCCGTCTAGCTTTCACTTCAGCATGAAGGTGATTGCCACCCCCGACAAGAAGCAGTCAGAAGCTTACGTCGCGACTTGGGCTTTGTTCCACATCTTTGGCACCTCGACCAAGGAAGAAAAGGTTGGGATGAGACTGCCTGTCGTCTGGCGTGAGCTATGGGATGAGCTGGCAGAGGCCCGAAAGAGCCAACTGGATGCCAAGGATCGTGAGGCGATCAGAGAGCTGCGGTCTCTCGTGCGCCAGAGACAGGATCAAGAGCTTGAAGATGGCGTCATCCTTCAAAGTGCTTTTAAGGGAAGAAGTACGGCACGCAATCAGAACGACAAGGGAGACGAAACTGCTCAGGACGCTGCCAAGCGACTCTCTGGTGGACCCGAGTACTACCAGAACATCTGGGCCCAGAAGGCCAACTCTCCTAGATACCAGGCCATGCTCCAGTCTCGCATGCAGCTTCCCATGTGGAACTTCAAGCAGCAGGTCACGGATGCTGTCGACAGAGAACAAGTGGTCATCGTCTGCGGAGAGACCGGATGTGGAAAAAGTACTCAGGTGCCGGCTTTTCTACTCGAGCATCAACTGGCCCAGGGCAAGGCATGCAAGATTTACTGCACTGAGCCACGTCGAATCTCGGCCATCTCATTGGCCCGCAGAGTCAGCGAAGAGCTCGGCGAGGGTCGAGGCGACCTGGGAACTTCGAGGTCGCTGGTAGGGTACTCGATCCGACTTGAAGCCAACACCTCCCGAGAGACGCGCTTGGTGTTCGCAACCACGGGTATCGTTATGCGAATGCTGGAAGGCTCCAACGATTTGCGGGAGGTCACACATCTGGTTCTCGACGAGGTTCACGAGAGATCCATCGACAGCGATTTCCTCCTCATTATCCTGAAGAAGCTCATGTTGAGACGTAAAGATCTGAGGGTGGTTCTCATGTCGGCCACGGTCGATGCCGAACGGTTCTCCAAGTACCTCGGCGGAGCACCAGTGCTGACGGTCCCTGGTCGAACGTTCCCTGTTCAAGTCCGCTACCTGGAGGATGCCATCGAAACAACTGGCTACACTGTCGGCCAGGCCCCTCAGGAGAAGATGGTCGATCTCGATGACGATGTGGTCGAGACGGAAGTCGAAGGGCCCAAGTCCATCGCTGGAGCTGACCTCTCTGCCTATTCCGCCAAGACTAGGAACAGTCTGGCCCAGATGGATGAGTACCGGATCGACTTTGACTTGATCGTCCAGCTGATTGCCAAGGTCGCTTCCGATTCCGAGTATGTGGCATACAGCAAGGCGATTCTTGTCTTCCTACCCGGCATCGCCGAGATCCGAACACTCAATGACCTCCTGTCCGGAGACCCTTCCTTTGCGCGCGACTGGCTCATTTACCCGCTCCACTCAACCATCGCAACCGAGGACCAAGAGGCTGCCTTCCTTGTTCCGCCTCCCGGGATGAGGAAGATCGTACTAGCAACCAACATTGCGGAGACTGGCATCACCATACCCGACGTGACATGTGTCATCGACACGGGCAAGCATCGCGAAATGAGATTTGATGAACGGAGGCAGCTTTCCCGACTCATCGACACCTTCATCTCCCGCGCAAACGCCAAGCAGCGTCGTGGACGAGCTGGGCGTGTCCAGGAGGGACTTTGTTTCCACATGTTTACGAAGCACAGGCATGATACAATCATGAGCGACCAACAGACTCCGGAAATGCTGCGTCTCTCACTCCAGGATCTGGCCATCCGGGTCAAGATTTGTAAGATTGGCGGCATCGAAGAGACACTTAGCGAGGCGTTGGATCCCCCTTCGGCCAAGAACATTCGTCGCGCCGTGGATGCGCTCATCGATGTTCGGGCTCTGACCCCTGCCGAGGACCTGACGCCCCTTGGCAATCAACTTGCCAGGCTACCCTTGGATGTGTTCTTGGGCAAGCTGATCCTGATGGGTGCCATTTTCAAGTGCTTGGATATGGCGATAACTGTGGCTGCCATTCTGTCATCCAAATCGCCTTTCACTGCACCCTTCGGACAGCGTGCGCAGGCCGACCTTGTGCGCAAGGGTTTCCGTAGGGGTGACTCGGATCTGTTGACGGTCTACAACGCGTATCTCTCATGGAAGCGCGTGTGCCAGTCGACGAGCGCTGCTGGCGGGAAGGACTTCCAGTTCTGCCGGAAGAATTTTCTTAGCCAGCAGACGCTGGCCAACATTGAAGACCTCAAGGGCCAGCTCCTAGTTTCGGTGGCAGATTCCGGGTTCCTCTTGTTGACTGACGACGAGAGAAAAGCCCTTAACCGGTTGCGGTATGGTGCCAACTCGAGAGGAAGACGCCATCAGAACTTCTTCGACATCCCTCAACGCGTGAGCATCAATAGCGAGAACGATGCGATCACGACGGCAGTCATTGCGTGGAGTTTCTATCCCAAGTTGCTGGTTCGCGACAACCCGGGGAGCCGGGGCTTGCGCAACGTCGGCAACAACCAGTCCATCAGCCTGCACCCGTCCTCCGTCAACAAGGGCCACAACGAGCTCAAGTGGCTATCCTACTACCACATCATGCAGTCGAAGAGGTAGACATTATCCTGCTTAGCTACAACACCCGAAACTCCACTCAAATAGAATGCTAATACCAGCGCAGTGTTTACCACGCACACGAGACCACGGCTGCCGACCCCTTTGCAATTGCGCTGCTATGCGGCGACGTACGAGCTGACGTGAGTTGGCCCCTGATTCCTCAACGCTGCATTCCCCACGATGCTGACATTACTCCTCAGATGTTTGCCGGCGTCCTCGTCCTCGACGGCAACCGCTGCAGGTTCGCCCTGCCCGACTGGAAGACGATGCTCGTCATCAAGGTCCTCCGCACCAGACTCCGAGAGCTTCTTACCCGCTCCTTCAAGCAACCGGGCAAGCTGCCCACGGCACAGCACGAGCGGTGGTTGGCAATCTGGCAAAAGATCTTCTCCCAGGAGGCGAACAAGGACAATGGAAACACGACCGTCAGCAAGGCATAGGATGTGTTCGGCGGATGAGATTCCTCCTGAGTCGTTGACGGATGGGCCAGACCGCGTTGGCGTGTATGCAAGGGCCGCCTCTTGTGCACACCCTGGGCATCGGCTTCGTGGCGAGTGGTTCGAGGTCGCAGGCTGGCGATTGCCTCCTGGCAAACCTTGGCCGTGGAGGAGACCTTTGTTAGATACAACTCGAGTCCCTAGAAAAGAGAGCAGGCAAAGAGTGCAAGAGGCGGACCGGGAGAGCATGAGAGAGAAGGCCCCCTAGAGAGTCGGGATCGACGGAAGCTGCCGGTGGAGGGTCGACTGAAGGGCGACGCGGGAGCTTCCAATGGTGTTTTGCGCGATAGAAAGACGGCTGAAAACTGAAAAAAGGGACCCAGTAAGCGCGATTCAGAGAGGGACGTCAGCCAGAGACGTTCTATCCTCTTCAATAGCGCACGAATAGAAAAGAAGCAATACACAAACGTGCACACACGTACACACACTCACACATACACGGGGAGAGGGAGATCATGATTTCACCTGCACAATAGACACCGCACGAGTAAGCATCGGAATAATTACATTGTCTACCCACACCGCGCGGGTGCTTTGACTGCGATGACCGCAAGCCGACGAGGTGAACGAAGCAGGTGGCAGAGCGTCAGGCACTTGGTATTAATCACTCCCGGACGTCGGGACATGTGATGAGGAAATGTGTGCCGGGACCCTGATCAAAAATGAAAATAATGCAACAAGAGAGTCATATTTCCCATTTCCCATGGACGCCGTAATTAGTGATGGTCGTACCCAGCCTGGCCGTTGCCATTCCTTCCCGCGCCTTCTTCCTTGGACGCATTAGTAGTTGTTGTTGTTGTAGCAGTTGTAGTAGTAGTGGTGGTGGTACCACCCAAAACCAGCGCCTTGAAGTCGGCGTTGCTCTTCATCGGTTTCCGAGTCTCCGTCTCCCCGCCGCCGGCACCATTGACCTTGGCTTCCGGTTGTGAAGCCGCTGCTGCTCCTCCTCCTCCTCCTCCTCCTCCCTGTCCGCTCCCTCCTGCGCTCACGGCCTTGGGCATGAACCCCAATCCTCGCTTGGCACCGCCCTTATTGCCCAGCACTGGCCGCTTGACGGTCGTGGATGGCGGGACAAAGGCGGCACCGCTGCTGGTGTTCTTGGGAGCCGCGGGTTTGTCGCCCTGCTTCTTCCCACCAGTACCGTAAACAATCTTGTCCGTGCGGATCTCTCCCTTGGAATGCTTGAGCTCCTCGACGGATCCCGTTCGTAGTTTCCGGCCGTCCAGGACGTAGCCATCGAGCTGAAGCATGGCGCGGCCAGCACTCGGCTCATCTTCGAATTCGATCTTGGCGCCGCCGTGACTGGGCTGCAGGACGAGGCTCTTGAAACCACCAATCTTCTCTACAATCTCCTTGACGCGTGCATCGTTGACCGTGTCGGGGATGCCTAGGAGGGCAATGGTCCGCGAAGCGATCTCAGCCCGGTTGGGCCCAGCCTGACGACTGCCGCCGTCGCCGTTGATGTCCGCCATTGTTTCATCCCCCTCCTCATCTCGACTCGGTGCAGGGGAGGCGCCCTCTTTCGAGACGGCCGCCGTCCTCTTGAAGTTGCTGGGTGTGGAGATCTGTACCGTCATGATGCTGCTGCGCAGCTTGGCCTTGTCGAGCTCAGAAGCAGCAGTCTGGGCCTGCTCCTTGGTTTCCATCTCGACATATGCCGCACCGTGGCCCTTGCCGGCCTTATTCCGTGGGATGCTAATGCGCTTCACAGTACCGTATTTCGAAAAGGCCTTTTGCACGTCGTCCTCGACGGCCAAAGGGTCCAGGTTGGTAATGTGCAGCTCGCGGCCTTCCTCTATCGCTCCTTCGCGCTTCTTCGCACGGGTCGGGTCGGAGTACATGGCCATCAGCTTGAACTTTCCATCGAGAACAGTACCATGTCTTTGTACGGCCTTGGTCGAGGCAGAACGGTCACGGAACGTGACGTAGCTGAATCGCCGACGAACATTGCCCTTCAAGCTAGGCATCCTGATGCTCAGAACCTCGCCGCAGTCCTTGAAGAGGTTGCCGATGTAGGCCTTGTCCGCCGTTGGCGGGTAGTTGGTGACATAGACGGTGAGATCAGTGCCGGGCTGCACGCTGATCTGGGCCGTCCCGAAATATTTCCCGTCTCTGAGTAGGGCCGACTGCGCCTCTTCCGGGGTTCTGAACTCTACCATGACTGTCTGGGTGTTGTCTTGGGGGTCAATGGCTGGGTCCGTAACGTCGACAATATGGCCATACTCTTTGAAATACTGCCGTATCTTGGTTTTGGTGGTCTCAGCAGGGAGGTTGCCAACGAGAACTGAGGTATTTTCTCGGTCTCTTTTCAGACTCTGCTGCTTGAGAGCAGTGTCCGTCTCTACAGCCTCGCTTTTTGGTCTCTTGCTGGACGTCACATCGGCCGCATCAGCTTCTTCTTCCCGCTTTCGTTTGGAGCTGGACGACGAGTCGTCATCTACCGTTTGTACTGCGTATGCTGCTTGTGTTTCATGGGCCTGGGCCGCGTAGTACTCGGCAGCCTGTGCTGCCTCTCTCTCCCGCCGCTTCGTCACTTCTTTGCGAGTTTCATAAACCGTGTCGATGGCAATGCGGACGGTGCTCGGGAGCTCATAGTCGTTGCAGTGCTGAACATAGACGTCAATGACTCTCTCCGGCCAGTCCAGGGACTTTCTCTTGATTGCCCGTCCGAGCACGGCTGTGGCCACCGAGGGGACCCTCAAGCCGATGGCGGCGGTAGAAGGCGTAGGGCTGCGGTCCTTGCCGTTGGATGCGAATATCATCATTTCCCATAGGTAGTAGTTGAGCCAGAAATCGTAGCTGTCGGCGTACAACTGCTTCTCGGCCAGCTTGTGCCATTCGCTCCGGGCCTCGTCAACATTGCGTTTCTTCTCCGTCAGGTACTGAATATAGATGCGCTCCAGACGGAAGTTTGGGTCTCCCCTGTAGCTGTCGCCGTAGCGGTGTTTGGCCTGGTCAACGAACTCGAGCGCGGCGCGCAATCCCATGTCGGCAATGTCAACGTCCTCGTCGGTGGCATTCAGATCCATGGCCTTGCGCTTGAGAAACCCGCACCAGGCAGCGTACATGTCAAGAAGTGCGGCCATGCCGTTCTTGTAGAGCTCGGGGTTACTGGTGGCCTTGTGCTTGATCTGCTCGATTTCGTTAAAGGGGAGCTTGGCGTCCTCGGCTGTGAGAATGTAGCGCGACCAGATCGCACCCGACCAAGGGCAGTGATCGACTGCGCGCCGCAAAACGTCCACCATGCCTTGCGGCGACTGCGCATAGGTACCGGATGTGGACAAGAAGCGGACGTATTCGTTCCATATGGTGTCGTCGAAGGCAAAGACGCCCGTCAAGGCCCTGGCATAGAGGCCACGGCAGAGGTCGCCAGTAGCCTCGGCCTGCTTGTTGCTTCGCTTGCTCTGGGCGCACTCCCATTCGAGATACTCCTTGAGCAGGTTGCGGTAGAGGTCGTCCTTGCCTTCGCGGGAGGCCTGCTTCAGCTTCAGTTCGAACATGTCGCGATCCTCTGTGAGCTTCTTGGCCTCTTGCGATTTTGGGTTGGCGGTCACGCCCTGCATCGTCTCCTCCCAAGCAGCCTTATTATACGTCGACAGAAACTCGGAGAAGGCTTGCGCAGTGTTGTCGCGGGTAACGTGTGGGACCTGCAGGCGGTCGGTGTAGAGGTAGGTGATGCGTCGGATGCCCTCGGCGGTGCGCGAGCGGGCGAGCAGGCCGCTCTCGAGGGAAATCCACTGATCCCACAGCTCGTGGCTGTCGCTGATGCGGTATTGGATAGCTTCGTAGGCCTGCTGCCAGAGGCTGAGGGCAGCGTTGAGAGAGAAGAGCTCGCAGCCCATGTGACGTTCCTCGTCGGACCATCCCGACTCGTAGGACTGGCTGGCGACGTACAAGGACCAAAAGTAGTCGCAGTATGCGCGCCAGACGCGGACGCTGTTGGGCTCGGCCTCGACAGCAAGCTTGAACAGCTCAATGACGTGGACACGCTTCTCCAAATCGTTGGCGTGCCGACTGTTCTCAGCGACGTAGTCGAGCCATTTGTCCTCCCCTACCGGCAGGGTCGCCATCTTGCAGAAATCGTGGGGTCGTCAACCGACGAACCATGGGAGGAGCGTTCGTCAAGTAGATGTGTGTCCTTGTTTGCGTCGGCGCCCTGGCGGAGGTGTGCAGGCGGGCGCGAGATTCAACGGTGGCGTGTGTGTGTGTGTGTGTGTGTTTGTGTATGTGTTTTTATTTTATTTTTAGATGACGGTGGTGGTGGTTGTGGTAGTAGTAGTAGCAGTAGTAGAGGGCGTGCGACGAGGGGGACGCGGACGTGGAGATTTTGTTGAAGAAAAGTAAAGCTTGGACGGCCGGTCGGGCGGGTAAGGTAGGTACAGCAGAAGGAGGTAGGTGTGTAGGGGCCAGAATGGAGCTTCGGAAACTGCTGGGACCCGCGATAATGACGGCGACAGGCTGAAGTCGATACGAAGATTCAGCGAGGCAATGGCCGATGCGGTACTGGACAGATTGACTTTGAGGGAACCGCAGTTCGGAAGACGGGGTTTTCGCGACAACGAGGCGTTGCAATTGTGAAGTGAGGCGAGGCCAGGCGAGGCGAGATACAGTTCTGCTGTGCCCTGCTCTCTTTCCTGTCATGTATTGTCTGTAAGGGGAAAAGGGAACGTTGGCTCTGAAAAATAAAATAAAAATAAAAGTGGTCGACAGGATTCATTCGCGCTGGGGAAAGGTGTAGATGGGCGGAGGTAGCCAAGCACAACACAGGCACCCAAGCAGGCACACACTCTCTCTCTCTCTCCCGCACACGGTGAACGGTGAGCACAGATACCCGCCGGGAGGTAGCGTAGACCCAGAGATAATCAATTGCTGCTGTTCGGGCAGTGGGTAGGGCGGAGGCCGAAGAAAGTTGGGAAAGGCAGAGGCTGCACTTGTTTGTGCCTATTTTGTTCCCAAAGCAGGTGGATTAGTGTATACCCTCCCCCTCGAGCAGCAGGCCACCTTAGCTAGGTAGTCTGTCGATCCTCGGGCCCTTATTCTTTGTGTTTATTTTTTGTTTTCTCTTTCCCTCTACTTCATTCATTTTTCTTCCTCCCACTCGCTGGGACCTCGTAGGCTTCCTCGTACCGCAGGTGCAGCTGGTCAAATTTGAGCCGACTCGCCTTACGTGGGTACCTTTGATTTTCCTGCCGGGGAACCTAACCTGTGAAATGTTGAAGTCGCGCGCGTCACTGGAACATGTACCGTGTCTGTCGTCAGAGTCAACACTGTCGGTCCAGACGCCGGGGGAACTTTAGGAGGGTGGGGGGGGTGCCGCTTTCTGGGACATTTCTGACCGACATTGACTGGACAGAAGGCATCGGAGGCGTCAACGGGAATTGGAATCTCGTGCGAGGCGTCCCGTCCGTCCAGCAGGGCGGCAGGGCGGCAGGGCGGGACGTAGCACCTTGGTCAGTACCTCAGCACCCTAGGTACTGTAGATACTGCGTAAGTTAGGATGCGGCGCCCGGGCAGGTTCCATTGCCTAGGTTTCTGGCTGGTCCAGTGGATTTCCTCACTCAAAGCCCCGAAAAAAATGCGAGATGGACTGGGGATTTAAGGTGGCATTCCGCACGGCCGCTGCACTCTGCACACTGCACACTGTAATAACGAGGCACGGGCACTAAGCACTTCTTCCCGCGCCTGTCTCCCTTTGGGCACTGTATGGGGCTCTCTGGCTCCGCAGTTCAACGCCCAATGGCATTCGACGTTGACATGACATAAGCATCACAACGAGCTCAGAGACACTGACACCGCGGCGCTAGACAGTTTGACGCAGCCAGACATTTTTTAGGCCAGAAACATCGTCGCCACAGAGAAACGCCCAGCTCGATTGATCGCGAAACAAAACGCTAGAGAGCGGATGGGGTTGGATGCGCTTCGCGCCTTGTCCCCCCACTCGATATACCTCTTTACTAAGGCTGCAACTAGACTCTGTCTGCTTGCTACGCGGAAGCGACACGCGTTGTCTCTTCTCCTTTTTGTCTTCCTGCTCGCCTACAACGCATAGACTGATGGATTTCCCTTACCTTACTTGTTATTCCTTACCTCATGCACACGTAAGGCGCACTCGATCCTCGAATGAGCCAGACTGAGATGAAATGTGGAATGCGCGCCAAAACCCGCCTATTCCTGGGCCAACACGTACCACAATAACAGCGCACCTTTACAAGCCCGCGGCCCGCTTCCTCATTCTCCAACCATGCCGGCCACGCACTCTCCGTCTTCGGCCGATAGTTTGACCAACACTGGGCTTCAGTCATCTTTCCGCCTCGGTGTGCCCCCAAAGCGGATACTACAACGTCCCGCCATGAGAGATCGTGTAGGAGATTCCTAGTGGCTGAACTCTATCTTGTTTGTCTCAACTATCCAGCCGTTCCTTAGGTTGGGCAAGACACCTGACTACCGTATTGGTACCATTGGGCCTTGGCACTGTAAAGCCATGCCGGTGTGCCGTGACCATGGTACGATAACGGTCACTTGCCTTCTCTTCTACCAATATTGTGTCCCTTGGCTTCGGACCAGCCTTGTGTATATACTCATCTTCTCTTTCGGCTGGCGCTTCTGTCTCTTCTCCAATGATCAATCCAGAGGTACCAATCTCCCATAGCCAATAACGATATGCAGAATCGATATGCCAAGCCAATACAAACTGGCCCAGCACCACAACGCCGCTTACCTAACGCAGCCGGCTTTTATTCGGCAATCCCGAGGAATCCCCAACGACTAGCCTCCCTGTGGGATGAGGTCACTGGCTTACTGACGGCTCGCTTTCCTCGTTCTAAGACAGTCGACAAACACTGTACCACCCCGTCTAAGCTGCTTCTAGCTAGTCATGTTCTGCCGCCCTTCTCAACAGTACCACAACACGCCAGGCGTGTCAGTGAATCTGGGCTGCCATGTGTATAAACTCGACAGCTCTCTCTCTCCATTACTTTCACCGTGCTTGAATATAAGTTTCTCAGGACCGGAACTGGCTCCGAACACCAGTTAGGAGGACCCGGAAAACACTCGGCAGCTTCACATCTTTATCGCTCTGGGCAGCCGGGCATCCGCACACATGCAAGTCAGATTGCCTGGCCTGGCTGTCTTCTTTTCTCTTCTTTCCTCTTCTTCTTCTTCTTCCTCTTCTCTCCCAAGCCCGGAGATGGGTCGTTGTGGGCACGGTGCACGTGGTCAGCTGGTGGTTTAATTCTGCCCTGTCTATCACAATCCCTCCGGCAAGTTGCAGGTCTCCTTTCCCAGCGCCGGAGTCCTTGGTCCGGTCCGGTGGGGCCGGCCGGGTTGAGAGTTCACTCAGCGTCCAATACCCCCTTTCCGCCGCTCCGCCCCGGGTCTGTCACGCCATGTCGTGAGGTCCAACAGAGGCAACCAGCCGGCTCGTTGATGACCGACGGTGCAGTGAGATTTGCATGCCTTCTGGAGGTATGTGGCGCTGCCATCATCACCAAACAGCCTACGTAGTCCTCCTCCTGGCATGCTGGAAGCCGAAGGGAAGTTTTGGTCTGGCCGAAACCGCCCCCGTTCGATCCTTTGGCCTGGCGAATGGACATCCTCTTCTTGTACCGGCCGCCACAGCCAACCATCGAGCAATCACCCTCGAAGCTGCGCTTCTTCACTCACCTGGTAAAGCCGATAAAAAAGGCTTACAGTTTCCTGTCCAGGAGGCTTGATCAGCTGTGTACTGACGTCGACGACAGGGCCGAGATGCGTCCAGCGCAGCATGACGGGCTAAATTGACGCATCGGCTGAGCCATCAAACTCGAGACATGAATGGGGTGTCCCAAGGGGACGGGACAGGGTTCCGAGGTACATTGTAGATGGCCGTTGCAGCCGTCAAAAAGGCTCGCCCATCAGCCCTGGCCCAATGTCATAACGCTCTCCGACGGCTTCATGCGCAGGGGATGCCTGTCTCGCACAGTACCCAGCCTCACTGCAGTGCAGCTTTCCGCGAGAATGAGCCCGCTAGAATCGGGTTTGCAGTGGCGCGTCTATCCAGGAGCATGCCTCTTCTGTCCACTTGCCATATTACGTGTGGGATGCGGCTTGTCTCGATTGTCCACAGCGGTGAGACCTTGAAGTGGACACAATAGTCGCATTGGTTTAACGACAATCGAGACCCTCAGCCGAATGCAATGCTGAAAACTGACCTTAGATGAAGGGGTCAGGAGAAGCAAGCCCGCCAAGCAGCACGCAACTGAGGACAGCGGTGACGGGTCTGTCGTGTGCGAATGAGTTTACCTGGGATGGGTCGTGCCCCACAGAGAATGTTGATGAAAATCATGGTATTGCTTCTTCGCTCTCACCATTGCTTCAGCGGGTTCGCGCCTTTGGCCGAGTACCGCGAGTGTCCCCTTGTCGATGATATGTTCTGGCTTTGTCCGCGAGCGTGACGACTCTCAGTCGATATGGCTCAGTACGGTGCTAGCCTTGTCGATCAAGCGGGAGGCTGGGCTGGAGGCAAAAGGGTCGTGCCGGCGAGGCCGGCATTGCTGTAATGACGCAAGCTAGGGAGAGACGATGATTGATGGAAACAGGTGGTGGGAAAGATGGTGAGGGAAATCAGCGAGTATGTTCAGACCGCTGTTTGTGGAGAGAAAATGGATGCTGAAACAGGGGGCAGGGGGCCAAGAGAGCACCTTTTTTCTCTCTTTATTTTTTATTTTTATTAACTGCTTGTGTCTATCCATAGGCGATGAGATAGGTAAAGGGAAAAGTGGATTGTGCACATGTGTAGACGAAGGTGGGTTTGCCGTGAGGAGAGGTAGATGCCTTGCTTCAGCAGCATGTACGAGCAATGATGGGACGGAGAGAGTGCGGAGAAATGAATAGAGGGCCAGGCATTGGAGCTGAACACGAGAACACCTTCGACTCTTTTCCAGCGTGCTGCTGTGCGTATCCGTATCGTGCGTCGTGTGACTTCTTCTATCGGCACTCAGCACCATCGGATTATGATTACATAACTCACATCTGTCTGTCAAGGCGGGAGGCGGGAGGAGTGCCGCACCGGCACCCATCCTTCATGCAGGTTGGTGGAACGTGGAGCTTCCAGCTTTCCTTTTCGGATAGCGGCTTCAGTTTCGCTGTTCCCTTTTCGACGACGTTGCTCGCAACCAAAGCGTCGTACGATGCGCCCGAGGCCGACTATCCGATATCTTGTTTGTAGCAACGAGAGTTTCTTGATACTTGATGGTGTAGAAAGACACTCACGCCCCCGCCCCCCTTTTGAGGGGATCCCGGCAGACGAACGAGTGATGTGCAGTGGCTTGCGGCGGCAAGATTCACGAGTTCCCTAGTGCAGATCATGGTCGGCATTGTTGGTTGTCGTCGGTCGACACCGACAGAGATGCGCACTCCGATGGCTCCATCGGGCACCTGGGGGTCGGTCGAGAGGGGGTCACCACGCAGCCGTTGCTTTCGCTGCCGCCGTTACCGTCGCCGCTAATGACTCCAGTGTCTGCACCGAAACTGGGAGGGCGCTGGGTGTTAACCGCTCAGCTGCCCCCTTTTCCCCGCCATCTCCAACTTGGCTGACATGAAGCAGGGTACGTTACCTTATCCGCCGCACTGGGCTTTGACTGCGCCCCGTGTCGCGACTACGGGCGACTCCTGTCCAACCCCCTGGCTAACGGTAGGGGGACGACTAGCAAGGTCTTTAGACGGAGAGGGGGGCCATCAATCAACCCGACAAGGCCCTGTCAGAGATGGGAGGGGAGCACAGCCGACTATACTCGCGCCGAACATGGTACGGGCATTCTTCAAGGGTCAGGAACAGCTTCGGGCGCTCTGATAGGCCGGGGCAAGCGCAAGAAGCACGACGACAACGGCACGGCTATATATGGGCAGCTATGGGATTCGCAGCGCAGCAGATGAGCCAACATTATGCGCTGCATCTGCTGCATCTTGGGCTGTCTCGTATCGGGACGCTGCTATGGTTCGCATGCGAATTTGATATTCACACCTTTGCAGAAGCGCCGAAAGGTTTGGGGGCATTATTTGTTATCTACATTTTCTCGGGGAGAGGGGGTCAGTATCCTTAAGAAACAATGCGAGTGGAAGATGCAAAAAATCGACTAGACGTGGGATGAAGCCTCTCAACTGGCCCGTTCTTCCAACTACCCAATTACATAGTAGGTCTGCAGGCAGGGCAGCACTGGTTCCCTTGACTTCCCCCTCAATTGAACGTCATCCCTAGGCCCCCATTTGCATTTCGGCATCCCCTGACCAAGTGGACTCGTCGAGGCTGCCAACGCGGTAGTCTCCCTCACATCGGATCCAGACCGAGTTGGGGCGTTCCATCCGAATTGTGACTTACCGTAAGTGGTAATAGCTAGCTGCCGAGCCAAGACAAGCTGGACCCCCGGCGGCTTACCGTACCTCACCCCGTCACCTCCTTAGCTGCAATTGCTGCAAAAAGACACTTTCGCTGATACGATCTTGGTCTCTTCTTCAAGCTGCAGGATGGGATGCGCGCCAGGGTCTCTTGCATCGCTGGGCTAGTGCAGTTTGCAGCTACACCTCGGACCCTTTCAATCCCCCCTTCCCTTTCTGGTTTCTACGCTGCTTCCTACCTAAGGCAAGGGACCGTGGATGGTGTCTTGCCCGAACGGATAGCAACGAGTGACGTTATCATCTTCCTCCCTTCCCAAACTGACGGCCTCCCTCGCTTGCCTGCCTCGCTTTGCATCATCTTATCTATTCCGACCACGGCGGCGGTTAGACCGTCTCTCGACAAACCACCCAAGATGGCCGAACCCCACTTCGGGCGACTTTGAGAACTCGGCCATCGGTGGCCCGACACTTTCTGTCACCATCGTCCGTCTTGTAAGCAGGAACTGTCAAGAGAACACGTCCACCTCTACTTGGCGCGACGGTGGTGACTGAACATGAACACGTCGAGGCCCCTGATGCTAAACTACAAACACCAAGTGAAGGGGAGACCCAGACTGTTCTCACTGCCTCGTGTTCTGAGTTCCCGTTGCTCTGACCACAAGAAGGCCCCCCCTCTCCCCTTTTCTTCCGCCAAGAGGAAGGTGTTTCCGTTCCCCAGCCCTCTTTGCTTCCATCTACCTGCTAACTGCGTGTAAGTCAGCATAAGAGGCAGGTGTGGACAAGTACTTTCCTTCCCGTCGGCTTGGGTGTCCCCCACCCCCCCAACCCGACTCTCATCCCAACCCTCGTCCCAACCCATCCCCGATCTAGCCCATGTCCTCCCGTCTGTTCTCTTCCCCTTCCTGGCGTGGCCCTGCTCATATCGAGTCTGCCTAGCCTATCTAGTCCCTTCCCGCAAGTGGGCACCTTCTTGCTTCTATACCATTACACGGCAATATCCCTCCTACCTCTCTAAATCTGAGATATTACTCTCTTATCCCCCCGCTCTCTCCCTCCTCATTCCTCGAGCCTCTTGTGGGCTTCTTCCTTTCTTGTCTCCCAACGACCATCCTGGTTCTTCTTTTCCTCCCATTCTTCACTTTCCATTATACCCCGCCGGACGCGTGCCTTTTCTCCTTCATTCCTCCCCCCTCGCCTTGACCGTTGCTTCTACATTCTTGTCTTGGCCGGCTTGTTTCGTCTCTCCTCTCCTGCCTCCCGACCTGTTTTGACCTCAACTCGAAGGTTTCTTCGCTTGTAGTTGGTCTTGTCGCAGACCACCTCCATCATCCCGCTGGACCTCGACGTACCGAAAGTTCTTGTTGCCTTCTTCGCCTTCTTCGCCTTCTTCGCCTCCTTCGTCATTTGGACCACCCAGGCATCTGCCTCACATATTTCCCTTTCTGGGCTCTTCGAACTGTGCCACACTTGTGTCCAGGCCGTCGCATATCGACGCCTCTTCGCGCGCCAACCCCAAACCCAGCCCGGGTTCGAGATTGACACTTCAGCTTCAGGTCGGACCATGAGCTACCGTGCGACACTGTGACGGGTCCGGTCCTACACAACCCGAGTGACTCGAGATTTCATACTGGTCACACCAGATTCCTATTTGGCCGAGACGCCCTGCTTGGCTTGGGCTCTCCTCACTTCTGCGGAACTTCGCGCCTCTAACTCTCGTCATGAGGCGCCAATTCTGGGCGCAGGCCGCCGCCGTGGCAGCTTTTCTTGGTAGTGTTTGCGCGCAGTTGGACACCTTGCCAGCTTGTGGTGTAAGTCCAGTCCCTGTTATCCTGGTAACTGCTTGGGAAGATCACCATTGTAGATCTACACTGCATGGGATGAGACCTCGACTGGGAGCAGATGCGCCTTTGAGCATCATGCATGAGATTGAGGCTAACAAAACATTATTCATCAGGTTGTGTGCGTCAACAATGTCATTGCCAAGGGCTTCGGCTGCGCATCGGGGGACAACACTTGTCTTTGTAAGCAACAAGACTTCGTCTTCGGTATTCGAGACTGTGCCGCGCAGTCATGTGCGGCAGATGAGACTACCAAGATTAATGACTACGTCGCCGGCCTCTGCGCAAGTATGGAGTTCTCATCCATGGACCCAGTATAGGGCTCACTGACATGTCACGATAGCTGCCACCAGGGCGCCTCCCGCTTCAACAACACCCGCATCAATCCCGCCGCCTTCTACACCTGCTGCACAGCAAACAACACCCCCGACGGCCCCCTCATCAACTTCTCAGCCGCCTCCACCACCAGTAAGCACTACTGCCCCAACTCAGGCCAGCGCAGCCGAGACTCCGGCCTCGTCTGCCCCCGCCAGTTCAGCCTCTTCGGAAGCACCCAGTAAGCCCATCACCGAGGCTGCACAGGCGACTCAACTTCTGACTACTGCACCCACCACACTAGTAAGTAGATGACCCTGATTCTTATCGAGTATACGAAAACTGACGAGTGTGCAAGTCCACGTCTACCAAGTCGCAGTCCTCAACAACTACGAGGTCAATTGCGTCAGGTTCCACTAATGCCCTGCCGTCACAGTCTGCTTCTGCCCCGAACGCTGGAGCAGAGAATCTGACCGGCGAGGCTGCAGGCCTCTCCATGCCGGCCAAAATTGGCATTGGAGTGGGTGCTGGCGTCGGCGTCCTTGCAATAGCTCTTGCTCTGTGGCTCCTCATCAGGCGACCAAAGAATCAGTCACGCTCCCTGCAGATCTCCGGCCCAATGCCGGGTTCTGGGAGAGACTATACGGGAGGCATCTTGGGCATGAAGGAGAAGAACCATTCAGAACTGGAGATGAGGTCGAGAAGATACGAAGACATGGTGCCACGTCAGTCACCGAGACGCTTGATATGAGATGAGCCCCAACTTTGGCATGTATGGGGAAGGAAGGGTGCCATCTCTGTTACGAATTATGACTAGACGAATGTTTGCGAGTTGCGGGAAAGGGGATGATCAAATACCTTAGCGTTATATCAAAAGGGGCGTTGATTTCGCTGCGCAAATGCATTCGATCGCTGCCATGGGCATTGAAGGACGGCGAGTATGGCGTAATGGATCATGTTCTATGACGGGTTTCATTGTACATATTCTTACAGTTTCTGATTGATACAGGATGGTTCCCCCAGCATCTCCGAGCAGCGCGTCATCTTCTTAGTGCTGTTTGTCGCTACTTCGACTACCATGAGTAGTAGGGTCTCTGGGCCGTCACGGGCCGGTCAGGCAAATGAACCCAGGGCTTCCTCCGCGCCTGCTTGGCGAGCTTCTCGTTGTACTCCCGTATCCTCGTCTTCTCCTCCTTCAACACGACCGAAATGCCTGAAATGCGGTTAGCCTCAAGAATAGAAACCTTAAAACACAGTGAGGAAACAGTCGAACGTACTAGTGGACGGCGACTGGATGATGCCGAATCTGCCTCTGCCCTTGTAGTCGAGCTCCTTTGATCGCCAAGGCCCTCTTCCGACCCAGGCCTGAGCAACGTATAGTCTCGTTGGGTCTTCGACGGTCAAAGTCTTGCCGTCCTTGGTCTGGATCTTGATAGGTTTCGTATCCGCACCCTCACCCTGTCTCTTAGCCTTGCCGGGACCGATGCCCATGCCACGCGTAACAACTGCCAGATCCCGCGCCTCCTCCAGTTGGTACTTGACCTCGGCCGCCATCTTCTTCTTGGAGTACGACATCTGCAAAACCGCCTCCTCGAGCGTCTTGCCCTGAATCTGACGTGCCAGATGCACGAGCTTCTTGACGCTGGTTTCCAAGAAGGGACTCTTGTGCGCGAGCTCCTTCTCGGTTTGCGCAATGCGCTCTGAACGACTGACGCGGCCGTTGCGGCGGACCATCTGAATGACCTTCTTTCTCTCCCAGCGGAGACGGCTTCGCGGATCGGGGTCGAGTCGCCAGGCAGTTGTCTCGGGCGTCTTCAAAGAAGCCTGTCCCATGTCGGCTTTAGAACCCTTCTTTCCTTCGGAAACGGCATCGTCGACCTCCTCCTCAAAGATGGAGCTGGAAAGCTGGGGTTGTTGCTGCTGGGCGAAGCGCTGACGGACTTTGGGATCGTCAAGGTTCTCTCCTCCCGTCATAAGGTCATCGGTGCTGCCGCGGCCACTACGACGGCCACCAAAGAGACCACCAAAGCTCCATTTGTTTCGTACTTGGGTAACCGGGCGGAGGGGCAAGACGAAGGATCGAGGAACCGGTCGGGCGATGGACTGGAGGGTCGAGGGAGCTACAGGACTTGTGGTTAGCCTAAAGGGGTCGACCATAGTAACAGGGCGCAGATTGCCATTGGAAGGCACATAAGGCGATTCAAAGTGTCCATGTAACTCGAAGCAAACGTACCGGACGAGGCTAACCTCCTCGTGGGGAGGTTGAGGCTCATGGCTGCTACTGGTTGTGCTGATTGACTGCCAGCGAGCTTCACTTTGCACCCTTGACGAAGAAAAATGCTATCAAATCGGAAGATTCCACCCACACGATCAGTGTCGCGCCCAAGGCGGCGTGGTCTGTGTCGGGGATTAGCCGTGGTTGCTCCGAGCATTCTGATTACCTAATACTGGACTAAGGATATCGGCCGCGGCAGGCCAGCCAACCAGGACGGAGAAGATTCAATCACTGAGGTGCTTAGCTAATGGAACGTGTCGGCGGCCGGGAAGGTCAGGAACCCAAAGCTAGGCCGACGTGCGCCAACACCCAAAAGGAAGAAAGGAAGGGGGAGAATTTGACGTCACGTGATGACCCCATCGCGCGAATTCATCAGACCATTCGAGCTACCCGAAGACCTGAGCATCATCAAATCACCATCTGGTACACGAAATCTCGGCCCAATCGATTCCCACAACTCCCACAACACTCTTCATCACAATGGCCGGCACTACCGCTGTTAAGCCCATCACGGGTGTACGTTTCCCGCATCAATTGGGCCCGGTTTCCCCCTCCGGACGGTCGTCGGGGCCGCGGAAAGGCAGAGAGGGCAAATTGTTGACTGACGACTGGATGACAGATGCTGCGACGCAACCTCGTTCTCGACCTTGGTATTGCTCTCGGTAAGCCTCGCCGTGGGAATAGCTGGAAGACGTGCAAGCGATTAGTTGCCGATCGGGTAAGAGGTCATTCAATCGGGACTTGATCTCTATCTCGACCTCCCCGACGGCATGCATGCACCGTAGCACAGTTCCCAGCTCCCGGCCCAGTTCCCTTGCGGTCCAAAAACCACCCGGCTAACCACACTGCAGGTCTCGGCTTCGCCATGGCCAACGTCTACTGGTACGCGATCGCCATTACAGTAACCCGTTGACCTTGAAAGGACCCCAACGATGCTAACCCGCACGACAGGTACGGCTTCCACATGCCGCGCACGAACGCCCGCGACAGCTACTACGCCAAGCTCGAGCAACAGAAGGCCGAGGCCCGTGGCCAGAAGGCATAAACGATAAGGACGACTGGGCATGACGAATGGGGTAGCGGAGTGAAAAGAGCGATCTGTTAGATTGGGCGACGGGAGCCGAGAGGGCATCTGTGGTCGTAGACAAGATACGGGCTTCATCAGCTGGTTGACCGACCCCGATTGTACCATAACACGCCAGCAAATCGAGTCCAAAATTTCTACATGTGCATAATTTCTGTGCGAAGACGAGTATGCGTACGCTTGCTAGAGCGTTGTCCACGAGACTATTGCCGCTGCTGTCATTGTGCTACCGGCTGCGGATGAGAGATTCCCGCACTGTCTGTCGCGTAGGGGATTCGCATTGAGAGGAGTTAAATGACAGCATTGTGTTATTGATATGCTGGGCTGTCTTACGCGATCATCAGCTACATACGATGCAACGAGAGCCTCAGCTGATATGCCGACTTCAGATACCCGCTGGAGGGTAATCAGACGTCATGGTCTGTTGTTTTGGTTCGACGATGGCTCACGTGTTCATGATTTTGCGCAAATCGTGAATTGAATGACATGAAAGGAGAGGAAAATGATAGAGATCTTTAGGTCGTAAATATATGTATATTGGACCGGCTTTGGTTATAGATGATGTTGCGATAATGAAGAATTGTCCCGGCAGTTCATTGCAAAACTCAATCATCTTCCCATGCTTGTGACCATTGATGGTACATCGGCTCGTTGCTATGTCCTTCTTTAAGCTTGGTGGCGCCCGTTGTTGGGGAGCTCTGCTGGGTATTGAACTTCGAACCCTCCCATGCTGTCGTTTCAACTGTGAACGTGCCTTTTTTGTCTTGACATCTTTTCAAGGAAGGGAGAACCCCCAACCGGTCAGCAATTCGGAATGTCGAAAGACTGCATCATCAACGAAAGGGGGAAAAAAGAAGAAGAAACTCACTGCCGGAAGAGCCGGTGTATCGGCCAACATCGCACCGGGCTGTCTCGGGACTTTGAGTTGTCGACGAAGCACCGATACTGCGTCATCTCCTTCAAAGCACACTTGGCCAAGTCGACATCGGCGCCCCCCGGAAGCTTGCGCTTCTTCCCTTTGACATCAGCTTGGACGTGCAGCTCAAGCTTTGAGACCGGGAACGCTTCGCACGGCGGTGACATTTCAGCGGCCGTGGCAGGGGCAGCAGCGCGCTACGGTTGCAACAATGGAGATGTCTTCGGCTACGGCTCTGGCCGGCGCGAGGCTGTTAGGCGACGTCAAAGAGGCAAACCTAGAAGAGGTATGTGAATTACGCTTCACCCAGTCTTTTCTGGCTCGAGGTGGAGGTCGTGGAGTCGGGGCAAGGTGCTGCGTCGTCGATCAAGTGCTCGGTACAATAACGACAATGGGGTGGTGTTTTCGTCAAGGTTCTGGCCTGCGGACCGAACCACAGCGAAATGCTCACGACGCTCAGTCACCTTTTGCCCCGTCCTTCACCGGTAGTCATCGTCACCACCATCACCAACTTCTTTTTTTCTTTCTTCCCCTCTTTCATTTCTGCTTCCTCCTCACCAATTTCTCATCGCATGTTATTATTAAGAACTGCAATTTGTGGATCACTAATTTGCAACAATCTCAGGTCCTAAACGCCCTCCGTACGGCACTCGGTCCGGATGCATCCTCCAGCAAGGCAAAGCATCCAAAGGCGTATCCCATCCCCGGGCTAGACGTACTCATCGCCCGAAATTTTCGTGCGACAAAGTCAGCGCCGCTGGCCGTCACCGGCCGTCACCTCCCGCTCATCTACGCACTCATCTCAACACTCGTCTCGCCGCCTCACGATAAGACGGTGCTGGTGCTCGACACGGAGCACCGCTTCGATGCAACCCGACTCGTCTGCAGTCTAGATAATGTCAGTCATGTCTACGTGCACCGTCCGGCCCGCCGGGGCATTCCTAGCCAACATGGCAGCGGCAGCGCCGGCACGGGTCCGGAGCAGGTCCGGGAGCTCGTCGCGGCGGCCGAGAACTGGATGCTCTACGGCAACCACGACAGCAGCGGTCGCGAGTGGTGGGGGACTATAGTAATCGGTGCCCTCGGTGCCGGAGATGTAACGGCCGCCTGGAAGGGCTGGCTAAGGATCGACCGCGACAGCGTCCCGGGGTTTTCCCTCGGCTGCAGCGCAAATGAGGCCATGACAGACCGCCAAAGGCGCCAGGAAACCGTCGATGCTGCGCCGTGGGCTGCCTCTTCGCAGTGGGGAAGTTTCACCTTCACAGAGTCTACTACTGTTGCTACTGCAACGTCAACCGACTCAACGTATCCAACCAGCCGACGGGGCATGTGAAGCAGGATGGGGATGAGGGGAAGAAGAGTCGGGAGGAGCCCGAGGGTCGAAGAGGAGAAGTCGGTGGAGACGGGGGAAGGAGGGGAGTGTGGGCATAGCAGACATGGAGGAGTCGAGAAGTATACGACCCCATCCTCCTTCTGCACCTCCACCCCGTCGCCAACCTACGAATCCACCTTATCCACAGGGAAATCTATCATGAGGATATCTGTAACTGACAAACGAACCTTTTGAGGGAGCGGCCCTCGATGGACAACAGCCCCAATGTTCCTAGTGTTTGCGCCAGAGGGATGGATTGGTTGGAGGAGTTGTGTTGTAACAGGTTCACCAGTCGGCTGCATGCGGCGAAACGTAATCGAGTAAGAGGGAGGAGAGATGCCCCGACATAGACGCCGGCCGGGCCTTGGCCAGGCCTTGCAGGAGGACGGCGCGGCGCCAGGCCGCAGAATGACGGTGTTTTGCAGGCTCGGCATCGACCCAACGGGTAGCAACCTAGTCTCTTTCGGCATCAGTGTCCCCGTCTTGTTACCGTGAAGAAACTCCCTTGAGCCAACTGTAATCGCATACACTCTGAAGACAGCCGATGCTTACTGCGTGTGGCTACGGCACAAAGCATCCGAAGGAAGAAAAAGGGGGGGGGTTCCTGGTTGCCCAGCCCGTCTTTTGGAATTTTCGCGTCTGAAAACCCCAACGTGTCACACATGGCCGGAGATTAGCAACATTGGCAAGTTGGGGCTTCACACACATACACATGGGTATGTAACAATGATCCGGCTGTGAGTTTTGACAGGGAAAAAACCCGGCGGCTAATGCGCCCGTGTATAGTATTCCATTCTACTGGCAATAATCTGTAGTCTACTTTTAGACTCTAGTCGTGATTTTCGTTGTTGATAACGCCTGTGGTATCGCAATGTTACTCCTTAATAATAAGCCCAATCCAATCCGAACTATAAACCCCCCAAAGAAGTGGAAACAGAAGTATAACCCAACAAACTCGCTAGTTCCCTAATATCAAAACGTGGCATTGTCAAAATGATCAAAGCCTCTCAGCCCAGAATCGGCTGGCTCCGCTCATCGAGGGGAGTCAGAACGGCACTGTCCTTCTCCTGCATGGCGCGCAGGCAATTCGCCTCGCCGAGGATGTCCTTGCGCAGAGACGAGACAACACGTTTGCGAATCTCGCGCTGGATGCCGTAGCGAACGGCGTCCAATACCGTGGGGACGGTGGCCTTGGGCTTGTAGGCAGGCTCCGTGCCGTCCTGGTAGACACCAGTCTTGACAAGGATACTGTGCCACTCGTTGTCGGCGTGCTCGTCGTAGAGGTTGGTGCCGCGGATATCGCTCTCGGGCGTGTCGCCGACAAAGTAGACAGTGTCTGGCGGCGCGTCGAGGCCGTGCTGCTGGCGTCTCCATTGCTGCAGCAGCCTTGTCGCGAACTCAAAGGTACTGACTTGAGGCTTGCCGAAGGCGTGTGTGTGCAGCTTGCCCTTCTTCTTGGTAACATCCTTGAAGATGACCTCGAGCATGCGGCGAAGAGCGCCCATGCCAAGACGGACGTTATCGTGGGCGGCGGACCAGACGATGTCGTTGTGAGAGAAGTAGATTGGTGGGCCCTCGTCCATGGTTTCGCTCAGCGTACCGAGCTTGCCACCCTTGGACATTGCCAGGTCGAGCATAATCTGGATGTCGCCAGCCCAGTCGCGAGAATCGGCAAAGACGAAGATGGCCTCAATTGTGACATCGGAGAAGTCACGCTCACGAGAGTTCTTCAGCTCGTCCTGTGTGAGTTTGCGGAAAGGCGTTGTGGCGGCGTTGTGCTTGATGATGTCGCCAGGGGTGATGACATCCTTGAAGCCGTACCCCTCTGCCACTTGACGGCACTTCTCACCCTCGCCGCCGACGACGAGGACGGTGTTGTAGCGCTCGGCCATTTCCCTCATGGGAGTGTGGCCGCAGATGAACTGTGCGGGAGAGATATCGATTTCCAGCTGCTTCGACAGATCAGCACACCTCTCCTCTTCCGTCTTGCCACCACCATTGGTAAGGAAGATGTACGGACTATAGTTCGTGTCAGCTACTACTCGTAATGGCAATCGGATGGCAGTAGGTGGGGCTGGTGGGGATCGTCGAATGGGTCGTATAACCCACAGGAACCCCTGGGGAAGCGAACTTACATCTGAATGCCGTACTCGTTCTCGCCATTGAGCACCTTCATGGCCTCGATGGCCTCAGGGATAGCACGGCCGCCTCTGATGAGAACGCCGTCGATGTCAAAGGCGAAGGCGAAGCTGTCGGCCACGGGAGCGTCGTTGGTGGGGGTGACGGGGGAAAGAGCGCCAGCAGGGCTGCCGAGTGCGGAGGAGGCGGCAGAGCCGCCGGGGGAACCGTCTGAGCCGTCAAGGGAAGAGTCGGGGGTGCTCAAGGCCATGTTGTCCAGTTGCTTCCGGGCAGCCACGATGTTCTCGATGAAGCTGCCGGTGGAGGAAGCTCTGTGATTGGGAGCCATGTTGGGCGGTTCGTGATAATGATGATGGTGGTGGTAGATTCGGATTATGAGTCTGTGTAAAAGAGGCGAGCTCTGAATCTAGAAAAGCGGAGTGAAGAAGTAGAGAAAAGGGAAATAAGCAGGCAAAGCAAAGTCTTCCGGATCCGAAAGCTTTCAGCGAGGTAGAGAATGCTGAAATTGGATGCTGGGGCAGGAAATGGACTTAGAAATAGGCATCCCGTACGGGGGGATACCGGATTATATACTCCTGATATGAAAGCATCTTGACTTGATGCTGACGTCTCACTCCCCTCGACTCTCTTCGCTCGCTTTCTCGATTGTGCGTTTTCAAGTCTCCCCCCCGGTCCCCTGCGCTACATTGTCCAGCATGTGGACGTCTCCGCAAAAACCAGGCAAACGCGGGCCCTTGGTCGGTGCAGTGATACCGGTACCTTTGGGATGAGTTTCTTGAGTCGTGCATGGCCCGTGGATACCGTGGAGGCGAAGTAGGGTGAGAAGTTTTTTGGGACCAAGGCAGCGCTCGATCCACCAGCACACAAGGACCTTACCTGATGGTGGTATTTCTGATTCTTACAGGACAGGATAGAGACACACGGGCGGTCCGTCTTTGTCCACGGCAGAGTGTACTACGTACCGCGTGTAGACTGCTTGGACGGGCAGAGAAGGGAGGGTGGAAAGGAGAAGAATCGGCAACGTGGGCAATAGCGGGAGTGGGTTGGTGGTCCACAATCTCCATCTCACCGCCGTGGAGTCGTTCCCAGGATACCTCGAGCAGCAGCGTTGGCATACAGTACTCAACGTAGTCTGGGTAGTAGTGTAGATACATACGTATGTCTATGTACGTAGATGTCACCAAAATCAGCGAGTCACCCAGCGAGCCGCCAACAAGATGGCAGAACATGGTTCAAAAGGCCCCATCCGTCTCCATTTTGCCAACCGTCATGGTGGAGACTTGGATTTTTCGGGTTCCTTCGTTGCGGCTGCAAAAGGTTCCGCCGTCAAGAAAAGATGCAAGGTAAAAAAGAGGTGAAAGGGGCTTCGAAATGCCCGAAGTGACGATGATCTAGGGACCGATGCGGCAGCGATCGACCCTGTTTCTAAGGCGGCCTTGGCGAGGGAACACATGCAAGCTGCCGTCACGTCCCCATCGGACCCTGAACTTGGTGCGTCGCGTAAAGACTTTGGAGGCTCTCTCGCCCTGTGTTACCGTCCCTATCTCACATGCCTTCCCTCCCATCAGCAGCATCCCCAATAATATGCCCTGCAAGTCTCAAGCAGAGTTGACCAGACAGTAAAAGGATGGTCAGGGCATAGATACGGAGTCAAGAGATCTGATTGGGGCCAGGGAAGACGGGACAGAATAGGGACACACACCCCCCATCCGTCGTTTCGTCTTTTTCCCAAGGGCAGGCGCAACCAACCATATCCAGAATCTCCCTTTCCCCCCCCCCCCCATCGCCGTTGCTCCAGAGTCCAAAACCGTCAGCATCAGAGCATCTACACTAGAGCAGCGCCGCAGCCTACTCTGAGCCACTCGATAAATCTCATTGGTGTGGGCCTACGTGCTAGTACTCGCCAACTCTCTCTTATCGATGTGTGCCTGCGACCCGCCAGCGAGATATAGTACGGTACAGGGATGGTGCCCGCAGGGTGTCGCGATGGCAGTGCGGCGATCCGCAAAAAGCCGCGAGAATGCCTTTACACCATGAGGTAGGAGATGCTTTTAGATGCGTCAAGAATACTCTCAGTGTGGGAGCGTGCGCCCTGGTGTGGCCAGCAGGGTCCCACACTGAGGCGGGTCAACGTCCCCGGGGAGTCCGCAGTGACGTCAGGGCAGGAAGGCTCCGGGGTCATGGTAGAGCACGGCACAGAGGGGGTCCGAGCGAAGAGCAGTGACTGGCTCAGGGCATCGCTCAGTGGCTCCGCAAGACGGGCCGAAGGAACATCCGTACCCTTTGTGGCTTAGGTAAGAAACACATTGGCGGCAATCACCCGAGCTTCCAACGGCGTCGGGCCCGGAAACCCCCTCGGTTCCACGGAAACCTGACACCGGCCTTGCATGACTGTGCTTGTCTCACCACTATTAACTCACCCTGCTAACTAAGCAAGGCTTTGAAGAAAAAACAACCTGGCATTGAGACAAGCATGCCTGTCGCGGGCGACTTATTCGCACACACTCGGTTCATGGATCCATCCATCCATCCATCCTATCAGGGTACACTGGGCAACGACTGGTTTCCTGACTCGGCGAATGACGTGCCTGAATCTGTGCTCCATGTCATTCCGAGAAGAACCGCATCTCCAGCAGAACCACAGAAACCACAGGACAAGACCACAGAACCACACAACTCCAGACCATCCACACGAGCATCTTTTGTGGTCTGTCCCTCTTTATTATCCGGGGGTTTCATTTTTGTGCGCCGGCCCTCCGCGTTTCCTCACTGTGGGGTGCACTCAGTGCAATAGTTGTGTCCAGTAGATGCAGGAAAGGTTCATGATGATGCAAAGGACTTAATTGTATACATCCAACGTAACCTCCGCCTGACACTCGTCTACCTAGGCAGGCGAGGTGCGCAGTCGTACAGGCAAAGGCCTGCCATCCGGCGCGGGCCTCTGCTTTCCTTATCCTATCTCTGCCCTGCCCTTTTATTTTTGTGGCTGCACAACTACGCCATCGGCCAGCTCCGCCGAGCCGTATCCAGGAAGTAGACCGAACGAAAAACAGGCCCCAGCCTGGCGCTATTAATGTCGCGTCCCGCTGCCGCCTCGCGCGCTACTCGCCGGTCGCGCATTGTCATGCCGTCACCGTTGGCCGGGTCTGGGTTTGTACCTATCTGCACCCCCCTTCCCTTTTACCCATGTCGAACGCTGTCCCGCCTTGAACTTTTCTTTGGTTAGGGGAGAGGAAGGGATGCTTTTCGTCACCTATCACATGCTGCTGTACCTATCATTTTAGTCCTGTTCGTCCTGTACACTCGCTCGGCTCGGGCAGTGGCAGAAAACAAAAACCAACGATAATGGGAGACGTTGCAGGATGAAATTCAAGAGTTGCACGGGGGTGCCCATGGCCCTGTAACAATGGGCTAAGGGGTTGACGGAGGGGTTGATGGAGGGGGATGGCATCAACGGGCTGTCGTGACTGGGCAGAGTCTGAGCACGCAAGTGGGTTCGGAAAGACACCGCTCACTTACTACTATGTACTAATCAATCATACATTCCCTTATCCATGGAGATGCGTTTCATCCTTGATGATGGACAAGGCGCATTGGATCGGTAAACCGTCTTCGCATCTGGTGCGGTTTTATCCCTCATCCTCATTTATCACTCCTCATTTTACCTGTAACATTTTTCTCAGGCGGGATACCCCGACCACCACCCAAGGCATGCAAATACAAACAGTGAATTCCAGGCTAGCAGCGATTATTGAAGATTGACAAAAAGGCCGCCGTCAACCAACAGCTGTGCGCCCGTCACGTATCCGCTGAGGTATTCGCAGGCCAGGAAGACGGCTGGTCCGGCGAGGTCGGACGGCACACCAGTACGGCCGAGGGGAATGCGGCCTTCCGTATACGCACGCTTGGCATCATTTGCCAAGTCCTCCTCGTTGAGCTGTGTCTTGATGGTGCCGGGAAGCAACGCATTGCAGCGGATCTTGTACTTGCCCAGCGCGACGGCGGTGCTCTGCATCAGACTGAGGACACCGGCTTTGGTGGGAGTATAGTGGGTTTGCTGACCGCCGCCGACCAAGGCGGAAATGGACGAGATTCCAATAACACTACCGCCCGCGGGTGACTGCTGGCTCATCTGGCGAGCGGCGGCCTGGACAACATAGAAGGCGCCATCGAGGTTGGTACGGACCGTCTTGGTGAAGAGGTCCGGGGTAAGCTCGAGGAACTCGGCGAATGTGCAGATGCCGGCGTTGGAGACGCAAATGTCAAGACGGCCATTGCCCGAGTGCTCGACGGCGCGCGCAACCAGCCTGGCAGCTGTCTCGGGCTCGCGAACGTCGCCAATCTGGTCAGCCAGACGGCCAGCGTTGAGGTTCTCTTGCTTTGCGGCAGCAGCATCGACAATGAGAGCATCGAGGTGAATTTGGTCTTTCTCAAGGCCCAAGTGGTTCACAACAACGTTGGCCCCCTGCTTGATATATTCAAGGGCAATGGCTTTTCCGATACCCGTGGTTCCGCCCGTAATGATGGCAGTCTTGCCAGCGAGCAGGTTCGTCGGAGCCATCGTAGTAGTTCGACAAGGTCGGCGCGTCTAGTTCAGCGTCGGAGTTGAGGTTGAATTAACGTCGGGTGCGGGGGACTGTCTAGGGACGGCAAGGATGTCGCGAGTTTTGGTTGGGTAAGGCGAGGAGAAGGGAGGAGGCACGGAATTGATCGCAGGATAACGTAGCCTGTTCAGGACGGAGCTAGGGGATGGATGGTCGAAGCGAGCCAGGAATGATGAGAGGTGGGATCGACCAAAAACTCGAAGCGATTGGCGACTAGATCGTTCCTTTCGGGGTGTGCAGAGAGCTTCCTGTTGTTTCGTTTGCGCAGGCGCGAGGGGGCGATTGGCACAGCTTATTTGTAGTTGACGATGGGTTGGTGGTGGAGGGGAAGCAGGAGGGGTTAATGTGCAGCGAGGGCGGCTCAAGTGAGACCCGACGACCGAGCCAGGAAATCACGATGGAGTTTTTCACCCATCCGCATCGTGCCTTGGTGTACGGATTGCACACACACACACACACACACACACATATGAGGAAGGGTCCACAGGTTGCAACACCATTAAACACCCAAGCATCGTGCCTTCTGATCGTCGTGACTTTGGCAGACTGCTGTCTCAGGGAAGACACCGTTCCTGCCTGTTCCCTTGGTGCTATTCGAGCTTCAGGGTCCTTTATCCCGTTTCCTCCTTCCGTCAACACCTATCTCCTGACTCGCGTTGGGTAAGTGCAGCTCCATGTCTAACGACGTCCGGCACCGAGATACGTATTCCCCGCGTCTTCTCCATACTTTGCGCTTCGATTCCTGTCCCGCTCAGAACGACAAACGAACATATCTCTTTCCGAGTCCCAGTCTTCTAGCCATCGCGCGCACATGCTCTTACTCGACGAACAAGATATGAGAGCCTCAATGTCTCAAGCATTTAGCACACGCCCATGCACACTACGGGGGACGCGATCGAGGGTGCGCTGACAATACATTATCAAGTTCGGGGGGGTTCCAGATCCTCCAGTCTGCCTAGGTACTGGATCTGGGACTCGCGTGTTCCCACCGTCAACCCCACTCGTCACCCCGCGTCCTCGGTGTCAATTGTAGCGAGCCACCCCCACCAAGCACTTCACTCCGTCTGCCAATTGTTTTTGAATAATTCTTGCTCCCTTTCCCCCTCTCCCCCCCTACTGTTCCTGTGACGCAGGTTGGTGTGCCACAGGGTGATTATGACCGGATATTCCGATGTGTCATGCGTGGGTGACCAGACTACCTATAGTTTCAATGGCCGTTACAAACCCATTGTCACAAGCCAGACGCTGCCGCAACACCTTCGGGGAGACCTATCGTGCCAGTTGCAAAGGCCAATTCCACCTGCGCACCACTCACACTTGCCAATGACAACTGCCTGCACCGTTGTGTATCTGCTGAGATGTCACTACACGAGTAAATGCCCCTGGAGGCTTTGCTACCAAGGCAAGCTTCTACGTTTCCAAGGATACACATACATGGCTTCGAATGGCACCTTCGTCGTCGAACCCACGAGTAGAATTGTTTGTCATGTTCAAATCACTTGAACGGACTCATCGTGGCGAACATCCAGGCATGTTCGTAGACATCCAATGTCGTTACCTAGAACAATACGGAAATCTGGGCTACACGTACACAGTGCATGGCCGTGCCGGTTCACGTCCGCCCAGCGAATTGCGCCTTAAATCATGCTTAGCCAGCCGCCCGCCGCCATCCGTCCTCTTGGTCTATTGGCGTCCCTGTGTAACCGTTATGCCTTTTCTATTTCGAAGAAGTCGTGAGCTCTTGCACCTTGGCCGTTACGTCATGCACAATGCTGTTCGTTCCATTCGTCTCCGTCTCTGTCTCCTCCACCGACTTGAGTGGTCTCTCCTATACTTCTCGTCAGTACCATCCATAGGACGTTATTTCATTATGGCAGGGGTGCTTACGGGGCTAGCATTGAGCAGCGACTTGCCCGAGATGAGCTTCGACCTCACCGCCGGGTTGAGGGTAAGTCCGAAGCCTGGTTTGTCGAGGTCCGCCGTCGTGAGAAAACCCTTGGTGGGGATGGGCTCGTCGAGGAAGAGGTCGCCAAAGACAGGGAGCACGCTTTTACCGTCGGGCGAGTTGGCGAGGTACTCCTGGAAGGGCGTGTTGGGCTGCGAAATGACAAAGTGGTAACTGTACGGGCCACTGGCGTGCGGCACGACGGGGATGTCGTAGGCAGAAGCCATGGCGGACACCTTGAGCAGCTCCGTGAGACCACCGAGCCACATGACGTCCGGCTGGATGATGTCCAGATTGCGGCCCTCGATGAGCTTGCGGAAACCAAAACGGGAGTACTCGTGCTCGCCCGTTGTGAACTTGATCGTCGGGTGTGCACGTTTGATCTGTTCAAACCCATCCGTGTCATCGGGCGACAGACACTCCTCCCACCAGTTGATGTTGAGGTCTTCGCAGGCCTTGACGATCTCGATAGTGTACGGCACGTTGAGACTCATGTAGCAGTCGACCATAATAGGGAAGTCGGGACCGACGCTCTCGCGGTGCTTGCGCAGAAACTCGACATTCTTTTTGAGACCAACATGGCCGTCCTCCGGACAGTAGGGAAGAGGAACCTTGCCGCCCCAGAAGCCCATTTCCTTGGCCGCTGTAGGCTCGGGACCGGTGCAGTAGAAGTTCAGGCGCTCCTTGGTGGCACCACCAATCAGCCTGTATACGGGTTCGTTCCTCAGCTTGCCGAGCAAGTCCCAAATGGCCAGGTCGATGACGGAGATGACGGCTAGAGGGAGACCCTTCCGGCCGTAGAACATAGAGCCTCTGTACATCTGCTCGAACAACAAGTTGGTGTTGCGGGGATCAGCGCCGAGGAGAAAACGCTCGAAGTGTTGGTGGACAAGCCAGCAAGCCGGGGGACCTGCGTGCAATACAATCAGCCACATCTTCCTTTGGAACCATCATCTGTAGTGCGACTCGGAGCTACGTACCTCCAAAACCCGTGGCAATGCCGACAGTGCCGTCGGTCGCCTGAATCTCGACGAGGAACGAGCCGAGAACATTGATACCCCAGCTCGTTCTCGAGTTGCGGTACTGCTCCCATCGTGAACACGGAGTAGAGATGGGACTATCAATGAGCCTGTCCATCACATTTCTTAGCTCAGAATTTCCCTGCTGTCGGGACGGGCTCGCTGCAGAGACGAGGCAAGAACACGTACCAGTGACCGCCTTTGACGTTGTGGTAATCGCCGCCTGAGCCGACGCCGCCAATGACGTACGTCCGAATCTCCTTGATGGAGGGAAAAGATCTCACAGACGCCATTATGCCGGGGTGAGTCTCTCTCTCTTTTTCCCTGCGTGTGTGTGTATGTGTGTATATATATATATGTGTGTGTGTGTGTGTGTGTGTATGTGTGTGTGTGTGTCGGAGGAGGAGGTATCACGTGGGAGGATGAAGGGAGGGGAGGCTTCGGGTGACGATGAGAGCAAGTGAGGGGGAGGAATGGAAGGGGAATGGGATTCGTGTGAGTCTTTAAGAAAACCGGAAAGACTCGCCGTCGCCGGGAATTCCAAGACACACGAGGCTAGTCAGCAAGAGCCAAAAAAAAAAAAAAAAAAGGAAAAAAAAAAGCACCGAATCAGACGATAGCATATGATGAGGAGAAGTGCAGCTGGCAAGCCGACCGCTAAGAGTAGAACGAGCTTCTCGGGTCTGCGGGGGTATTAACGAGACGGAATTGCAGAGAGTCGACTCAGCTCGAGTGGTTTGCAGTGGGCATGAAGGTTTTGGGGTCGGTCTCAGATGCCCCGAGGGGCGGAAACTGTCAAGACGAGCATGTAACCTAGGAAGCCCAGCGAGCCGCGGGGGCATAGGCGAAAGGACCCCTCCTCCACATTCATACCCCTTGTGCCCCTATGCCGGGCATCGGAGAGCGAGGGCCATTGAGACTTGACCCTCTCTCATGTGCAATGCTTCAGATAACGTGATGAGGCAACCGCCACCGCCTTGAACCAACTGAGTACAGGTCCCAGAGCACCAGGCCATATCACGACCTCTCGGGCTAAGGTGCAAACAAGCGCTTGCCAATCGGACATTTCCTCGCGAAGACCAATCGCGGAGGGGTTAGCGGAGCGGGACCTGCACGCGGACGAATCTGTCTTGAACTGGGTTCCAAGCCTGGCTCACTGCGGGCATCAAGGCATGGAGGCGGCGAGAAGGCGAGGGAGGGTGTACGAGATGGCGCAGAACGATGGCGAATACATGATAATACCTAGATGTGGGTGATGGTTGGCGTTGGCGGCGGGCGAGCCTCACCCGTTCACCGAGCAAGCCCCGCCCAATTCATCGACATGCCGGAGGATGATCCTCGTTGCTCGGGACGGGAAAGGCCGCAGCAGGAAGATATGTATGGCGCTAACTGGCCAACCACGGTCGACTCGACACAGGTGCATGAGAGCACCAGCAAGGGACGTGGATGTGGGAGCACAGGCGGTATCGCGATAGCGGCTCCTTTGTATTGCCTTGGCGTATGGTTGCTTACATGTGTACTTGGGTGGCAGATGGTGTCGTGTCCTGGTAGTGCGCCCTCGGTCATGCTGCGTGGTAGAGGATGCAGTGACATCAACTCGGGCCAGTTTTGACCCAACAGTGTCACGATCCAGGCACGTCCGATCACGGGAGAAGAGGAGAACTCGGAGCAGAGGGACAATTGGGCCCGAGACCTGCCCCGGAATTTGTCTGGCGAGCCTGTGAGGTGCCTGAGAAAGCTCGGCAACGTCTCTCAGGCAATGCTATGTGGTCCAGGCATTCACTTCTGCCGCTTCTGCAAGGCATCCTACCCCACCTCCGGGCCATCCATGACCGGACTCCACACACGGTACTCCGCATTCTTGGTGGACCTAGAAAAGATACAGGTATGTATGTAGGTAGGGGAGGTAAGGTAGGTAGGGACGGAGGCGGATGGCTCTCCACCGCACTAAACGCACCTCATGGTGAGGCACGGAATAGTGGGACGACCCAAAACACTGCAACCACCCGGGCGTTGCTATTACGATGCTGATCGGGAGTCGTCCTTGTCGGGCCCCGGCCACCGGGCACGCCCACGGTTCATGTGGTCCATCACGGCCCACAAGAAATCCAGCTACCTAGGTAGGTAGTGTACCTCAGCTTCCCCGGATTTCTGCAAAAAAGCCCAGTGTCATGGAGGTGATGTGGTTTGATGTGCCCTGCCGTTGACAGCAGGTCGGATGCCATCTTATCCTTCCTTGCTAGTGTTTCCAGGTTTGTGGCCGTGGGCGTGAAACTCGTTCGCTGTCACAGCGAACGACACCATGTCATGATGAGATATTTTGGCGTGGTGATCATGGCGCTGTCGTGGATCGTCGACTAACCACTCTAGGTACACTGATGAGGGCCGAGTGTACATTTGATCTGGAGAGAGCAAAGTCGTCGGAGTTCTGTCCTGCTGTTGCAGCTCGTGTAGAAGCACCGATGCTTATAGCGCAAGAGACGACACAGTGGCCACACAGACTTTGCATTTGTGGGGGGCAGATGGACTGATCCGCGTACTGTTCCGATGCGACATTAGCCACTGCATCTTTCACAGCTCAACAAGCATTTTAATTCCAAGCAGTTCAATACCATTAACAATATCAAGCAGCTTTGGGAAGGTCAAGTCTGTCCTCAATCGCCCACAGCCAGCGGAATCCTGGACCGGATAAGCATGGCTTTGGGCTGGGCAACTGATAGGTCGGCAGATTTTTCCTGAAGCGTCCCAAGGGTTTGTCGACGCAGCAGCGCGCCAGCAAGCAAGCAACATCGGGCGGCAGGCCATACTTGGCCTAAAGCAGACATCAAGGGGGGTTCCTCCTTGGCCACCATCTCCAAAGTGGCAGCCACCTCCACACTCACGTTTGTGACGATCTGAGTGGCTGTCGCGTGACCATGTGTTCCACAATTTTATAACACGACCGTGTGATTGGCCCCGAAATACCTACCTAAGATACATAGTACATACACACGTACCTCGGGTGATTCTCTCCCAGCGCTTCTCCGCATTCTCCATTCCCCCCATTTTCCTCTCCTCTCCTCTGCTCTCTCCTCGTGCGGGCAGCGGCCAAGGCGGGCTTGTGCTTCCTTTATTCTTCTTCCCCACACAATCCATTTCGATCCCGGCCGCCCCCAACCGAGCGACACCAGGCAATCCGAAAAGACTTGCTTGCTGCTTCAGTCACTCCTAACGCCGCGCAACCAATACCACCACCGCCTTGGCCGTACCCAGTCTTGGTCTCGCCGACAATTCCGAGCCTTCTGCCATTGTCACGAGACAACCTCACGCTACACGCTCGTGTCCCATGGAATCGGACACATCAAAGTGTGGCAGAGAACCCAACTTTTCTGGCTCGCTCGGTACCCGCAAACGTCGTCTCTTCTTACCCTGGCTTGCTCAGGTGGTCGGGATTGCTTCCCTCAATACTCTTGCAGGTTGAATTGCCCAGAGGAACCACCCTTCTAGTATACCTGGTATTTCGCAAGCTGCCGAGGCCTGTTGACGCGGCGCGCTCACCAATGAGAAGAGAGCATAGCCGTGCTGTCTCTTCTGCCCTGAACACCATCTTCTTTCAAGCTTCACGACTTGGTTGCGACCCTCCTCCCATCTTTATACGAACCCATACCTGGACCCGACCACATCCAGGCACGTACTGGACAGGCATCATTGGGCACACAGCCAGTTGCAATTCGGCTCGACGCGATTCGACCTCGATCCAGCCCGCCTCGCCATCCTCCCCTCCCCGGCCCCCGATCGTCTCATCCAATCCCAGGCTCGCGTGTTCTCTCTCTCCACCTCCGCTTCCTCCTCTTTTTCCCCTTCCCCCGAATCCCCCCGCTCTCTACCTTGTCACCCTTCTTTCTCTTTGTCCCCCTCCGTGGCACGTGTGGGACAGAAAAACAAAAATACCCCGAGCCTCATCTCACTCGCCCCCAGCCTCTTGTGCCCTTTTCCCCCCTCTGCTCAACATTACCCCGAGGTTCCCAAGCTTCTCCCGAATCCGCGCGTTGGCATCTCACACGAACGCCTGCAACTCCAGCGCAATCGCTCTCCTTGCGCGCGCGCTGTCCATCCCTCTCGCATTGCGCCCCTCTGCGTCACACTCGCTCCCTGGACAAATCTTCTCGGGGCTGATTTACCCTTTGCCCGCCATCGCCCGGAGACTGCCACACCGAGGATGCAGCACAACGGCCATTCCCTCAGCAGCCGGTCACCGCCCGCAGCTAACACCAAGTCTATCCAGCAGCAGATCCAAATTCAAAACCATGAACAGAACCAGACTCATAGTCAGAATGACCAGGACTCTGACGACGGCAACCAGCTGCATAGCGCCGATGAGAACGACCTTGACCAGGACGATCAGGATGTCACCCGTCTTGGGAAACGCAAGAGACCCATATCTGTTTCGTATGTCGTTCGGTTCCCTAGTCTAGTACAGTCCAATCCACTTCACTCAACCCTACAACTTCTTCGCGTCTCACTCGACTTAACCCCGATTGTTTGGATACCTGAGCATCTATCACCCCCCCACACCTCGCTGCTTCTTTCTTACCTGCTTTCTTGTTTCTGATATGACCCCCGGTGCTTCATCTTTTGCTTCCCCATGTCACCTTCTCCCGAGCCTGTGCCTTCCGAACAGAATCCCGAAGCTAACAATCCAATCCCAAGATGCGAGTTGTGCAAGCAGAGAAAGGTACCGTCGCCCTCAGTGTTCATTTCCGTCCTTTTCCCCCTCCATTCCCCCCTCGCTCGTATTCTTTTTGTTGAGTATTTTTTCCTTCCCCCCTTCGACCTTGCATCTCTGTCTCTACCCGTTCAATCTTCCATCGTCGGTTACTTATCATTATTTCTGGTACTCATCTTTTACCCCCAACTCGCTTTCTCTCTACAACCAATCTTGTCCTCAAAGCCCCTTGTCTCTTAGTTACATGTGCAAAAGCTGTGGCTAATTTGCTGCCACTCTCAGGTAAAATGTGACCGAGGTCAGCCCTCTTGCGGTTGGTGTAGTCGCAATGGTGCACTGTGCGAGTACAAGGAGCGCAAGAAGCCCGGTCTCCGCGCTGGCTATGGACGCGAGCTGGAGCAGCGTTTGGACAAACTCGAGGAGATCCTCAGAGCCCATGCAGAGATTCTTCAGGCCACTTTAACCTCCAACCAACACCACGGCACAGCACCAAGCATACGGAATAGCAACCCCAGTCTGCCAAGTGACCACGGCACACCGCGGGAAGCCAATGCCCTGTTTAGGCCGTCCGAGTCGATCCGGACCCCTCAGGCTGAGACGGCTCTATTCCTTCAGAAGCCGTCTTCTTATCCGCCAACTACTCAGTCTATGGAGTTTGGGATGCCACCTCCAACTCCTTCTATGCATGACTTCCAAGGGCAGATGCCCATGACCAGCATGCCCGCACCGGCTAGCCACGTCTCTGCCATGTCGCACCCTAGCAGCGCGGCTCAGGAGTACTATGGGACGAACCAAACACAACTTCATTCTCCGGACCTTGCCATGGCGCCGAGCCAGGTCTCGACAACGCCTGAGCAGGAGCTGCCGCCTTATGATCTGCTCTATGCCCTGGTCGATCTGTACTTCAAGCACATCAACACTTGGTGTCCTATTCTTCACAGGAAAACAACACTGGACTCTTTGTTTGGGCCTTCGACTTTGGAGGAAAGCGATCGTATTCTCCTCCACGCTATCGTGGCCACAACGCTGCGGTATTCGACTGATTCAAGACTTACCGAAGAGAGCAGGCAACATTATCACTCCATCTCCAAGCAAAGAGTCTTGCTCTTCGGCATGGAAAACTCTTCAGTCAAAGCCTTGCAAGCCTTGGTAATTCTTGCTCTCGACCTGGTTGGCAACAGCAATGGCCCTCCTGGTTGGAACATCATGGCCTTGATTACGAGATCGGTTGTGCAGCTTGGGTTGGCCGTGGAGAGCACGTCTTTCTCGGTCTCGCCAAACTTCACATCTATTTATACCCTCAGGGCCATGATTCTGCCAGAACCTAAAGACTTCATCGAGGAAGAATCCAGACGGCGGCTTTTCTGGATGATATATCTCCTGGATCGGTACGCCACGCTGGCCACTGCCTTCGAATTCGCGCTGGATGACAAGGAGATCGACAGGACTCTACCATGTCGAGATGATCTGTGGATAAAGAATCAAAAGGTCGAGACACGGTGGTTCCGAACCCATGACCACCCGGAGGACACGAATCCAGAGTACGACATTAATAAGCCAGAGAACCTAGGAGCTTTCTCGTACTACATAGAGATCCTAGCGATACTGTCCAAGATCCACAAGTTTCTGAAGCAACCCGTTGACATCAGCGCTTTGAGCGACGTGGAGCAGTGGCAGATGCGGTACAAGGAGCTGGACAACATGCTTACTTCATGGAAGTTCGGTCTTCCCGGTGAATACGGCAATATGGCCAAGCTATTTCAGCCCGGAAACAAGACGCTGAACTGCGGATGGGTGATGCTGCATGCCACCTATCACACTGCGGTGATACGGCTGCACTCCTCGGCTGCATATCCCACCACTCGGTCACCAATTTTCACTCCTTCATACAGTGCTTCGCAGCGTTGTCATGGTGCGGTCGAAAATATCGCGGCTCTGGGCGAGTTCGTCGTCAATAACGGGCTTTTGGCAAAGCTCGGCCCGCCTTTCGCCTTCACTCTATGGGTTGCCTCGCGTTTACTGCTCGTCCACGGCTCTACCGTAGAGCATAAGCTATCCCCCCAGATCCGGTTCTTCGTGGAGACATTGCGAGAAATGGGGCGCTACTGGCCGGTGGCAGCGCGCTACTGCCTTCTTCTGCAACGTGTCCTCGATGAACACCGCGATAGTGAGCGGCAAGGCGATGGTGTCACTCCCAGTTCGGTCAAGATACTGGCTGACATGCGGCGCACGGCGTTTGACCTCGATTTTCTCATTTCTCGACAACCACGTGCGAATGGTATGCCTAACCATAGCCGTCTACCAAGCGTTACGCCAGCGAGGACGCCAGCACCAAATGAGCTTGAGTATCTGGACGTCTTTGATTTCTTCAACGTGCCACGGTTGCCAGTAGGCAATGAGAACATCGTCGGCATCCAGCACGGCATGAGTAACGCTAATGGGCAGAACGGAGCTCCGTCTGGGATGGACGGTAGCAGTGAAAATGGTAGCACAAATGCCCCAGCTCCGCAAGGCAACGAGTTCAACATTACAAACTTCATGGTCGACGCAAATAGCGATTGGCTATTTAAGCAGGAGGGTGCCAAGTTCCTCTCGTAAGCCACAATTTATGGCGAGGTACAGTTAGGTGTTTCCCAGCGGCAGCCAGGAATTGTGTTGGCAGGCGTGCTGCTTCCTAAGGTTGCATTGGCAACGTATAATGCATGAACCAAGTAATGTTTCAATGTCTTTCCTGTTCGGTCCGGAGTCATCCTATCAGGGACCGTCTAGCTCCCCGGGGCACTCTTGTAGCGTTTGCTTTGTATGGTCATGACGGACTTTGTGTCGAGCAGATATGAGTGAGGAAGCCCTGGTCAAGCAAAGGGGGGGATGTGAATAGTTTTTGTTTTTCCCTGTCTGAACAACCCCAAAATGGAAGGAAAGGGGCTCTCATGGTAGCTTTGGAAGAAACCAAAATAAAAAAATGGCGGGGGGTGTTGCAGAACCAGTGGTGTATCAGCTTCGCGGGCCTAATTATGTCCTGTCATCGTCTGTGGCTAGCCTTTGTCAGGTGTAGTTGTAACAGCCTCGTCGAAACTCGTCTGGGACTTTGTCGTTCTGTCTGATCAGGAAACTGAGCAACAGTTGTGTAATGTTGCACACGGTGGAGGCAACACGATATCATGCATGAATCTTGTAGACGCTTTAGTGAAAAGTTGGTTATTTCAATACCAAGGAGACAGGCCAGAAAAACCAAGTTCCCTCGAGGAATCAGCACAGCACAACCTCTGTATCGATATCCAGCAAGGTTGCGAGATCTATGGCGAAGAGCGATGGCAAACGTTTGAGTCGCCAAGATTGACACGAAGAGAGTTGGGTGTAAGCAAACAAGGACAGCATTTGGTCCAGTCCCGGTGCTTAACGCTTCCACCTTTGCGATGTGGGTTGAAACGTTGACATGCATAAGATGAAGGGTATATAAATTCATTATACGAAGAGCCGCCAGGCCACTTATCTCAATGGTCTCGTGCCTGCTCTCCACTCGATCGGAACGATGGAGGTCCCATAATGCAAGGGTGACGAACAGTCCCAGCGCACCAACGCCCGATCATGACGCAAATCAAAACGCCCCAAGCGATATCATTTCATGTACTTCCTTCCACTCAACCGCAGCATACACTCGGCTCCTCAATGCCGGAAATATTGGGACTTGATGCCGTGGGAGCTTCCAAGACGACACGGACCACAAGCCAGTCACACAGGAACTTGCCGAGGCCAGCACCGATAATGATGGAGATGATGAGGTATCCGTTGTAGTACATAGCCAACAGCATTACAATGTAGGCGAGACCGAAGGTGGCGGCATGGATTAGGGATCGGATGAGCTGCTGCAACGGGGATGCGCGGAAGACAAGAGTTTGTGGCACCGCGACAGCCGGGGGCTCGCAGCAATTGGTCTCCTTAGGTATGCGAGCCTGGAGCTCGGCGGCGCGAGCTTGGAACTGGCGCTGGATCAGAGCATCGTACTCTTTGCCGAGGCGGCGGAAGACCTCGAGGAAAACGGTGAGCAGGCTGACGCCGATGCAGCTGGCGGCGAACATGCCGGCGTTCTTGATTTGCCATGATTCGGAGAGGAAACCTGAAAGCGACGATCAGCATGGGTTATTTTACAGGTCATGTAGGCCCCGGGACTCTGCAACAATCGGCGACAGCGTTTTCCGTTATACGTACAAGCATCAATGGTATACCAGTTCCACAACATCTAACGGCATGTTAGCAGGCTATCCCAACATGATATACAGGCAATGATGGGAGAGAGTGACATACCGACATCTTGCAGTCGGTCGTGGAACTACTCATTGAGCCATGATCCATGATGGGCTGGTTGGATATCGAAGATACTCAAATCCAAGGTGAGGTGTCACGTCGATCCGTCAGAGAGACGATACGCCGAAAGAAGCTCTTCGCAATGGGGGATGGAATCGGCTAGAGCGCAGCAATTCGAAGAGGTATCGGAATTAAATCAAGGTGTTGCAAAGTGGGTGTATTGGAGCGCCGCAGAATCGCCAGATTCGAGAGTTACGTGAGGTACGAGGACCGTGATTGAGTGCGACTGTGGTGGTTGTGGAGTGTCGCGGGTTGAAGTGAGGTTAGATCGAGTTGATATCTGCCGAGGAAGACCAGAAAAATGACAGTCGGAGGGAGACGTGACATGCGGCGGCGTAAGGGTCGCCGGGCCTAGTTTGCTTGATATCTATGCAGGAATGGCTGAACCACCCTGGTCTGGGTGCTGGGGCAGCAAGTGAGGAGAGGGGAGGAGAGGGAATCAGGAGCCCCGCAGCATCAGCACGGACGACATCGGCAGTAGTTGCAACGGCGACAGAAAGAGGGAGAATTGGGATTGAGTTCAGTTCTGTTTTAGCGCAAGGGCCAAGGAAGCGGTTGACAGATCCTAGTCCAATTGAATGGTGGTGCCGCGCAAGTTTCAAGAGTGGCAAGATGGAGAGCATGAGCATGGGCAAGGGCTGTTGAATGGGTGAAGCTTCAACGAGAAGGGAAGAGAGAGTTGCGAGAGTAAAGAGGCTACCACTCGGGGCCTGACGATAGAGAGAGAGAGGCAAAAGGGTAGGGTGCCATTGACTTTGACATTGGATGATTGGGCATTGGACGACGGGACGCCAAGTGACACAAGTTGCCACTATGGCCGGTGCTGTGAGCACGATACGCGCAAGGGACCCTCTATCTTGCTCACGCTAACCTGGGGTTGGACTCGAGTTGGACATAGGGGTGGCTGAGGATGCTGAATCGAGTTGGTTCGCCGATAGCATTGGCGGTGTCTGCTGAGGGAAATCACGACTCACGATACTTGCACTGGTTTGCCGATATCTCGGCCGTCTTAGCGTATGTAATAACTTGCGCATCTGCCAAGTGATCCGAAGCCACACGTGTTGCGGTTTGCCAAGAATCGCATCTCTTTCGAGCTCCTGCTAATTACCTAGTACGGTGGGATTTCTAATTGATGCGTAACTTCTCTAAGGTAGGGCAGAAACTGGAGTGGGCCCATCGCCCGCCACTGAAACCAAAGCGGATTGAAGATGGCCCCCACATCTTTCAGGTCTGCTGGGGCGAATGGCCACTCAGCACTGGGGGGGACTTGCACGCTGAGCAGAGCTTGTTTGCTCGTTTAAACAGTTATATCAGCCCCCGACTTGGAGATGGAAGGAGAAAAGGGAAGGGCCTTGACGGCCCCAAGAGCCGCAACGCTCGTGCCACCCCGGGTCCGCTCCCCACATGGTCCCCGTTTCCGCGACTGGCCCCGATCGGGCCCCGCTTTCCGGCAGAAACTTGCTCAAAGGTGCTCAACTTGCCCATTCGGGTGCCTCTCGCTCGTGTCACTTACTCACTAGCTCGCTCAGAGCGTCTCACTCGTTGTCTCTCTGCCCAAACCTCCAAGCCCATTGCCCAATCGCAGCCCCTTGGATTTTACATTCTTTTCCTGTTCCCTCATCGCTCTTGATTCCACATATGATATGTACTACTCGTTTGCCTTGGCCCACTCCCAGCTAGATTCAAGACTCAGACCCATAACCCTTCTTCCAATTCAAATGCCATACTGAGCCCAGATGTGCTCTAGGCATTTCCCGCTGGACTTGGCTCCGGCCTGGCTCGTCATGGCTCGGCCATTCCTAATGACACACAAACTTGCTCAAGAAGAAACGCGACAAGTGGGTAGCTAACATGGATAAGATGCCCACTCGCGCACCATCACGAGTGAACGTGCCAATGAATTCGTGTAAACGTGTCTAGTGCGGTCCTCCCGGTTCCTCGTCCGATCCCAAACATCGCGGAGCCGCCCCTCCAATCCCACCCGACTCGGAAACATACCAAGGCCCCTACATTAACTAGCCACCCACCGGAAACTCCCAAACACGACCACGGCTCGCATGGCGTCCCGGAAACCTTCTCAAATCCAGCCTCGTCCCGTTTTTCTCATGCAAAGGATGCAACGATACCACATTGTCGGTGCCACCCGTCTGTTTAGCCTTAAGAGTCTCCGCGTCGCCGGCCGCCGCCTCTTTTCGACCATTGCCATCTCATCCCGTCCCTCTCAGCTCATATCATCCCGCTGGCTGTCAATATCTTTTTTATCTCTCCTGCCAGCCACACACATTTCTACAGTGTCCTCCAGCTTCTTTTGGACAACATCGTACGCCAGCTGGGACGCAGTAAACTTGACGACCACTTGGGCCACAGATGCCAGCTTGTAAGACTTCTTGACAGTCTGTTGTCATATCCCTTCGGACGACGAATTCATCGAAGAAGACGGTGCTGGGTGCTATTATATTTACGTCTTCTGCACGTTGTCCTACCTGTCATCCCCCTCTTCCTGCGATTACCAGTAAGGCTGGTTACTTGACGACGCCCGTCATCCAGCGACATGGACTTTCATCTCAAGAGCCAGCTGGCGGCTCGTCATATTCAGAACATAAGCGAGGCCGCCTCGATAGAACCCCATTGGGGCTACGTAGACCGAGCGATCCCCTGCACGAATGATGCAGGGTCCTGTGCCTACCTCGACGTCGTTTACAACTCCCACGATATCGGCATGTTGTACGTTGGCATTCTATGGGCTACCATTGGAGGTATCTTATTGGTATGGGCCGTAGGTCGACGGGCGCTACCAGGGCTCTCCGAGGAAGACGTACTCCGCGCCGCTCTTCTCGAGGACACTCGCGCAAGTAAGGGCTTCTTCAACCGCCTGCGCCAGACAATCTCGACCGTCACGAACCGATACCTGCTTCCTGACTGCATCCGTCCCATCTTCGGCCGAACCACCCGCCTCCAGGTCCTGATTCTCACCGTCTTGGCGGGATACCTCCTCATCTTCTCGTTTGTTGGCATCGTGTACAACACCTGGATCACGCCAGTCAAGAAGATGCCTGGCGTATACAACACGAGAGTCAGTCTTGGTCCTTGGTCGGACCGTGTCGGAGTCCTTGCCTACGCCCTCACGCCCCTGTCCGTCCTCTTCTCCACCCGGGAGTCTATCCTGTCGCTTCTCACCGGGGTCCCGTACCAGAACTTTAACTTCCTTCACCGTTGGGTTGGATACATCATCGTCGTCCAGTCTGTTCTGCACACCATTGGTTGGCTGGTCATCGAGGTCCGCCTGTATCAGCCTCAGCCCACTGTTGCCGAGGAGTGGATTTCCCAGCTCTACATGATCTGGGGTTGCATCGCCTTGTTCTTCCTCATGGCGCTTTACGTCCTCAGTTTGCCCCCCGTCATCCGGTTGACCGGTTACGAGTTCTTCCGCAAGTCCCATTACGTCCTTGCTATGTTATACGTTGGCGCCTGCATTGGCCATTGGAAGAACCTGGAGTGCTTCATGATCCCAGCTCTTGTCATTTGGTTCTTGGATCGTGCTGCCCGCGCTGTCAGGACCGCCTTGATGCATCACAACTTCATCGAAGGCAGGGGCATGGGTTTCTCGGCCGCGCAGGCTGCCATGACCGTCTTTTCGGATTCCGAAAATGGCGACGTGGTCCGTCTGGACTTTTCTCACCCCCATGATGCGTGGAACATTGGCCAGCACTTCTACTTGTGCTTCACTGAGAGCAGCATCTGGCAGTCACACCCCTTTACTCCATTGAACGCCCCGGTTACGGTGAATGGCAGAACGAAGCACTCCTACATCTTCCGTGCCAAAGGCGGCGAGACCAAGAAGGTTGCCGAGATCGCAGCCCGCAAGTTGGCAGCCGCCTCGGGAGGAAAAGGCGAAGCAGCACCCACAACCTCGGTCATCTTAACAGGACCATACGGTGATCCAATTCTTCGCAACATCACATCGGATGTCAATATCCTCTGTGTCGCAGGTGGAACCGGTGTCACATATGTTCTTCCCACCTTGATGACCTTGAAGAAGCACTCTGTATCTTCACGGAAGCTTGAGCTTGTCTGGGTCGTGCGTCACATGAAGGACGTTGAATGGATCAAGCCTGAGTTAGATGCTTTGGATGCCGAGGTAGGACCCAAAGTCATCGTACACATCTTCGCAACACGCGATGGCAGCAACAGTGTTTCCGCATCAGGGGAATCTAACAAGTTGTCCGAGTCCGAGTCGACGTCCGATGCTGGCAGAGGCTCTGGAGAAAAGCAAGTGCAGGTTTCGACCAGATCAATGGGCGAGGTGACCTCTAGCGATGCCCCTCGGCACCCCGATATGTCCACAGTTGTGCGGCAGTTTGTGGATTCAACCGTCTCAGGAAGGACGGCAGTGTTCGCCAGTGGCCCTGGAGGGTTAATGTCCGATATTCGTGTTGCTGTGGCGCACTGCAACTCGGCGAGCAAGGTATGGCAAGGAGAGGAGCGCTATAATGTGTCTCTTATCCATGATGAGCGTATGGAGCGATGATGAGAAAAGAGCGTCCTGATTTCTGTTGTTCGTATTTTTCTAGATACCATATTTAACCTTAGCGAGACAATATACCCTGCTTCTTAGCCCTTTTACTATCAATATTTTTAGCAACAATCTTTAATAACGTACATGCATAGTGAGGAGGCTACTCTTACTTACTCTCTTTGCATTTATATAAGTTAATTAGGGCCTATGGCCTTGTATCGTGTTTATGGAACTTTTATTGTCATTGATTCTCATTTCGGCCTGGCGCCGTAGCAGCTAATGGCCTTCCATTACATGACTACAGAAGACACTCCGACTTCCGACTCGTCCGCCCCGCCAGCCGCCTCCGAAATTGACGTCGACCGTGACGTCCCCCGGGCCGAGACGCCGCCGTCAAGCAACCAACCCGCCGATCCGGTTCAAATACTGCCATCCTGCTGCCGCTAATAAAAGCTCTAAGCATTAGTAGCACCTTTACGCTATTTGCTTATTTTCATTAGCTTCTTATAAGATATAGCCTTACATTTTTTTATTCCTTTTATAACCTAAATAATAATATTTATAACGTCTTAAAAATATATTATATTGTTAAGGCTTGTAATAATAATTAGCTTAACGTATCTGTATAGCGAGTTACTACTTATAGCGAGTTGTTACCTTTCCTTTATTCTTTTACCTTTTATATAAGTCAATTTAGCTATAACGTATGAAATTAATTAAAACTACTTATTGCCCTTTTCCTTATTACTATCCTAAACTACTTTATATATTTATGTATTATATCTAGGCTTTCTGTAATTGCTATATTGTTATACGTATAGTTTAGTACTTTTTATATAACCCTCTTTCTAGGGGTTATTTTTTCTTTTAGTATTAATATTATCTTTTTCTACTTATAGTACTTTTGTTTTAGTAGTATTAAGTGATTTTCTAAGATATAGTTAAGTCTTTTTAGCTTTTTAGTATTTATTTAATATTTTTATTACTATATAATACTTTTTTTTTTAGCTTTAATAAAAATAAACTTATATATTAACTTATTAATACTTTTAGCTTAAAAGTTAATAATTTTATATATTATTATTAATAAGCTACTTTAATACTATTAGATTTTTTTTTTAAAAGAACTAGTACTTTATATACTATTTAGTACTATAATTAGTGTTTTAAGGTCTTAAGAGTCTTAGCTATTTAGTTATAAGCTAAATAGTTTTAATGTTTTTAGCTTAAAGTCTAAGTAAAAAATAACTACTTTAAGGTTAAAAGGTATAAGGTTTATTTATTAAAAATTAGTTTATATATTATTTTTATTTATTAAAATAAAAAATATTACTTTAAAGGCAAAAAAAAAGTTATTTTTTATAATATATAAAATTTAAATTTATATTATTTTTTGAATTTTATTATTATATAAGTACTTTAATAGGCTAAAGTATTTAATATTAAGAGGCTAAAGCTTATATAATAAATAAAAAGGTATATAAAAAGTAATAATATTTTATTTTTTATAGTATTTATTAAAGTTAATTAATTTATAGCTATTATAGCTATTAAGGATTAAGAGCTAATAAGAACCTTTTATATAAGTCCTTATATATTAATTAAAGTATTTTAGTTAATTTAAGTTAATATTATTTATTATTTATTTATTTTTATTTAAATAAATATATTATATAGCTAAGAATTAGTTATTAGTATATTAAAAAAAGAAGTAATATTTACTTTTTATAATAATATATAAAGGTAATACTTAGCTATTTATATATATACTTTAAATAATAGAAACTATTTTTAATTATTAAGCTACTTTATATAAGGTCTTTTTTTATAGTTAACGTATATACTAGAAAGGGACAGGGTTTCGCGTTTTTGTTTTTCCTTTTATCAGCCTGCAGACATAATCACAGGCCTGATCAGACGTGACTAAGCAGGACCTTTCTAAGTACAAAAGGGGACTCTAGTCAGATACTATCACAGAGAGAAGGCATCAGTATCTAATCACTAAGCAGACAGACAAGCTTGACATCTTTAGACAGGTACTTAGACAGACACAAACAAATTCATTACTTTAATACCTAAATAAGACGTGTAATAAGTGACTGTTGCTTTGTTTCCTTAGGCCTAACTAGACCTCTAAGGTCTAGGAGGGTATCCTCCTCCTCCAGAGATCACGACACACACATGCGTACCACTTAGCAACAAGGGCAAATCTAAACAGACTACAAAACGTGAAGGATACACTTTTCTAGTTTGCTCATAGCCCTGATCAGGCCAAGGAGGACCTGAAAAGAGTAGTATCTCACGGTCTAGGCGTTGGGGTAGTCACTTGGGGTAATCGGTCACTCCAGGTGCACTCGTGACGATACTGGGACCTTGGTGTTTGGTGTGGTTTGTGTGTCAACTGCCCACTTGCTGGCTTCCTTTATCCCACGCAGTTTCAATATATAGCAAGTAGCCTATCATAGCAAGTAACCTACTTCCTCCTTTCTCCTTAAACTTTAACTTTATATTAATATTCTTTTATATATAATAATAAGTTCTTTTTTAAATAAAAGTTATATTATTTTTATAATTAAAGCTATTAAAAAAGACCTAAAACTATTTATATAAAAAATAACCTTTATCTATAATATCTTAAGAATAATACTTTAATATTAATATACTAAATAATTATTATACTATAAGACTTATATAAAATTAATAAAAATAACTAAGTTAAAAAAAATAATAATTCTTAAATAAGTTATTAACTTAATTAATTAAAGATTTTTACTATAACTTAATAATATATAAAATATAATTAATTACTTTTTTAATAAACATAATATAATATATATTAGACCTTAATAAGTAAAGAACTTTATATAATATTAACTATAACTAAAGATATATTTTTAATATAAAATTAACTATTAAAGAGTATTAACTAAGAATCTTATAATTATATAAGCTTAATTTATATTTATATAAAATATAATTATAAAATATAAAATTTATAATAATAATATTTATAGTTAATTTTAATAAAATAAGCTTTTTAATAAAAATACTATTATATATAAAAGTTATTATAACCTTTAATTACTATAAAAGGCCTTATATAAAAAAGCCTAGTAATTATAAATAGGTTTCTATTATTTAAGGTATATATATAAATAGCTAAGTATTACCTTTATATATTATTATTAAAAGTAAATATTACTTTTTTTATAGTATACTAATAGCTAATTTTTATTTTAATAATATATTTATTTTAGTAAAAATAAATAAACTATAAATAAGATTAGCTTTAATTAACTATAATATTTTAAAAAATATATAAAGTCTTATATAAAAAGTATTAAGTAGCTCTTAATTCTTAATAGCTATAATAACTATAAGTTTACTAAGTTTAATAATTACTATAAGAAATATAATATTATTACTTTTTATATATTTTCTTATTTATTATATAAGCTTTAGCCTTTTAATATTAGCTATTTTAGTTTATTAAAAGCGTTATATAATAAAGAAATTAAAAAAATAATATAAATATAGATTAACATATATACATAGTGAGTTACCTATTATAGTAAGTCACCTACTTCCCTTTTCTTTTACACCTTTTCTTTTCCTTTTAGCTTTACTTTATATATAATAATAAGTTTTACTTTAAATAAAAGCTATATTCTTTTTATACTCTAAGCTATTAAAAAAGACCTAAAATTATCTATATAAAAGGCTATTTTTATTTATAATATCTTAAGAATAATACTCTATAATTAATATATTAAACAACTACTATAATAAAAAACATAATTAAAATTAATAAAAATAACTAAGCTAAAGAAAATAGTAATTCTTAAATAAGTTATTAACTTAATTAATTAAGGATTTTTACTATAACTTAATAATATATAAGATATAGCTAATTACTTTTTTAATAAATATAATATAATATATATTAGACCTTAATAAGTAAAGAACTTTATATAATATTAATTATAACTAAAGATATATTTTTAATATAAAATTAACTATTAAAGGGTATTAGCTAAGGATCCTATAATTATATAGGCCTAGTTTACTTTTATATAAAATATAGTTATAAAATATAGAATTTATAATAATAATATCTATAATTTTAATAAAATAGGCTTTTTAATAAAAATACTATTATATATAAAGGTTATTATAACTTTTAATTATAAAAAAAGGCCTTTTATAAAATAGCTTAGTAATTATAAATAAGTTTTTATTATTTAAGGCGTATATATAAATAGCTATATATTACTTTTATATATTATTATTAAAAATAAATATTACTTTTTTTTTTAGTATACTAATAACTAATTTTTACTTTAATAGTATATTTACTTTAATAAAAATAAATAAACTATAAATAAGATTAAGTTAGATTAGTTATAGTATTTTAAAAAGTATATAAAGTCTTATATAAAGGGTATTAAGTAGCTTTTAATCTTTAATAGCTATAATAGTTATAAGTTTATTAAGTTTAATAATTACTATAAGAAATATAATATTATTACTTTTTATATATTTATTTATTTATTATATAAGCTTTAGCTTCTTAATATTAGTTATTTTAGTCTATTAAAAGCATTATATAATAAAAAAATTAAAGAAATAATATAAATATAAATTATATATATTACTAAAAATAACATTTTTTTACTTTTAAAGTAGCTTTTTTTACTTTAATAAGTAAAAAAAACATATAAGCTAGTTTTAGATAAGCTAGCCTTATACCTTTTAACCTAGAAGTAGTTATTTCTTGCTTAGATTTTAAGCTAAAAACACTAATATTATCTAATTTACGTTTAAGTAGCTAAGGCTCTTAGGACCTAAAGACATTAATTATAGTATATAACGCTATATAAAGCTTTATATTACTTAAAAAAAAGATTTATAGTTATTAACCTCTAAAAAAGAAGATAATAAGTAGTTTTAATTAATTTTATATAATAGTACTTAATTAACTTATATAAATAGCTAGAGGGTAGGTAAAGGTAAGCTACTTACTATAATGGGCTACTTACTATACATGTACGTTAGAAGTTATAATAACTTTTGTGTGTAATAGTATTTTTATTAAAAAGCTAGTTTTATTAAAATTATAAATATTATAATTTTATATTTTATAATTATGTTTTATATAAGTATAAATTAGCCTTATATAATTATAAGATCCTTAGTTAAGGCCTTTTAATAGTTAATTTAATATTAAAATTATATTTTTAATTAAGGTTATTATTATATAAAGTTTTTTGTTTATTAAAGTCTAATATATATTATGTTATATTTAGAAAGTAGTTAGTTAGCTATATCTTATATATTTTCTTATTATAAGAGAAACCTTTAATTAATTAGGTTAATAACTTATTTAAGAATTATTTTTTTCTTAATTATAGTTATTTTTATTAAATTTAGTTATCTTTTAGTTTATATAATATATCTAGTGTATTAGTTATATAGTATTATTTAGAGGACCTTAAAGATAAATATTGTTTTTTTATAGACATTTTTGGGT